>NC_085993.1:16631314-16976314 GCF_030014385.1 Trichomycterus rosablanca
CATCATATCGAATCTCAGCTCTGCCTTGCCGGCTGAGGCTGAGCGGCCACATGAACAACGATTGGCCTGTTGTTCATATGGGCGGGACTAAGCCGGATAGGGTCCCCCTTTCATGACTGGTGCAATTACGACCTCTGCTGGCTGATTGATGGCGCCTGCACAGAGATGAGAAAAGAGTGCTCTTAGGGTGTCCCTCCGTACACGCAGCTAGGCTGCACTGCACTCGTCAAAGTGTAGGTGATAAGATGCATACCGCATGCTGCCCACGTGTCGGAGGGGGCATGGGCTAACTTCATTTTCCTCAATCAAAGCAGGGATTGGCATTGGTGGAGAGGAAGCATGATGCAATGGGGCAATTGGACATGCTAAAAAGGGAGAAAATGCATAAAGAAAATATAAAAAAAAAAAGATCAGAATTGTCCAGACTATGGTATTTTCTGCGGTTCTTTATGGATGTAAAGGCTGAACAACAATAAAGTGATATAGAACAAATATCGATAAAGCCTTTGAGGGTACCTTGGATGGCAAAGAAAAGAAAGAAATGTATCCTCAACCGAATCAAATTCAGCCTCTTAGTCAAAGCCCAAATTAACAAACTGAAGCTCACTTATTTTGGTCATTAAAGAAAGAACCAGTTCATTAAAAAATACAATTATGCTTGATAGAGTTAAAGGTAAAATGGGACGAGGACAGCGACAAGATGAATAAATACAGTTATAGGAATATGACCAGCAATGGATGAATAGATACAAATAAAGAAATAATGATCAAGCCAAACAGAAGACAGGATGTTCTAGAGAAACACTATCTGCATGGTCACCAGGAATCAGGAATCAACTTGAAGGCATTTAATAATAATAATTATCAATTAGCCACATCAAGCGCCAAGTGTGGTTCATTTCACATGTGTAACTATGTGGTGGATACAAAAATCGACTATTTAATTACAAGCACTGAGAAGTGAGAGGACTTTGCATTGAATTGGAGTAGAATCGACATAACAAAGCTGAAGCTCATATTAGCAAGCAACAATGAGTCATTCCTTCAACTGTCACTGACAAATACCAAACAACAGCACATTTTTGTACAATATAAACAACAAAAAAATATTTATTAAAAATGCTAAAGTGCCGCTCAGGTGGCGCAGCGGTAAAGCATACGCTGTTCACCAGAGCTGAGATCTCAAATACATCGTATCGAATCTCAGCTCTGCCTGCCGGCTGAGGCTGAGCGGCCACATGAACAACGATTGGTCTGTTGTTCAGATAGGGGCGGGATTAAGCCGGATGGTGACTCTCTCTCGATTACGACCTCTACTGGCTGGCTGGTGGCGCCTGCACGGAGATGGGAAAGGGGTGCGGTAGAGGGTGTGGCTCTCCGTACACAGCACTGTACTGCACTGCACTCATCAAGTGTAGGTGAGAAGATGTTCGATTGCTGTGCACGTGTCGGAGGGGGCATGGAGCAGCCTAGTCCTCCCCAATCAGGAGCAGGCACCAGCATTGGTGCGCTAAAGTGGGAGAACAAGGGGGAAAAAATTATTATAAGCTGTTATACTTCAACTTGACTGAAATACTGAATGTATTATTCATTTTAAAAAATTATATTGAGGATTGACTTAAATATGTATTTGTTCTTTCACTTGAGTCTATCTATTTCCTCAGCTGCTCCTATTAGGGGTCACTGGCGGATCGTGATCCGCATTATTGATTTGGCACAGTTTTTACGCCGGATGCCCTTCCTGACACAACCCTCCCTATTCATCTGGGCTTGGGACCGGCACTACAATGCACTGGTTTATGCATCCTAGCAGCTAGGTACCTATAGGACAATTCAGTGTCTCCAATTAGCCTGGCTGCATGTTTTTGGACTGTGGGAGGAAACCGGAGTACCCGGAGGAAACCCATGCAGACACGGGGAGAACATCAATAACATTAATACTGCATGAGCTAACTTCCTTTGATGTGTTTATTAAGTAGAAACTGAGGTGGTTGATTTCTATAACTCTGTCTCAGACATGTCCTCAGTAGTGCTGTTTGGTTGCTGCATTGAGGGAACGGTACTGAGGGATAAGTAAGATTCAGTCAATGTTTATTTCTCATACAATTTAAAGTATTTTGGTGGTTTTTTTTAGAACGAATATATTTTTAAGATGTTGATAATGGTTTATATGGTTGTGTGTTCTGCAGGTTTGGTGAGGCAGTAAGAGGGAATTTAGTGATAGGAACACTGGCGTGGCCATCTCCCTGGGTCATCGTCTTTGGTTCCTTCTTCTCTACTTGTGGGGCGGGGCTTCAGAGTTTGACAGGAGCTCCACGGCTTATGCAGGCCATAGCCAGGGATGGGATAGTGCCGTTTCTAAGAGTGAGTCTTTTATACACACACAAACATACAAAAATAAATACATACAGCAAATGATCTTAGAGTGAATTCACATATTTTTTCTGCATTCTCTTACAGTTATTTGTCACTGCCAGTCCCTAAAACTGATGCTGCACTAGAATATTATTGCCAGTCCTGATGCAATAGCTTGCAATGTGGGCAAGAGCTGGTGGTCAAATAAATAGAATAAATGACAGCTGCATAAAAATATTATCAATAAATCCTGTAAAATGGCCATAGGAAATATTTAGGAATAATGTACAATAATTGAATTAATTGGCCTTGAACCTTTTTAGGTTTGCAGCAAGGTTTTCTAGTTTAAATCACGTAAATTGAATGTGTATAAAAATGAGTCCAACCATTTGCTTATTAAATAAACAGTTGCAGAAATTATTAGAGCATTGTCGCCTCACAGCAAGAAGGTCCTGGGTTTGATCCACAGGTGGGGCGGTCTGGGTCCTTTCTGTGCAGAGTTTGCATATTCTCCCTGTGTCTGCATGGGTTTTCTCCGGGAGCTCCGGTTTCCTCCCACAGTCCAAAAACATGCAGTCAGGTTAATTGGAGACTCTGAATTGCCCTATAGGTGAATGGGTGTGTGTATGTTTGTGTGTGTGTGTGTGTATGTGTGTCTGCCCTGTAATGGACTGGCCCCCCAGTGACTCTAATTGGATAAGCAGTTAAGAAAGTGAGTGAGTAAGAAATTGTTAAATCATTAAATAACACTGTCACGACATGCCATGCATGATTCTTCACCTTTAAGGTGACATTGCTACGTGTGGATTATGCTTGTGGGTGAGAAATAAATACCAAAATATTTTTTTGCAGTGTAGGAGTGGGTGGCACCAGACTCAAAAAAGTTTCAGGCAGACCTTTAGCCTGTTTTATGCCCCAATAAGAGCAGATTCCACCACTCTTAGTTCTTTCAATTACATAAAACATTTTTATTGATGCATAAATAGGTCTTTTTTGATGCCTAATGTATCTAAACAATCAAGCAGTTCTGTTATTATAGGCACATATGATACCCACTAAAAGAAGCACATACCCACAACAAGTTTAAACCTACCCAGATATAGCAAGCTGAAGCCTAACGATTAGGGTACTGGACTAGTAATCAGAAAGTCACTGGTTAAAGCCCCACCACTGCCAGGTTGCTCAGACTGTAACTGTAAAGTCACTTTGGATAGAAGTGTCTGCTAAATGCCAAAAATGTCAATGTAAACAACATTTCTTCTTGTTCATTTCTTGTTTATAATTTATGCATGTGTTCAATAGGTATTCGGCCACGGCAAGGCAAACGGTGAACCCACATGGGCTCTGCTCTTGACTGCCTGTATCTGTGAGATTGGGATCCTCATCGCCTCTCTGGACTCTGTTGCACCTATCCTCTCAATGTAAACACTCTGATTCAAATTAAACAATGCATTATTATTTATTATCATAATCACATTTTAAAATAAATCTCTTTATTTTTGCAGGTTTTTCCTGATGTGCTACATGTTTGTGAACCTGGCCTGTGCTGTACAGACCCTACTACGGACCCCTAACTGGAGACCCCGCTTCAAATTCTACCACTGGTGTGTATAGCACACACCAGCGCGCAGGGCAGTTGTAGCCTCGAGGTTAAGGTACTGGATTAGTAGTCGAAAGTAATCGAAAGGTCACTGGTTCAAGCCCCATCACTGCCAGCTTGAGCAAGGCCCTTAATCCTCAATTGCTTAGACTGTATACTGTCACAGTACTGTAAGTTGCTTTGGACAAATGCATCTGCTAAATGCTGAAAATGTAAATGTAAATTTAGCACACAACAGTGTATTGCATTGTGGAAAAGGAAAACTTTAAGGCACAAGGTAGCTGTATTGTGGATTAGAGTGGATCAGTGTTTGAAACTTCTACCCCTCATGTCTAAAAAAGCCAGACAGTGTATTTCAAAGCCAGACATTTTTAAGGTGAATAAATATGATTCAATTCTGAGGTGGGACAAAATAGCACATTGCACAAAAGCATGATAGTTAAAATAGCAAGTTGGTAAAATGCTCTATAAACAAGCGAGCATCAAGTTACATTAAATTGCTGCAACGTCCAGCTCCACAACCAATCTTCCATGGAATCAGGGCAATTAGGATGTTAACAGCAGGTAAACTTTAATGATTAAAAGCTGTTTATTGCAAACATGAGACCAAAGGTGCTACTTTCTCAAAAAGAGCAATGTATTTTTAAAATGGCACATCATAGCTACACAGTCGAGTCACATTATTATGACCACCCGCTAATATCCAGAGTAACCGCCGTGAGCAGCACAGACAGCAGCTAGACAACCTGGGAGTGACTCAATCCTGGTAGGTTGTCACAGGTATCTAGAGCCATTCTGACTGCAGCTGCTGGAGGGTGCGTGGGGGAGGATCCATAGAGCAAACACACCAATTGAGGTAATCCCACAGATGCTCAGTTGAGTTCAAGTCTGGGGAATTAGGGGACCAGGGTAGTACTTGGAAGTCTTGGTCATGCTCTTCCAACCAATGTCGGACATTTCTAGCCGTGTGACTTGTCGCATTGTCTTGCTAAAAGATCCCATCCACCCCAGGAAAGCAACGAGGAATATACTGTATGTGCAGACAGCCTGTCACACACCTTATATACCCACCAAGCCAGCTTACGAAACATGAATTCCTTCATGAGCTCCGCGCTGCCGCCGTCGAAAGTATGAAGTGGTCATAATAGTGGGACTTGACTGTGTATATTCATGTCACATACTAATAGTGCTGTCACAAAGTATTTGGGTCCAACCCGTCACATCAGGAACTACTGCCTGGATGATAATGGAATGGCTCTTATTGTTCACGAATTATTTTTGATGAATTTGATTTGATTTGAAGTTGATGTTTAAATTCCCAGTGGTTTATTTTTTCAATTTATTGACAAATTATTTTTATTAAGACATCAGAAGTTTTGTGTTTTGAAATGTTGGGCTTTTTTTTATTGAATTATTTTGTTTTTTGCAAGGAAGTATGGTAGTACTTAATTAGAATAACATGACATAACATCCAGACATAAATCAAAAAAATGTTAAATATATCTCTCTCTTTCTCTGTTTCTGCAGGACTCTGTCTTTTCTGGGTATGAGTCTGTGTCTCTCGCTTATGTTCATCTGCTCTTGGTACTATGCCATCATTGCCATGGCAATCGCCGGCTGTATCTACAAGTATATCGAGTTCCGGGGGTGAGTGGAAAACCAACGGGATGGTGGGGAAAAAGAACAGATTGGTTTTTTGGCACTTGGCGTGTCACTGATTCTGTTCCAGTCTAATCCTCCCAGTCAGAACTTGATCCAGGATTTGATTTATCTTGTGCCTTTCTTTTTAAACTCGGCGAGTGTCAAGCTATTTGATGACCTAAGACCGAAAAACGAGGAAGGCTTGGAAATGGTTCAGGGACAGGATTACATCTTTTAGTGTGTATCTGTATGGGGGGGGGCTAATTTAGGTTGTTTTGGGTTGTTGACAGAGCGGAGAAGGAGTGGGGTGATGGCATACGGGGACTGTCCTTGAGTGCAGCACGCTTCGCCCTTATGAGACTGGAGGAGGGACCACCACACACCAAGAACTGGAGGTGAAAACTAGACAGCAAAATGACAAACACACATTTAGATACACAAATGACCTGTAAGTGAATGTATCAAGTGACCACACTTGCTCTTGTACACTAAGATAGCATTAAGTGACCACACTTGCTCTTGTACACTAAGATAGCATTAAGTGACCACACTTGCTCTTGTTCCCCAAGATAGCATTAAGTGACCACACTTGCTCTTGTACACTAGGATAGCATTAAGTGACCACACTTGCTCTTGTACACTAAGATAGCATTAAGTGACCACACTTGCTCTTGTTCCCCAAGATAGCATTAAGTGACCACACTTGCTCTTGTTCCTCAAGATAGCATTAAGTGACCACACTTGCTCTTGTACACTAGGATAGCATTAAGTGACCACACTTGCTCTTGTACACTAAGATAGCATTAAGTGACCACACTTGCTCTTGTTCCCCAAGATAGCATTAAGTGACCACACTTGCTCTTGTACACTAGGATAGCATTAAGTGACCACACTTGCTCTTGTACACTAAGATAGCATTAAGTGACCACACTTGCTCTTGTTCCCCAAGATAGCATTAAGTGACCACACTTGCTCTTGTTCCCCAAGATAGCATTAAGTGACCACACTTGCTCTTGTACACTAAGATAACATTAAGTGACCACACTTGCTCTTGTACACTAGGATAGCATTAAGTGACCACACTTGCTCTTGTACACTAGGATAGCATTAAGTGACCACACTTGCTCTTGTACACTAAGATAGCATTAAGTGACCACACTTGCTTTTGTATTCTAAGATAGCATTAAGTGACCACACTTGCTTTTGTAGTCTAAGATAGCATTAAGTGACCACACTTACTCTTGTATGTAGAATACATAATACATACAGGACCTTTGCCAGACCTTTATTGTGCTCAGCAGTCCACTGTTACAAAATGCAAACTGTTAAAAGCTAGCCTTTAGAGAAATAACAGGTGTGGTGCCGATATGATGGTGTTTAATATGAGAACAGCCATCACATTCATGAATTCATGCTTCAGTGCCATCAGTCCTTTAAGCTAGACATAATTAACACTCATAAGACTCTTTCTGTCTCTCTCTCTTTCTTAGGCCTCAGATTCTGGTGCTGGTCAGTGTAGATGCAGAGCAGAATGTCGAGCAGCCACGTCTGCTGTCACTTACCAGTCAGCTAAAGGCAGGAAAAGGACTTACCATTGTGGGCACTGCACTGGCCGGCACATTTCTGGACAACCATCCTCAGGCCCAACAAGCTGAACAGGTAGGGTCTGTTTCAAACTACATACAATGCATGACTGGCTGCAATTTATACTTAACTTATACTAAAACAACTATAAATAACTTTTTTCTATGACTTCCTCTTTGAATTATATTTGAATTTACTAGTTTCTCATGTTCAAGACCAACTGTAATATTTTATCCACTAGATTTACTTCAATTCATCTTTATTTTCATTATACAATACAGGGTTGTACAGTATAATGAAACACTGTCAGGCAGAGATACAAAATACAACAGTGCAAAAACAATAGGGGAGAAAGGATGAGGGAGAGGGGAAAAGGTGCATACATAAAAGGTGCTTAGACAAGGTGCATAAACAAAGACAAATGTGCATTGACAAGGTACAAGACAAAGGTGCATCACTGACAAGGTGTATTGACAGGTCTGAGGCAGCGTCAGCAGCTTAACCCTAGAGTGTCAGTTAAAGTGCATGTGCAATGGTACAGTCCTATGGTGAAGTTTAGTGTGAGTGATAGTGACAGTCAGTATTGTGTATGTTTATGTTGCTCTAATTGTATCCATTGATCATATTGCTGGCCATCCTCATACTCTTTTACCCTTAAATGTTGAACTATTTATAGTGCTAAATGTGCTGTTGACAGATCTCGGGGAGCCGAAATGAGCACATAATGGAGTGGAAGTAGCAATTAAAACAGTTACATTATGTACATACATGAACACCTTTACTTTATCCATAGTCTACAACTTTGTCCTTCTCATTCTCACAGTCTCTAAGGAAGCTGATGGAGGCTGAGAAAGTGAAAGGCTTCAGTCAGGTGGTGGTCTCATCCAACATTCGCGATGCCACCTCTCACCTGGTGCAGGTTAGTGGACTAGGAGGCCTCCAGCACAACACTGTGCTCCTTAGCTGGCCACGTAACTGGAAACAAGTAGAGGACCACGAGCACTGGAGGAACTTCATCGGTGAGTCCAGCTCAAATGGTCAGACTACACTTTCTATTAGGTAAATGTTAACTGCTAAATAAAAAGGGCTCGAATAATCTGAATTGAATCACCTCTGCAGTATTGCAAAGAATTAAAGTGAGAGATTAATTATCCTGATATTTGGTCCATAATCTTAGTTTGCTTAGTCCACTATCCAAAACTCTTTGTTTTTATCGCATATTAAAATACTATTAAAGCTTTACTTATTACGGTGGCTCAATGGGTAGCACTGTTGGCTCACAGCAAGAAGGTCCTGGGTTCGATCCCCAGGTGGGGCAGTCCAGGTCCTTTCTGTGTGAAGTTTACATGTTCTCCCCGTGTCTGCATGGGTTTCCTCTGGGAGCTCCAGTTTCCTCCCACAGTCAAAAGACATGCAAGTGAGGTGAATTGGAGACACAAAATTGTCCATAACTGTGTATGACATTAAACTTGTGAACTGATGAATCTTGTGTAACGAGTAACTACCGTTTCTGTCATGAATGTAACCTAAAGTGTAAAACATGATGTTAAAATCCTAATAAACAAACATTACTTATTTAATTCTAATTTAATAATTTCTGAAAGGTATCCTCTGGGTAATCCATTTTCCCCCACCTCACAAATGCATGCAAAAGGTAGTTTGCTGTTCTAAATTGCCACTAGGTATGAATGAGTAAATACATTGTAGGTGTGTGGTGCTTTGTGATAGATTGATGCCCTGTCTAGTGGGTATTCCTTCATTGTTCCAAAAAGGTCCCCAGCATATAAGGGTGCTGCCAGACCCACTAAAAGGATAAACAAATTACATTAGTGTTTATTGTTTAAAATATTGTAATAAATATAATATAAAATATTAAAAAATCAACCTTCTCTTCATAAATTACTTTCATAGATACCTATGCAGTAAAGGGCAAAACAAGACTAGATATTTATCATACAGTATATATACAGTATATATATATATTAAGTTTAATAGATAGTTTAATTTGTGCATTTCTTTGTGAATAAAAAAAGTAAAAATATTACTTAAAAAAAGAACTCAAATGATAATTGATAGGTGGATTTGAGGCTGTACTAAAAGTAAGTAAATTAATAAGTTGTAGACATTAATATATATCAATTTAAACACTTGTTAAAGTTGTACATTTTAAACTGCACATAAAACACAATGTGAAATTGACCACTTGTAAAAAAATATCATCACCACTTTGTAGAGCTGGTGAGAGAGACCACAGCTGCGAGTAAAGCTCTGCTGGTGGCTAAGAACACTGCAGCATTCCCATCCAACAGTGAGCGCTTCACTGAAGGACATATCGACGTCTGGTGGATCGTTCATGATGGTGGCATGCTTATGCTCCTGCCATTCCTCCTGCGTCAGCACAAGGTAAGTCCTCTTTATATTTTTTAGTTTGAATTTGCGTAATTTGCACAAAAACATGTGTAAAATGGATTTTTACAAAGTATTACCACATATGGAGGACCACAGTAATCTTTTTGTATTCCTCTACCACTTGGGCCGGTGCCTTGACCTAACAGTAGGGGTATTGCTGCTGCAGCAAGAAGGTAATTTCCTTCTTCAGACCGTTTGACCGTTTCAAGGTCAAAATTGAACTTGAAACATGCTGAGGCAATATAGACCTCTGTGTTACCCAAGCACCCTGAATGGTTTGCACATAAACTCCTGTTTAACACTTAGGCCTAGTTATATACCAGAAGTGGTGCGAGTAACCAAAACTTACTTCAGTAAAATTACAGGTTTTGCTAAATCGTAATTAAAATCATTTATTTAAATAGGTACATGAGTAAGAGCAATATCACAGTAATAACTGTGTGTCTACTTTAAATTTGCACTCCCATCCTCCCAGCATAACTTTTAACATAAACAAAATGTAGACACATTTAAATAACAGCGAAAGCAACACAGACAGTTGGGAAACTAGTGCAATACAGCCACCCTAAATGTTTGTCTGTAGCTATGCTGGGTCAAAACCATACATATATACTCCAACCAGGTATAACATTATGACCACTGACAGGTGAAGTGAATAACACTGATTATCTCTTTGTCACGGCATCTGTTAGTAGGTGGGATATATTAGGCAGCAAGTGAACATTTTATCCTCAAAGTTAATGTGTTAGAAGCAGGAAAAATGGGCGAGCGTAAGGATTTGAGCAAGTTTGACAAGGGCCAAATTGTGATGGCTAGACGACTGGGTCAGAGCATCTCCAAAACCTGCAGTGGTCACTATCTATCTAAAGTGGTCCAAGGAAGGAACAGTGGTAAACCGGCGACAGGGTCATGGGCAGCCAAGGCTCATTGATGCATGTGGGGTGTGAAGGCTGGCCCGTGTGGCAGATGAGCTACTGTAGCTGAAATTGCTGAAGTTAATGCTGGTTCTGATAGAAAGGTGTCACAGTGCATCACAGTTGCAGGGCTGTTTTGGCAGCAAAAGCGGGACCAACACAATATTAGGAAGGTGGTCATAATATTATGCCTGATCTGTGTACGTTAATAATTTAGTGATGTAAAGTTATATTATGTAACTTATGCAATCACTTCATTATTAATTATAAATACTAAAGCTAATGACCTTTCAATGCTTATATAAATAGTGCTAGTTTGACTGTTTGGAACCATGTGTAGAAGCTGTATGGCTAGAGCATTATGCCCAGTGTTACACATGTTTAATCCACACAGCTCCAGTAGCATACAGCAGAGACAAATTATTAACAATATATTATATTACACATAATTTTGATTTACTCCCTGTCTGTAGGCTAAACAACAAAGTAGACACTGCAAGAACCCTGTGGCTCCCAGCTTAACTTAATTTAAAAAGCTCTGCTCACAAAAATGTTGTCCCTCAGAGAACCCGTTTACCTAAAGCTTTAAGTCTTTCTTAAAGCTACATCATCCTAGAAGATTTACTGTCAGGATTTACTTTGGCTCCTACACAGAGGTCAAAAATCTGGCACCTTAATGCTCAGGCAGAAGCAGGGGCATCTTTAGGCTTTACGCCCATTGTGCTGCAAAACACGTTGACCATAAAAAGTTTTACCTATGTTTCAGCAGCTTCTAAAACATGGAAGACCTGTTTTTGTTGGTTATTGCATTTTATACAACAGGTAGTTCCGACCTTACAATCTGATTGGTTGAGAAGCGTTCTAGCCGTGCTGATATTCGTGACAACAGCACGGTCTTTTCACACCACAATGGTATTACTCCGCTGACGCGTTGCCATTAACGACAAGCTTCATGCACACAAACGCGCACGCAGGCGACACAGACTTTTTTTCCCGGTCACGTTTTAAATCCGTTATCTGATATACAATCTAGCGCACTGTGTAGGGAACATAACCATTTGTCTAATTCACTATCTAGTGCTCTATGTAGGGAACATATATCCATGATCTGATACACAATCTAGTGCACTTTGTAGGGAAAATTAATGTGTTTGTAACGTGAACAGTTAGCTTAATAGCCCTGTTAGCAGTATCTAGTAGTTCTGTTTTCACCTATATCCTTTGGTGTGTGCGAGAGGTTTTTTTATTTCTTTTTTTTCCCTTCGGAAGTTCTTGACTTTTTCTTCTTGTTGTTCTTACCTCCCTGAAATGAGTTTTTGCAACTTGGGATGTCTGCTTTGTAGTGTTAAACTTTATATTCGTTGTGGAACTACTTTTTGGCGGAAGGTATTGTCAATATTAAAGCATATTTATTATGAAATTCAGGGCTTCTTTGATTTATTTTCTTTCTTTATTTTGTAAAAACTGTTGTATAAAAGCAATAGAACACTTGAGGTCATGTGTTATCGCATTTTATAGTTTTTTAGTACAACCCCAAATCAGAAAAAATTGGGACGGCATGGAAAAAGCAAATAATTAAAAAACACAGAGTTTCTTATATTTACTTTGACTTTTATTTCTTTGCAGATAGTATAAACCTGAGATATTTCATGTTTTGTCTGCTCAACTTCCATTCCTGCATTTCAGGCCTGCAACACATTCCAAAAAAAGTTGGGACAGTAAAACTTTTACCACTTTGTAATGTTGCCGTTCCTTTTCACCACACTTAAAAGACATTTTGGCACCAAGGAGACCAAGTGATTTAGTGTTTCAGCTTTTATTTTGTCCCATTCTTTCTGCAAATCTGTCTTAAGATGTGCAACAGTACGGTGTTGTCGCTGTCGCATTTTTCATTTCAAAATTCTCTATTTTGGACAGGTCAGGACTGCAGGCAGGCCAGTCCAGTACCCGTACCCTCTTCTTCTGCAGCCATGCCTTTGTAATGTGTGCAGCATGTGCTTTTGCATTGTCTTGTTGAAAAATGCATGAACGTCCCTGGAAAAGATGATGTCTTGAAGGCAGCATATGTTGCTCTAAGATCTCAATGTACTTTTCTGCATTAATGCTGCCATAACAGAAGTGTTAATGACCTTTGCCAAGGGCACTGACACAGACCCATACCATGACAGACCTTGGCTTTTGGACTTGTTGCTGATAACAGTCTGTTGAAAAGTCTTTTCGTCTTTGGTCCGGAGCACATGGCGCCCATTTTTTCCAAAAAAGACCTGGGATTCTGATTCATCGGACCACAATACACGTTTCCACTGTGTGATCCATCCTAGATGCCTCCGAGCCCAGAGTTGTGTTGTTGGCCTGAAATGCAGAAATGGATGTTTATTAATAAATGAAATGAAGTTGAGCAGATAAAACATGAAATATCTCAGGTTCATCCTGTCTGTGATTAAATAAAAGTCAAAGTAAATGTAAGGAACAATGCATTTTTACTTTATTTGCATTTTCCATACTGTCCCACTGTCACTTTTCTGATTTAGGGTTATATTATATTATATTAATAGGGTATATTAGATTAATAATGTATACTTGAAAACCCACAATAAATATAGTAAATAAACCTACATATGTAACTTTGTAAAAGTATGATTCAATTAATCAGCCACAGAAAAAGAACAGATACAGAATCCTCTCATAAAATGCTGCTATAATATACATGTTAAAAATTTATGTAACCTTTTGACTTTGTCTACATATACTTTATATTTTACCTCAAACCATAATAGAAATGTTGATGTTTTATGGTGTGTGTATTTGTGTGTTGTATTGTTCTGAAGGTGTGGAGGAAGTGCAAGATGCGCATCTTCACTGTGGCACAGATGGATGACAACTCTATTCAGATGAAGAAGGACCTGACCACCTTCCTCTACCACCTGCGTATAGATGCTGCAGTGGAAGTTGTGGAGATGGTGAGGATCACAGATAGAGAAGATTTTGCTTTCCCTCTGTGTCCATTTCTACCCATTTTTCTCTTTTACATTTATTCTGGCTTTGGTGTTTTTGTGGCGTATTTAAAAATGTTTGGCCTTTTTAGATTTGTGAGCAGGTTTCTCAATTTTCTCTTAATCTCCTTCTGTCTGTAGCACGATGGCGACATATCAGCCTACACCTATGAGAAAACCCTGATTATGGAGCAGCGTTCTGAGATCCTCAAGCAGATCAATCTCACCAAGACAGAGCGTGAGCGGGAGGCAAGCCAACACACACACACACACACACGCACATTTAAAGCTGACAAGACCATAAGTCCTAGGTAAATACATTTTTCTGCTATAATGTCTCTCAGCATATCAATGGTCCTGTCAGTACTACTGTCATTACTGGATAAAGCACTGCCTTAAGCTAAGTGCTAATGAAGTAAAACAGAACATCATTCTGCTGTGGTTTTAAGCTGTTTACACATTAATACTGTTCTCTTATTCCAACCAACAGTAGAATTTTATTCTAATAATAAAATGTTTTAGTTCTGTCGGGTCCAGAGGTCCAAATCTGTTGAGTTTGCTATTAAGAACTGCTTTTTATTATATGACTTTAAATAATACAAATAAAGCTCACATAATTAAAGTCTTAATTCATCATGTTTGTTTTTTTATGCCTTTCATACAAAGGATTTAGAAAATATTCAGACCCCCTGACCTTTGCACACATTGTTTTGTGGATTCAATGTTAACTACATTAAATAATTGCCGTCTTACCCTCAGTCTGCACATGATGACCATTATGACAACCCAGCTTCCTTCTTATTTGCTTCCTGTATGAGTAGACTTTGGTTCGGACTTGGACAAACCATTATAAAAACACAAGTTAGATTGGCTGCTCTAAACTGCCCCTAGACTGGGAGTTTTCCAAGTGGTTGGACCCATTATGACGCTAATCATAATGAAGTATGTAAAAAATGTTGGTGCAAACATGGTGTTGCATGTTGCTGAATTATATTGTGAATGAATCTTAAATGTCTTTCTTGCAGATCCAAAGCATCACTGATAGTTCACGTGGTTCAATTCGCCGCAAGAACCCTGCATCTGCTAAAACCCAGCTGAGTGTGACTGAGGAACCAGTAGCCAGCAGCAAGGAGGACAAACCAGAGGAGGAGGTAACAATGAAATATCACATTTGTTACTATAATACATAATAATAATGATGCCCTCAATCATCAGACATCTGTTGGACTTCCTTCCTACATAAAGTGGTAGAAAAGTAGGGAAAAACTACTTTTGTTGTTGTTGTTTTATTTGGTGCCATTAAATGAAGCAATGTGGTAATGAAAGGCTACTAGGATGACTGAACACCAAGTTAATTCCCAACACAAGTGCAGTGGCTCAACAGAATTAGAACAAAAGGTAGCCATACAATCTAAAATTCAGTCACAATCACAGTGTGAAAGAAAAATCTTATTGCTTGAGGTGGGATTTAAAATGACGCTCACACTGGCCAAAACAGAGACAATAAATCTAACCGCTCAGGGTGGAATTTGACACGATGCTGTAGAGAGTCAGAGAGAACAGAGAGAACCTGATCGTTAAGCAAGAAATAAAGGAAACAAAGAAGCAAAATAACTAAAGCCAAGAGGTGAGAGCGCTAGAAGGAACTGTGACTAAAGATTACACACTAGCTGCTTGGCTCACTCAGTGGACAGTAAGCACTAGGGCAATGATAGCCTACAGAGGATTGGGGTCCCTGCTGAGTCTGGTTCCTCTCAAGGTTTCATCCTGTAATTTTAAGGGAGTTTTAACTTTCCACTGTCACCCTCGGCTTGCCTAACAGGGTTTTTGATCTGTCAGTCCTGGATTCTGTAAAGTTGCTTTGAGACAATGCCTATTGTAAAAAGTACTATACAAATGAATTTGACTTAACTAGTGGTTAAGGTACCGCCAAGTTGCCACTTCCGCCAAGTTGCCTCTGTTATGCTCTTAATCCTCAATCGCTGATTATCAAAGAATATAACAAAGGTGAATATAAAATGTAAAATAAAATATAACTCCAAGAGATTAAAGAGCTCTCTCGATAAACATGACAAACGCAACACCAGCCATGCTGTCCAGTTACGTCTGTAGGTAGACGCCTGACCAGCAGATAGCCCTGATAGATACCCTGGATCCCAGCATAGTGGCCACACGAGCATCCAGTGTATACATTTAAAGTGAATATACTACAAATATATGAAATAACAAAAGAAAATATATAAATGCTTGTTTTTCCACACTGAACCATATATAGTAATATACCAAAACTGTACATGCACTGCATGGCCAAAAGTTTGCTAAATCTATTGCACAAGATTTTTGAAGTCATAAAGTAAACATTAATATTGTTATTTTAGTGCCTACAAAAACTTATTGGGTGCCCAGGTGGCGCAGCGGGATATTCCGCTCGCACACCAGCGCCGAGATTCTGAAACCCCGGTTTGAATCTCGGCTCCGCTAAACGATCAGCTGGGCGCCATCTAGCGGGCACAACTGGCAGTGCCTGCAGCAGACACAAATTGGCCACCATGTCTGCTGGGTGGGGATATGACCGGACCAAGTGGATGGGGTCTTCAAATGCTGTGCACAGACCCTGGTTAGCAGACAGAGGTGCCTGTGCAGAAGCATGGGCGTAAAGAAGGGGTCCACTAGGACTGCATGTATATCAGGAATCCACAGCAATGGAAGACAAATGGACTATGCTAAATCGGGAGAAAAAGGGAGAAAAAGCATAAATAAAATAGAAAACAAAATTAAAAACAGTATTTACAGCATAGCAGCGTAGCTAGAGAACACAGTAATTTTCTGGAGAATATTGTGCTCCTAACTTTGTGTCAACAGTTGGAAAAACAAACACAGTTTATGGAAGATCAAACACCTTTAGAATGAGAAATGGCTATTCTCAGCTAGGACTTATCACTGACTATTAGTGCTCAACCTCTTTAAAGATTTTGTCGCAAAAAGAAGAACAACCGCTGCATTCATGTTCTAAAAATGGTTAAAAAAAAATACTAAAAAGTTTAGGAGTAGAGACTGTAATAGCAGCAAAGATAGACCAACTCATATTGGTCTCTATTGTCTTGGAAGGAGATCTTTAAGTACATATGGTTGTGGTGTTTGTGTTTTAGCTGTCCACAAATTTCTGGCCCTTTGGTGTATAATAAATGTATTTGGTTAAAAAATGTATAATTGCTGTTGATTATCATTGTGCTTTTTTAACATCTGTTTTAGGGTGGCACTATTAGTATATTGTTTACACTTTGGTTGCCATGTTCTTGGCAGACTTGTGGCTGTACCACCATTACTCATTGGTGAAAATATCACTTTATTGTTCTTTTTTTTTACACACAACCACACACATATACAGAGAGAGACAAACACACACTGAACACATTGACGTTAGATCAGTAATTTCCTTAGTCATAACAGCTCTCTCTTTTTCATCTTTGCCCTCACTTATCCATGCCTGTAAACTGCCCTATATATGCCCTACCCTGCCCTGCCTCTCAGCGTATCAATGTATCCCAACCTGTGCAGGAGCAGCTCATTCATGATAAAAGCACCAACCCACCGACTCCCGCCACCCCTCAGAGTCCTGCTCCTGAGGCCATCACTCCCAGCACAGCTGTCCAGATGACCTGGACTGAGGCCAAGTGTGATGGAGAACCGCCCAATCCAGTAGCTGGTACACCTAGCGCTATCAAAGATCTCTTCAATATGAAGCCGTGAGTGTCAACACACTGTTCTTTTTTTTTTTTTTTTCCTAATGATTAAAGAAGGTTTTACAGATGAAAATCCAGTCAGACTGTGATAAAAGCAGATGATTACCTACCAGTGGCAGCTGCTGGTCTTTCAAAGAGGGGAAGCTCATTGTCGGCTTACATCATAAAATTTGTCAATTTATTTATACATAAATTCTGCCCTCCATTCCTTTTCAAGAAAATGGCCTGTGATCCTATCGTACCAAGTAGGCGTCTTTTCCAGGGACTTGACCAGTGTCCTGAAACAAATACTATGAGTGTGTTTTATTTACATAATGAACAATGGAAATGGTCAAGTAATTTCACCAAGTAAATACCAAGAAATGGGTTGCAGTTTGTCTTTCGACTTCACTCGCAAAATCCGCGATGGGACTGAAGCTCCCAGTGATTAAGTGACGTGTAGATCTCAAAATAGCTGTCAATCAAAACGGGATTCAGCCTTTCGACTGATCCTCCAATCATCTTGCAGAAGCTCAGCGTCCAGACCCGCCCACAGCTCCATTCACCCCCAGACATGCTCAGTGTCCGGGGGCGGGGCAAAATCATGGCATTTATCCAATGACCGGGGAGTTTTGAAGCAATGAAAAAAAACGTTCCATGCAGCCCCATAGAAGTGAATAGACGCTCAGCTTCTACGGGCAAATGCATTGACGCTATGGGAGTTAACAAAATCGAGTCAGTCGATTTGTGATAAGTAGCTGATTCTGAACGAACTCCTCTTCGAGATGAACGTGTTCTAACGCATTTGTAGTCAATGAAATGTTAACACAACTGTACATATTTGACCATTTAATTTTTGACATTTTAGGAGAAGCTGAGCTTCCCCTGCAGTCTTAGAGAAATCGCCACTGTTACCTACGTACAGTATGTTCAGTGCTCAGAAAATGGCTTCTTGGCCAGTGTAGTTGATTCTGTGGTGTAGTGCTACAGCACCATCTGCTGGACAAATAGTACATTTCGAACTGAAAATGGTGTTTAAAAAAACACCAAAATTCTAAAACATTAATTAAAATTAAATTAATTTAATGTTAGCATTAATTAGTCTGATTGTAGAAGTTGTGTTTGAAGTCAGGTTTATCATCAACGTGTAAAAGTCTTTTTTGGATAGTGAGAAGTTAATGTAGGGTTTTGATTAATTAAAGCTATACACTATCTGTCATGTAATAGCAAAAACAGAACATTACACAACATTGCAAGCACAAATTACATTAAATGATAATTAAAGCAGGATAATTAAGCTTAAAAGCCATTTTTAGCCAGTCATATATGACATTTTAGATATTACAAAGCCCCAGAACACATGCAGATTGTTAATGTAGCTGCTAGCTGCCAGCCTGTTTGCTGTGTGCACAAGTTACCTACATTACATAAAACATTATAAAGTTTATTATAGTATTTTTTAACTCATATGGATACTGTTAATGCACTTTAAAAAATCAATAATGCCAGTTAGGACTGAAACTCCACTTGCTTTTACTTTTAGTGTGACTTAGTTTATACAAGGTTTAGCTAACTCGCTAGTTCTCAGCATACACATACATATTATAGAAGTTAAAATATTTAAAAATATAGTAATGTTTATTTTAATATCATTCGTTTCTCATAGTTATCAATACCAGATTGTGTTAGCAGTTAGTATCCACCCTGCTAACTTAATTAGTGTACAGCATCAATAGTTTTAGCTGTATTTAAAATTACATACTGTGTATTACATAGTATTCAAGTACTGTATTGTCAATACTATTGGTAGTGCAGTAATTTGACATACATTTAAATCAATTCATATTGGATTTGGTGTATGGTTTTTTAAGCAATTTCGGAAGTCCCAATTTGCATAATCATGCTACTTATAGACCATGATTTGATAAGAGTGAAGAGTGAAGAGATGTTCTCATCCAGAAAAAAAAAAACACTTTTAATGTTCTACTTCAGTCTTTATTTGTTTGTAAAAGGTTAATCATTAAAGTTAGGCAGCCATAAAGAGGTTTGATTGTTTGCTATAAGATGGGTAAAGGTGTCTTGATAAGATAAGTCATATCTTAAACACATCTGTTATAATATTGTATTGTCTGTTTGCCTTGCTGCAGAGAGTGGGAAAATCTGTGAGTATTCTACTTTTACCATATACACATATAGATTTAGACACATTATCAGGTACATCTGATAAAAAAAAATCCAGGACATTTGCCACTTATTTGAACACTTCAGACCTCCTTTAATTATCTCTTAATAACTAACATCTGGAATGTTTTTTAGGCAAAGATTTTTTTTTTTAGTTTTTATGAAAGATTTTTAATAATACAATTTTTGTTTTTATCTAAAAATAACAGATTCCTTACACAAATCTCATTAAGGATATTTATTATTATTTCATTTATTTATTTCTTTTTAGGCCTTGGGCATTTTCCCCTATTCTCCCAATCCAGTAATTCCAATTCTTCTGCCAACTGCAAAATGCCATACCACATACGGAGAGTGACACTATGCCCCCTGTTAATCATCCACCAGTCATGCAGGCCACTCAACCAGAGTGCAGAAATCTTGTTTCTGCAGCAGCAATTAGGAGAAACTTTGTCAACCTTTCCTCACTAGGCTGATGGCACCACTGAAAAACTTGAGAGCTTGAGCTTTCTGGATTGGTTGGCTAGTAGATGAATTCTGCATTTAAAAATGGTTACATTTTAACACAAGCATTTATTTTAAAAATAATTCTAAGAAAAAGTATGTTAGCCCACCTGTTAACCAGCCAGAAACTAGTATTTGTGTGCCCATAGTATAAGAGGCCATAGTGATATATCACAATATGTACTGATGATAATTTCTGATTCTTGTTCTGTATTCCTAATTTTTCAGCAATCAGTCCAACTTAAGGCGTATGCACACTGCTCTCAGACTTAATGGTGAAATAATAAAGAAATCCGGGGAGGCCAAGCTGGTCCTGCTCAACATGCCTGGACCTCCCAAAAATAGGACTGGGGATGAGAACTGTATCCTTTAATTACACTTAGTATGTAAAGCATATATTGTTTACTAATTAATAAGGGTTGTAATTATTCATTCATAAGGGTTGCGGTGGTTACAATTCACAGAGCGAGAGGTAGGAAACACCCCGGACAGGTCAACAGTCTATCACAGGGGTTGTAATTGACATAACTATATGCATGGTTACCATCGCTAGTTGTTGCTATAGTAGCAATGCAGTAAGGACATGAAACAATGGCAAGAACAGGAAACTGAGTCCAAATATAACAGCAAAACACATACAAAAACTTAGATTTCTAAAACCTCAGTTTTTGTCCCTTATCATAAATAAAATTTGGCAAAAGTGACGTCATAGTTTGGGGCAGTTCTGCTACTTTAGGACCTGCAGAGCTTGAAATAGAAACATGGACAGGACCTGGAAATAATTGAAAATAGTATATATTTTACACAAAAATGTGAAAGTAGCAGCTCATCAGCTGAATCAAAATGGATGATGCAACAAGACAATCAGTCAAAACCAGCATGTCAGTCAACAAGAGAATGGTTTTAAAAGAAGACATTTGTGTTTTCCAGTGAAAATAGTCCAAGCAGTTATGGAAAATGTAGCTGTTATTGATTTAGGCAGACTGGGTTTGTCTATTATTATGGCAAGAGGATCAGACCATGTTGTATTTATATAATTTATACTAAAATCAAGCACTTACACAGGGTTCACAAACATTGTTCTTGTTTGATTTGGGATGTACATGTATGTGCTTACATAAATCTGCAATGGTTTCTTAACCTCACACCCACAGACATGGAATTTCTTGAAGTCCTAACTGAGGGTCTCAACCGGGTCCTCCTTGTGCGTGGTGGAGGCCGTGAGGTCATCACCATCTACTCTTGAAAGAACAGCTGCATCACCCTGCCCCACCCCTTCAACATTGTACCCTCCTCATAGCCAACCTCAAACCACTCCTGTACCACATCTAAGCAATATCCCAGTGTTCCCTGAGGTAACCCTACCTCATCTTGATATGGAGACATCATGGGCCATGTTACTACCCCCTTCCTGTTTCTAACTAGCCCTCAATAATGCCCATTTTACTAATTCTCCAGTGAGTTCTATCATTGCCACCCAATCCTTCATATGGCCGAATCATTCAGTGTTTATACTAATCAGATGATCTGTGATTTTGGAAGTTCAGTGTTACGAATGATACAAGGGACACTATTGATGTCAGTAAGTTTTTTGCTGCATTCCTGCATTCCCTGTACACCTATTATCCAATCAGGAGATGTTTGAAAGTTGGGAAAAGAGGATAGCTGGTGAGCAATGTCCGTTCCTCTTAGGGCTTTATTTATTCATACTTAGTTATTTGTTTACAAAAAACGGAACTTGCCAGGAGGACAACAGCTGTCAGGCAAGCTGAAATCACTCAGTAATCACATCACTGTGATGGAAAGATGAATTTTGGGATGGACTCGGATGGATAAGTTGATAGAGATGGCAGTGGACCATTTCTCCCACATTGTAGGCTGATTTTCCAGATGCCTCATCTGGCATGAAGAGGGCTGACAGCCATGTAAATACTGTTGTGCTATGACGTTTCAGACCGATGCAGCCGTGCTTGCCAGCCAACTGGCATGGCTTGGAGAAATTCAAAGTGAAAAAATTAGATGTCTGGATTGCACTAAAAAGTGATTTGTTTTCTTGGCACAGTTCTGTTATTTGATTTGTTTGTATGTGTCTAATCATTCTTTCTGTATGCCACATCTTTTCACATCTCCTGGTCGGACGTGGCTAGCTATTCCCTGCCAACCACAGTATGTGCCAACACATGAGTGGGAAGCTCTGTGACTTGTCAAAATAGCAAATAAGAAGAAAAAAATGAGCCGTATACCAGTGATCAGTGTTATTTGAGAGAAGTAACAGAGGAAACTTTACAAAATACTGTATATTTAAGGAAATAAGTGGATGAAATTGCAGATTTCTGAGGCACAGAGAAATATCAGTGCAGTAGAGTGAAGTTAAGTAAATTGCACCACTTTTACCATTTAAATATACGTCAAATAGTGGTTCAGATTTACTTCACCTCACCCTGTTTGAATTTTGAATTCTCAAACTGAATCTCTGTTAAGAAAATATTACAGAGGTGAGCACTGTTATGCTTTTAGAAGGCATAAAGCTTTGCACTGTGGCATTGGAAAGTGTACCCTACTGTACTGTAGCCCCCTTTACAAGCACTCAACCTGCACTGGCAGCCACTGTGCAACAAGTGATTTAATGAGTCTGCAGATTCATTAAATAAGTGTCCATGTACATGTGTTTTTGTATGCGGATACCTGTGTGCGTATGTTCCATATGCGAGAATGTGACACTTTTCAGCTTTTTACAAAAAGATAAAAGTATGTTTGTTACATTTACATTTACAGATCTATTTAAACTATCTTAAACAAATTTATATATTATCTATATTGGATGACACCAGAATATCTTTTTAAGCTCTTAATAGCTGTATTATATAGACAATACATGTGCCATATAAAAGAATTGTTTCCACATGCAAAACATATGAGCAGTAAAAAAAGCAGTATTGCACAGTTTTAAACAGCTGTATTATTATTATTATTGTTATTATTATTATTATTATTATTATTATTTAAATCTGCAGTATGTAACTATAGGGCTTTTCAGAATTCTAAGATTTTACTTACACAAATATGGAAAAACATTTGTAGCATCAGATGTCCAGCACTTTAATTTAAAAACTGTAGGTGACACTTTTATTCGAAGCAACTTACAACTGTTACATTATACAATCATAGCAATTGAGAGTTAAGAGCCTTGTTCAAGTTCCCAACAGTGGTGGTGCTTGAACCACTGACTTTCCAGTTACTAGTCTAGTACCTTAAGCTCCAAGCTAACACTGCCATTACAGAACAAATGTATGTAACAGTCAATAAACTGTTACACACCAGCTACTAGTCTGTAAAAGATAAAGGATTGCCAACTATTTGCCTAGAACTTTCTAGTGCAGCTTTTTGTTGCTTGTTGTGTAGACACAGCTGTTTCACCTTACTGGATCCCAGGCAGCACAAGCTGTTCTCTGGATTCTTTAAGCAATTTCCTTGGGTAGCTGACCATATTTTTTTTAAAAGACAGAGCCCCAAGGACAGACATCAGCATTCAAACAAAGCAACCCTAAATTTTGTATAGAGTTAACCAGCAATGCCGTCTGGTGCCCAGACATGTAAACACCAGTCTTTTCTGCCTCTAAGTCTTTCTAATGTAATTCCTAAGAAGTTTAGATAGAGGATGAAGCATGAGTTCAAAGAACTGCCAAATTCAACATGGCAGCTTTTAGCTATGAATTAAAATTGTAGACTTACCATTTTTTTATTTAAAAGTTACATACTGCAGCTTTAAGCTATATAAACGTAGACGTCCTTAGTACGAGTTTAAAATTAGACCATAGATTTAAATTTCCACCAACGTAAACTCTATGCAGTAAGACTGCAGTGCCAATCGTATGCATATAATAGGTCTACATTCAGTCTAGATGAGAGCTTAACTTAAAAAGTTAAACATAAAAACACACTTAAAAAGTGCATTTAGAAATGATTGTACATTACAGGAATCCGAACTGAGAAATCATGTATTCACCGCATTATTTTTGTATGCATATACACTATTTTATATATGCCGGTCTTACTTTGTGCTATTTTCACAGCATAAATACAAACATGGCTATAGTTTAGTTTTCATGAGAATATAACTGTTATTCACTCACTTGCACTTAAAACTATCGTTATTATATAGTATTCAGATACAGTATACATAAATATATTTATTAATAAAAACGTATATATATATATATATATATATATATATATGTATATATATATATATATATATATATATATATATATATAATAAGACATACAGTATACATATATAAGATAAAGATATATAAGATATAGGTAACCTAAAAATTACAATATTTTACATTTCAAAGGATTTAAACACCTCTCATTAGTTGTGAATGCTGCTAGTGTGTGAATATATTTATATCGTGTGTATGTACATAAAACAAAACTATTTAAAGAATATAAAATGTAGTAAAGATTAGACATATCAGTGCTGGTGATTAATTCATTATTAATCGAATGGTTTTCTTCAGACTTTCTGTGTAACTCTTAAGGTTTATCTCAAACCACTATTTGCTGACATCCTTCTGATGAAATCCAATAGCAAAACACACACTATATGGCTAAAAATATGTGGGCACATCTCTTAATTGTTGATGTTTCAGCCACACAGCTTAGAAATGGATAAATGTAGAGAAGGTTTGTTTAATGAAATGAACACCATTTCCCCTAGACATATTTGAAAGCTTTCCCAGTAAAGTGCAGTAAAAAGGCAACTCAATATTAATGTCTGTGGTTTTGAATGGAACATCAAACAAGCTCATTATTAGGTGTCCACATACTTTTGGCCATATGCGGAAATGGTTGTTTTTAGTCCATTATACAACAAACTATTTGTTCTGAGCCACCGCACTCAGATCTGCTTTGAGTAATATCAGCACACCGTATACGTATATGAGTAGATCTTTGCTCATGCATTGCCTGCATAGACTGAGCCTTTCCAGAAAAGACGACCATTAGCTGGTCTAAAAAAAAAGATTTAAAATGATCACTTGTATTTTTTATCGTTGTTTGCATGGTTTGTGTATGAATATTTGTTTTAGTGGTTTGATATGTGCACTGTATGTAGAAGGGTAGAAACAATAGGGAGGAAAGGGCATCTGTTGGAGCCATGTTGCTGATGGCTATAGTGCAAATGCTTGATAGCAGCATGCCAAAGTGACTGTTTTCTAAAGCCTTTGACGGGTATAGTTCTGGATGCATTATATACTGTTGTGTTTTGATATTTATAGATTCCTGTTAATTCGATCAGTTTGGTATGTGGTATGAATGTTGTTCCTTTGACTTTGTATATTATGACTACTCTTCTGCACTGGTCCATTGTTGTACTGTAAGATTTTAGTGGGATTAGTCTTTTTTCTAGGGATGTACCAGCCTTTTTTTCTTATATATGTATATGCTCAACTAGTGCATAATACATTTTTAGCCTGATATTCCAGTCACCATCAAATTTTAGGGAACTGCCCAAGCAGACAGCGAGACTCATCACACTCGTGTGGAAATTTAAGCAACCGGATTTGCTCAGTCAAACATTTCAGTTAGCATTTTGAATTTAACACAATCTTTTAGGCTAAGATTTATACTAGTAGTTTCTGCATGTAATTCTCTCATTTGTAGCTCATCTCTCACTCTTTATTCCATGCTTTTATCTGTATTTTTCTATTGCCAGACATTCCTTTTTTTCACTTTTTTTAACGTCATGTTTTACACACTTTGGTTACATTCATGACAGGACAGGTAGTTATTCGTTACACAAGGTTTATCAGGTCAAGTTTAATGTCAAACACAGTCATGGACAATTTTGTATCTCCAATTCACCTCACTTGCATGGCTTTGAACTGTGGGAGGAAACCAGAGCTCCCGGAGGAAACCCACACAGACACAGGGAGAATATGCAAACTCCACACAGAAAGAACCCGGAGCGTTCCACCTGGGAATTGAACCCAGGACTTTCTTGCTGTGAGGCGACAGTGCTTCCCACTGAGCCACCGTGCCGGCCCTTTGTGTCTTTTAATCAAGCAAACAGTGACATAACTAGTAGGGTGAAAATTTTTAATTATTCAAGAACTTCATAGCTGGAAGGGCACGGAGCAATATTCTTTTTGGGGACCTAGAATTACTAGCAGCACTCTTGCATGCAGAAGATCCATACTGTTTAATATATCAGTCTGTATAAGCTGTATCCTGTATCAGATCCTACACTAGTATCAGGACAGTAGGGAGTGTCGGGGCTGGACAGTTTTGTAGACCTTGGTTTAATCCTGCCTCTGGTTACTGTGTGCCTAAAGTCTGCTGTGTGCTCCATTTTTCTGTAAGGCTTTCTTCTGAAAACTCCTGGGTTTCCTTCTACCTATCAAAGACATTCTAATAGGTGAACTGAATATACAGACCTAAAGGCTGCTCTAAGTTATTCCTTTGTCTGAGTGAGTGTGAATAAGTGCAATAAATTGCATTTTTTCCAGTCCTTTTCCCAGTGTTTCTGGAGATGATTGAAAATATAATTGATATTTTACCAGTCTGGAAGTTTGGGCCAGTAGCAGTATCAAGTTGGTACATCCCTAGTTTTTCTTTTTTTATGTTCAAAATTATTTGTCTTGAAAGTGGGAGTTATTGGCTTTCATTTGTGTGTGTGTATAATTTTTTTTCTCCTTGTCCTACATAAATGTAAGAATATAACATGGTCCTTTGTAGGCCATGACCTTCATCAGTGCTCTTTGTGTGCTAGAGGAGTGTATGTCACATCTGTTCTATGGTGGCTGAGACAGAAATGCACTTTACACAGGGTTGACGTTAATTCTGGCGAATGTCGTTTGGGTCACCTCTGCTGTCTGAGCTGGATCATTTTGAGTTGAGTTAAGCTTTCTCTAGTGGCAAGAGTGTGTAGTGCAGTTCTAAGAAGGTGATAGATATTCATGTTCACTACAGTGTGAGATTGCAGAACATGATGATGTTCTCAGCACTTACATACTACCTGAGTATAATGGTTCTCGTTCTGAAGAGTAGTGACATATTCTAAAGTTTTACTTTGTTTTTCCCTTGTTTTAATCCTCTAGTCAAAAAACAGGTGTTTGAACAAGTGTTATATATATATATTTTGTACCGGATACTAAATCAGTGTTGTCACTGGCACCCTTCAAACACTAACTCAATCACAAACACAACCTGCCCTGCCTAACCACCTCATCACCTACCATTTGACTCCCGTCAGCACTGTATTAAAATGTGATTGCAGTAGAATTATAAATATTGATCAAAGACTATGAACAAGCGCTTCCACTACTGGGCTCGGCTCTGTTACAACAGGCAATGGACTTCAATGAAACCTACCTAATAAGCAACAATAGTACCAGCTGCATTAGCACTGCTGAATACTTATTTAGGATTGTCAAGGACAAGACAACAAATGGCTGAGATTGACCAAATGTCACCAATACAGGGAATATTTTGTTCCTAAACTAAATGTTTGGTAAAGGCATACATGTATGAATTATAAAAGGTAAAATTACTTAAACTAATTATAGTGATATCATACAAAAAAATGACAAAAAAGAACAAGCATCTACGACTGTCACATTTAAAAATGAATAATCATAAATACAGCATAAGAAGCAAAAATGAAAGTGAAGGATGCAGGTCCCAAAGCTGCATGTAGTGCTGCATCTAGAGAACAAATATTGTAAAAACCCTTGAAGTTATAATATAGTAGTAGTTAAATGTTCAAGCTGCACAAACTAATCCATAATACACTTTTGGAACTATTATTCTGTTTAGACCACAGTACCTACAGTACATGGGTAGTTAGGCCAGTAGCTGAAGTATACAGACAAAACTGTTATATACAATCTGTGATGCACTGTGTATTCTGACACCTTTCTATCAGAACCAGCATTAACTTCTTCAGCAATTT
This sequence comes from Trichomycterus rosablanca, assembly GCF_030014385.1. Lineage (NCBI taxonomy): Eukaryota > Metazoa > Chordata > Actinopteri > Siluriformes > Trichomycteridae > Trichomycterus > Trichomycterus rosablanca. Next base: position 16,659,175 of record NC_085993.1, read on the forward strand.
GAGCTACAGTAGCTCGTCTGTTGGATCGGACCACACAGGCCAGCCTTCGCTCCCCACGTGCATCAATGAGCCTTGGCCGCCCATGACCCTGTCACTGGTTTATCACTGTTCCTTCCTTGGAGCACTTTTGATAGATACTGACCACTGCAGGCCGGGAACACCGCACAAGAGCTGCAGTTTTGGAGATGCTCTGACCCAGACGTCTAGCAATTACAATTTGGCCCTTGTCAAACTCGCTCAAATCTTTTCACTTGCCCATTTTTCCTGCTTCTAACACATCAACTTTGAGGATAAAATGTTCACTTGCTGCCTAATATATCCCACCTACTAACAGGTGCCGTGATGAAGAGATAGTCAGTGTTATTCACTTCACCTCTCAGTGGTCATAATGTTATGCCTGGTTGGTGTATATTGGGCACTAGATGATGATTCGATATTCGTTCATTACTGCGTGATTGTGCTGGAATGAAACTAGCTCAGTAAGCAAATGGATAACCTTGTGCTGAATAAAATCTTGCTGAGCTCTGCAAAGCTTGCTAATATTTAGCAAGTGATAAATAACACTTGGATGACAGGAAGAAATACAATCAAGAAACGTTTTATTATTTGTAAAATAATAAATATTAAAGGCTCTTGATAACAGTTTTATTTTGAGGTTTGATACCAATTTAATTGTTGTCCATTGTAATGTGGTCTATGTAAAATTTACATAGACACACCAATTGACCAAAGAGAAAGAGTAAGATCTATCCCAATTGATTTTTCCTATAATTTTTATATTTCACTGAATTGATTTTATAGTCACTGAATTAAATCCTACCCAGGGTGTAAATCTGCTGTCCACAAATTATATTCACAGAACATTAACCTCATTTAACTAAATTTATATAGGATTAATAAAATACACAGTTAAAGATCAACTTACTGGCAAAACTTTAATTTGCAGACTTAACTTATACATTTATTATCTATTTTCCTCAGCCATTGGTGCTTAATCCAGCTTGATTTTTTTACGTTATCAGATTATTATTAGGTTTAATAAACCTCAGGTTAGGTTCAGTTTTCGTATTTATCATATGAGTTGACAATACATTATTACAGTACACTTTACTGGAATGATAATGATTAAAACATTTTAATATTATTAAAATCTATCAGCACACATCACTTACAGTTATCAGGTAAAATGGTTACAAGTGGGCCCAATAAAGATTGCAGCTGTTTGTGTGCACATCAAAACTGGTCACATTGGTGCGCCACATCAGTGACTCGTAATTTGCTCTGGTTAACTGGTTAATATTATTGACATTTTTTTAAACAGTTTTTAGTATGGAAAAATACATTAATTTGAAATTAGGTATTTACTTATTTATTTGTATTGAGTGACATTGTGGGACAGTAAAGGTATCAGGGTTGAAATAAAAGTCTAACCCTAGACATTGTCATGCTCAGCCTGCTGTGGTAAAGACAAGAGTCTGCATACGTTATTTATTTTTGTTTTACCTGTGTCTAAATTAAAAATGATGCATAAAAAGATTGTGATATGTTTAGTTCAAAGCTACATTTTAACCTCGGTATTTATTATTAAGGAGCACTATCAGCTGGGATGAGGTTGCTATATTTAAAGTTTACCAGATTATGTCCAGCTGAAGCGATTTTAACAGAGCCGGAGCCCAGCTTTGTTGTCTATCTCGACGCATGCACATTATCCTGAAAAAGTTAATATAACTCAGTGTATATTTCAATGTTTTGTGGTTCTTAGTATTACATTTACATTATGAATATTTTGATTTGGTTAAATGCCTATGTGTTCTTTTTACAATCTGTGTTGTGTAACTTATTGTATACAGATGCTTTATTTGGGTAAATCAGTAGGTTAGAAGGGTAGGATAAATGAGTGTATTGCTTACCCAAGTCTATTTTGTATTATAGTTGTACTAAGAAGAAGCTATTTTAATTTAATATGATATAGAGTTAATTTATTGACTGAAAAAAACTGATTACCAAAGTATATTTAAATTGACTTGGACATACAGGATATCTCTCTATATATTTTTTGTTTTGAATACAAAAGTAGCTTAAAGGTCTAATAAAGCCAGAGTACAAACCAATTGTACAATTTTAACAGATCTCCACTAATGCCTTAAACACAACTAGATATACTCTATTAAGTACAGTGATAGTAATGCTGGAGAGTTGGCTAAGAAAGTCAATGTTATACTAGACCAAGCCAAAGACTTGTTTATTTAAACCTAAACAAGTCTCTGATTTAGTCTTAAACCAAAGCTCTCGATATACATGCCACATAGTGCATAGGCATCCACCTTAATCATGGATCAAAAAACGAATCATTATCCAGCCTAAGTGGTACAACAGTCATAAACTGTGCATCTCAAAAGGTCCTCCAGCCTATCAATTCTCTTAATGTCCTCTGGAGGATCCAGGGGCCTTAGAGCCAGGAATCAGGTATCCCATGAAAGTAAATGTCACTTTAAAGTGACACCACGTGATGACATTTAGAAAATAAAAAAAAATCTTAATATTCACAGTCTGAGACCTTTAAGCTTCTTTTTATGCTCATGAAAGATGTGCAAACCATTTTGTATAAATGTTTGAAAGAATGGATGTAAACAAAAAAACAAAGATGTAGATGTTCTGACTTTTTTCCTTGGTATACACCTAGTATGACTAACTGTTTACTGTGATTATCATTTGTGTGTGTATGTATGCATGTGTGCGCAGAAGTATGTACGCACAAAAAGTATTAGGATCACTGGACCCAGGTCGGTGGGGGGTTCTGTATATAGATGTTTAGTGTTAAAGTGTTTATTTTTTGTGTCAGTGTAACTATAATATTTTAAAGAAATAAATATTATCTATAGTGGTACATGGTAGAAAAGAAAAAAATGTAGTTTTACATTTCTAATGCTTTCTCTCGATGGCTTCTGGCAAATTCCATTTCATTTTATAGATTCGTCAGCACAAAATGCAATAAACCAATGCCATTTTATTACACATGTGCAGTGTTTCAGTCAAACCAAAGGTGCAGTGGTCAGTATTTTATTGTTCTTATTCTTAATAAGTTACAAATTTTAGAAAACAGGAGTTGTGACTAATGGTTAATTGCTGGTTCCCAGACATTTTCTGCTTGAATTTGAGTCAGTGGCCTAATGCCAAGTTCACACTACATGACTTTCCAAGTCGTCAGGTCGCTGTACAGTTCACACTACACAACTTCATCTCTTGTAATCGGGAGTCTTTCAAGTCGGTGTGGCTTTCACACTACACGACTGATCGGCGATAGGGGGTTTCACAATACACGATCTATCACCAACAGGAATCGCAGGCGAGCTTCTCTGGTCTCCCAAACTACGTTTTGTCACGAAAACAAAAGCAAGAAGTGACGAGGGATTAAATGATACCACAAAAATGCACGTCAACAAGTAGCGAGCGATCAAAGTTTGTACGCCAATATGCGGCGTAAAATCAAGGAGAAAAAAAAAAAAAAAAAGAATCTGAGTGGATTTGGCTACACAAGCAGCAGGGATTGTTCTACAGGGTGGGCCATTTATATGGATACACCTAAATAAAATGGGAATGGTTGGTGATATTAACTTCCTGTTTGTGGCACATTAGTATATGGGAGGGGGAAAACTTTTCAAGATGGGTGGTGACCATGGCCATTTTGGATCCAACTTTAGTTTTTTCAATGGGAAGAGGGTCATGTGATACATCAAACTTATTGAGAATTTCACAAGAAAAACAATGGTGTGCTTGGTTTTAACATAACTTTATTCTTTCATGAGTTATTTACAAGTTTCTGACCACTTATAAAATGTGTTCAAAGTGCTGCCCATTGTGTTGGATTGTCAATGCAACCCTCTTCTCCCACTCTTCACACACTGATAGCAACACCGCAGAAGAAATGCTAGCACAGGCTTCCAGTATCCGTAGTTTCAGGTGCTGCACATCTCGTATCTTCACAGCATAGACAATTGCCTTCAGATGATCCCAAAGATAAAAGTCTAAGGGGGTCAGATCGGGAGACCTTGGGGGCCATTCAACTGGCCCACGACGACCAATCCACTTTCCAGGAAACTGTTCATCTAGGAATGCTCGGACCGGACACCCATAATGTGGTGGTGCACCATCTTTAAAATTTCAGGAACGTGCCAGCTTCAGTGCATTAAGAGGGAAACACATCATCATGTAGCAATTTCAAATATCCAGTGGCCTTGAGGTTTCCATTGATGAAGAATGGCCCCACTATCTTTGTACCCCATATACCACACCACACCATCAATTTTTGTGTTCCAACAGTCTTGGAGGGATCTATCCAATGTGGATTAGTGTCAGACCAATAGCGGTGGTTTGGTTTGTTAACTTCACCATTCACATAAAAGTTTGCCTCATCACTGAACAAAATGTTCTGTGTAAACTGAGGGTCCTGTTCCAATTTTTGTTTTGCCCATTCTGCAAATTCAGTGCGCCGATCTGGGTCATCCTCGTTGAGATGCTGCAGCAGCTGGAGTTTGTAAGGGTGCCATTTGTGAGTAGCTAATATCCGCCGAAGGGATGTTCGACTGATGCCACTCTCCAGTGACATGCGGCGAGTGCTACGCTGTGGGCTCTTGCTGAATGAAGCTAGGACAGCCACTGATGTTTCTTCATTAGTGACAGTTTTCATGCGTCCACATTTTGGCAAATCCAACACTGAACCAGTTTCACGAAACTTGGCAAGCAGTTTGCTAACTGTAGCATGGGAGATGGGTGGTCTCGTAGGCATTGAAATCTGCTGCAATGACCCGGGTACTGCGTTCACCAGACATCAACACAATTTCTATCCGCTCCTCACGTGTTAACCTCTGCGACATGTCAATGGCTGTAAACAAAGAGAAGCTTGTAAATAACTCATGAAAGAATAGTTACGTTAAAACCAAGCACACCATTGTTTTTATTGTGAAATTCTCAATAAGTTTGATGTGTCACATGACCCTCTTCCCATTGAAAAAATTAACATTGGATCCAAAATGGCCGACTTCAAAATGGCCACCATGGTCACCACCAATCTTGAAGTTTTCCCCCTCCCATATACTAATGTGCCACAAACAGGAAGTTAATATCACCAACCATTCCCATTTTATTTAGGTGTATCCATATAAATGGCCCACCCTGTATAGTGAGTTGGAGGTTAATAAATATTTTGTTTTGTAGAGAACGATGAGGTCAGAAATACTGTAAAACTTGTGTGTGCTGATGTATTCTGATATAAACTATATTATGCCCCTGTCCCACCTTTTTACAACTCCTCCCCCGGGTTTCCCCTCACACCGTATCTTGCGTTCTCATTGGCTGTTCGACATAGCACTCATTGCCAGTTGGGCGACTCAGATCCAGATATTTGACATGCTAGATATCTCTCTTCAGCCTAGGCTGTCAATCACAGAACTAACGCAGTGTTGTTCCTGAGCCGGCAAATATAGCGCCGACCAGTCGGCGAGGGAAAATCGGGGCAAAAATCATGTAGTGTGAACTAGGCATAAGTCAAATGCCCTGTGACTACCCTAAAAAGAAGTGAACTCTAACTTGTTTAGATTTCTACTGCCATTCACATCTGATTTACTGCTGGTAAACACAAGCACAAAAACCTTCCTTACTAAACAGCTAGAAGCTTTCTTTAAAAACAATCATAATCTAAAAAATAAAGTGCGTGATTGTTCCAAACACTTAAAACAAACTAATCTGAAAATACCAAAACTGTAAAAATTTGCTGTTTGCTTATGGAAGAAAGCTGGATACCAATTTAGATAAAATTCAAATCTAGTTGCTAATATCCACCTTGGAAAGTTACCATCTATTTACCCTCAGTTTTACACACAACAAATTGTAAAAATGTGTTTATTGAATCATGATTCAGTATGTACAAATGGCAATTTTTTTTTATGAAGTATCTTCAGAGAACTATTCAAAACAATCATCACAGATCCATTAAACAATTTATATCCAACATTATAGTGTGAAAAAAACTAAGTAACCATCTTTGAGGAGGTCCAGGAAATAAACGACATTACATATGCAAAGTAAAAACAAAACCTAAAACATTTACAAATGAGGGGAAAACCGTGTGTAAGAAGTTAAACTATAATTAGTATTAACTCTTCAATAATGACGAGGGTATTGGGATGTTTGGCCCATTCCTTGACCCAAACCCTGACTATAGCCTTGACCCATTCCCTGCCCCAATCCATGTCCCATTCCTTGACTAAAACCTTGCCCCCTCCCTTGGTTCATTCCCTGCCCGGCTCCTTGTCCCATCCCCTGGCTCATTCCCTGCCCTGCCCCCTGTCCCATTCCCTGACCCCTCCCCTGGTTCATGCCCTGACTCATTCCTTGACCCATGCCCTGGTTCATCCCATGCCCCATTCCCTGATTCATTCCCTGACCCATACTCTGGCTCATCCCCTGACCCACTCGTTGACTAGTCGAGTTGACAAGTTGACTAATTGCCGGGCCACTCTGGATGAGCGTGTCAATGGCTTTTTGCAAGCTGGGGTGGTCAAAGTTATTTCCAGAAGCTCTCCGAGGACCCTGTGGTGCAGACATTCGATTTCCAGTGGCTTGACCGCCCACTTGGGAATTCATCAGGCTCTGAGAATCATGAGTGGGCAAGATCGAGTTGGATAGAGAGGAGCCTGGGAGGCTAGTAGTCTGTGTGGATCCATAGCCCTGAGACTGTGGGGCAGACGTTAAACTCTGAGTCATTGAGGAACCTGTGCCACTGTTAAACAAACTTAGTATTTTAGCCTGGAGTTCCTGCTGTTGATTGGTGGTGGGTGTGGAGTCTGGCAAAAGGTGGGAAGTGTTGATGGAGTGTGTAGAAGTGAGGGCTTGAGTGGGTTGAACAAGAGCTGTTGATGCAGAGGATGAACGTGGCCCTGCACAAATAAAAAGATGAAGTTAGTCTATATCTTTTTGACAAACAAAAACATGCTTCCCAATGACACTGCTCTCAGGAATGCACTGATACTACATTTTCCAGGGAAGCCAGTGAAAATGAGAAAAAGTACAGATACAAACAATTTTAACTTCTTGATATGGAAGTTTGTTAACAGCCAGAGAAAAGTGGCCAAGGGCTGCACACATGGTGATAACCTGCTGCCCTTCTTAACCAACATGGGTTTCACTTGTCACTGCTCTCTCAGTACTAAACCCAACCACATATAAAAAAGGAGCTTGCATCAGGAGGGGCAGCTGGCATAAAAACTGCCAAAACAGGTATGCAGACCAGAATGACCTGCTGTGGCAACCCCTAAATATGGGAGCAGAATAAAATAAGCAAATACATCCAACCTGCTAGTTTCATAACTTACATGTTGCCCAGTCAGTGTGTAAAGCCTTTGATTTATTCATTTATTTATTGGGATGTCATGTTTTACACACTTTGGTTACATTCATGACAGGACAGGTAGTTACTCATTACACAGGATTCATCAGTTCACATGCTTTATGTCAAACACAGTCCTGGACAATTTTGTATCTCCGATTTACCTCACTAGCATGTCTTTGCACTGTGGAAGGAAACCCACTAAGACCCAGGGAGAACATGCAAACTCCACACAGAAAGGACCTGGACCGCCCCACCTGAGGATCGAACCCAGGACCTTCTTGCTCAGTCACCGTGCCACCAAGGACAGATTAAGGATAGTCTGGGCCCCTGGGCAAAGAGCTGCTCTTCTCTAGGGCCCCCTGGTAGGGGCTCTCATAACCAGGGCCCTCTAAAAATATGCCCCCCTCTTTCCTAGGACCCCTAATAGCCAGAAGTCGAAATCAGAGCAGTGCCACAACGCCTCATCCATTTTCATAAGGGGCCCAAAAGCATGGCTAGGGCCCCCAAAAGCATGGCTAGGGCCCAAAAGCATGGCTAGGGGCCCCAAAAGCATGGCTAGGGCCCCCAAGAGGCCCTGGGGTCAAAGTCCCTAATAGTCAGAGGATCCTTAAAATGGAGGGCCCTCAGAAATAAAAAATATATTGTATCATAAATGTTGATAGGCATCGCAAAATGTTTTGGCCCAGGGCCCCCCCGGGGCCCCCTGACCTCAAGGGCCCCTGGGCGCTGGCCCCACTGGCCCGGTCAGTAATCCAGCCATGCGTGCCACCCTTAATATGTTCAAAAAGGGAAAAAAGCAATTTACTGGATGAACAGAAAGGATCTCTGGATATTGGGTTTATTATGCAGGGAAAACCCACTGGATGAGCTGCAGCTCAAACGCATCTCACTATTAATGACAGCTATAAAGTGTGCTCCACCTGGCATTGGTTAAATATTCAGTAAACAGTTTTAGATCCAAGTATACACAGTGAAATTCAGTGTTGTACATTGTGTGGTACATTGTCTGTTAAAGGCACTGGTTATAAGCAAAACTGCTGCCAAGCAAAATAACCTGATACTGGGCAAAAAAAATAATAATAATACTGTACTGGATGTTACGGCTTTCAAGGGAAATACCATATAAATGATTACATGAGCTAACCCTGAATCATGTCACTAAACCTAGTGACATGGCAAACTGAACCACATGCATTTGAAACTTACCAAGACGGGAGTCTGTGCTGCCTCGGACCAGACGATCTCGCTTGTCTTGCAGGTAGTTAATAAGCCCTGTTAACTCTTGATGAGTTAACAACCTAAGACAAGAAACAGTAGAATTATTTAAAACAACATAAGGCTAATACACATACAAAAACTTCCAAAATGATGTGAACATCTGACCATGAACTTGGACATCTCATTCCAAAACCACAGGCATTAATATCAAGTTCTGGCTAGAACACCGTGAACACAAATGGGCTTTCCACAAGATGAGTGCATATGCACTTCAGAGCTTTTATGTGAAGTCAGCACACAAATTATACAAGACTATAAGGCCCAAAGGTAATTAATTTGCTGCGTATCATATGAACGCGGTCACCAGACAAGTAAACAATATGTATTGCATAAGTCACAAAAGGCTAAAACAAAATTAAGCAAGTCATAAGCAATACAATCGTTTTGTTGTAAACATTTGCTCATAATTAAAGCCCTACCCAATTCACGGCCATGAAAATTGCGCCACGAATCGTTCTCTTGTAATATGCAAATTGCTGTGAAATTCAAAATTTAAGGTTTGAGTTTAGTACATAAACAAACTTTTGGGAGCATAATACTTATTCTTTCGAGGCACAGCACAGACTACAGGGAGATGATCACGTGTGTAGAGAAGCACAATTTGACATTGATTATGGAATCCCCAAAGGGACAAAATGCACTCGATACATAAACACATACATCAAACATTGTCAGCATACTACACCACAGACAAGTTTGTTACACTAGCAGTGTTATGGCTATTCAGTTAGTAATCGGTAAGCCAAAATGTGCATAGTGTTGAAGTCTAAAGCAGCTAAAAGACTACTCGGGTAATTGAGTATGGAAAACTCCCAACCAATTCTGTGGACAGAGAGGTGGTATGTCAAAACATGGAAGAGAATTTTAAACTATTAAAGTAAGCTGTGCTGTGTATTGTAGCTTCCATTTCTATCACTTTATTTATGAGTGTTATTTAATGATTTCTTTAATAAAAATGTGAATTGTGTGCTGAAAAACGAGGTCCGGGAATATAAGCACATTTTCCTGTTAATTTAGTAAGGCCCTACTCATAAATAGTACACCAGATGATGAAAACCTACCTGCTAATAAGTCAGCAAAAATGTGCCTTACACTACTCTTCTACAGGTTACATGCAAAGCTTGGTTGTTTGCTGTCTAAACAAAATGACATTTTGTTAAAGACTATTGCTAAATAAACATTAAGCATATCAATATTTATTCCTAGATGATCTATAACAATCATTTATTTATGTAGAAGCTACTGTATGTCTAAAGAGATGTGATGAAGCTGCTCTTAGACTGAAACCGACAATCTATTCCTTAATTAAAAGTGCATTTTGTTTGTTCATACCTCCCCTCGGAAAGCAAAGTAACGACAGTTAGTAAGGAGACTGGATGATCTTCTCTGTCTAGCTCCCTTATCAAAACATCATCAGCCATCTTGGCAGCTTTTCTAGAGATCTCATCTCGCTCTTTGGCCCGGTTTTCCACCTTGAAGGAGTCGTAGTTGTGAGCCACAAGGAGCATGGCATCCTCTATGGGCATGTTCCTGTGTTCTAGGACACAAGCAAAAAGGGGTTTTGGATTTAGCTTTAATTAAAAAAAAAAGAAGCAATTTAATGCAGGATTAAATAATGAACAACATAAACTACTGTTAATAACACTTTGAAACAAATGTACAATTATTAAGCTGCAATGCTTTTGTACCTTGTGCCGTGCCAAAAAGGATGTTTACTGTGCAGGAGCGATGTACTTCATGCTGCTGGGTAATGACTACGGCGAAGGGCGTGTGAGCCCGGCTCAGATCCTCCAAAGCCTGAGTTAAAGACATCTCTGTGTTGAGAAAGATAAGGTCCACCACCATGCCCAGATCTCGCACCTTCCTGCCCACTGTTTCTGCATATTCTCTACAGAAGGATAAAACAGAGAAATGATGCATGTAAACTAATAACATAAGACATTCTTAGAACTACAGAGTACAATTTGTGCCCTCCTGTAAACCCACCAGACTGGCAGACTGTGCAGTGCTAATGTTCATGTCTCTGATATGACTGTTTAATCTATTAGTTGATAACCAAAAATGATGCATTAAACTAATTCTCTAATTTCTCCATTTCTGGTAATGGTTGCAGCTGGTCCTGTTCTACAATAAAAACACACACAAGTCAGCAATACCCTGGACTAGGGACCTAACTATCTCAGGGCTTTGGTCACTACCCCTCCTCCCCAGGCCTTGCCAATCATGACCACGTAGACACCCAATGAGCCAATGAGCCAATGGATTCGCTGGGATTCCAACCTCAAGGTGGGGTAGCATAATAGAATGGTGTGCTTCTCCATTAGTTAAAGTTGTTAATGTAATTCCCAACAATTATGAACAAAACTAAGACTGCTTATGTGGAAAATGAATTGCTCAGAAAGCTAGTTCACATACACTTACATTTGCTACAAAAAGCTTAGATCACTAGCCACAGACATTGTTTCAAAGGAGTATTCTGAATGAAAAAGTAGCTTTGACCATGTTTTTTATAATTATTTCAACTAGGGCTGATGGTGCTTAAATAATTAACTGCCCCTAAAACAGGCATGATACTTCCTGCAAAAACCTGATTGAAAATAAGGACATTTATATAAACATGTCACATGCATGCCCTTTTCTGGACAGGGTGAAGATTAGAGTAGGTGTGTGGGTTGGGGGAGATGGGATTTTGTGGGTTGTAATATGGGTTATAAATATTGTTGATTTATTTAAACTCCCATTTTGCAGTTATTTTATCTAATATGTAAAAAGCACAAACAAAACATTCATAAAAGAGATGTGATTGCTGTGTATTTAAAAGCACACCAGTTAAAGCACTTACTTCTGTAGCTTGTTGACCACAACGACAGAGCAGTCCACAGGTCTTTCAGCGTCATATCGTCTCTGCAGCTCTTCATAGTACTGGCGGTACAGCTCATTTCTCCTCTGCTCCTCCGGTGGTATCCGCTCACCTACACATCATTATTAACAATTGTTACTCAGGAAAGACTGGAAAAAAACAATTCATGACCACCACTACTAATAAAGAAGTTGTGAGCAGGCTGACCTTCTGGTTCTCTTCTTCCAGTCAATGGCTCCCTAAAGCGTTCTGGGTACTGTTCCTCTTTTTTAGGGTTTCCTCTTAGATAGGGTTCATGTTCACCGCGATAACCACGATCATAGCCATCACTTCTGTGCAAAAAATAAAACAAGAGACTTTGAGACTGCTGTATTAAAAGTTCTAATTCAGCGTTGTTTCTATGCACTGTTTATATCATTTAAAAACACGAGTCAGTACACCATATATATGTTGACTGCTTAAAGCACATATATTTCAACCTTAAAACCAATCAGCGAGTCAGTAATTTGCTAAAACCGGACAAATAAAAATTATTTAAAAAAGTAGAAATGGGTTACAAAAACAGGATCAGATATGTAATTATTAATAATATACTTTTGGTTTCCTCAAATGGCCATGCCTTCTTTATCCTTTTTAACAATAAAAAAATAGGGCTTTTTGAAATAAAATGTACCTCAATTAAATGTTGAATTATTAAAAATATTTTTGTTTTTATTTAAGTCAGCTACCTGTAAGTAGCATCTCGTGGGTCTTTATCTCTTCCATCTGCACCTCTGAAACGTGCATCAACAGGGGCCCGTGGAGCTCCAGCCCGAGGTTCTCGACCGCGATCCCTCACGTCTCTGCTGTCTCGACGTTCTCGAGAGTCCCGTCTGTGAACTGGGGATCGAGAGTGGGGACGGGGCTCCCTGCCATCCCCATAAGCAGGAGACCTAAATTTGCAGAAAAAAAAATGGAAGGGGGAAATTATAAAACGCAAGCAGGACAGTGACACCAACATGGCCGTCAATAATAATGGAACTGATTTGAAGCTATGTCAGATAAACACAGAGATGATTTAAAACTAGCAGGCTGAAATTCTAAATTATCTTATGAATTAAAACAAACTACTGATTACTTAGAATTGCTGGGCAAATTGTTTAAGACTAAAATGTGGTCAACAAAAAGAAAACTTCCAGGTTGGTACGAGTTAAAAGTGCTGTTAGAAGATTGATACCTGACGGCGTGCAGAAAACAAAAACTTAAACCTTTAAACAAACAGATGTCCAAATAAAGAAAGAAAAACATAATACCAATAAATGGTAATGCACCCAGTTGTGTCTTATATTTTTGTGAAATCACTTAAGTCTGTTAACTAATTTGTTAAGAACAAGTCCAAGTTGGTCACACAGAATAAAAACCAATAAATCCATCTAATAGTAAAGAAAGCAACATTCATTTAAAACTAAATAGGTCATACACAGTGTGGAATGATGTGATTGCTCTTGAAATATCAAGCAAATTCTTCTAATTTCATGTAAAAGCTCACAGCTGGTCTAGACGCTACACAGTCCTGAATTACATATACTGCATTTAGAGCGAACCTATTTAACATTACACAGGCCTCAATCGATTGGTTGTTTGTAAGAAATAATAGGCAACAAAGTGAACATTGTGTGTTACCGAGAGTAAATAATTTGTAAAACGCTGTTTGAAGGGAATAACACTGAGGAGACAATGACACCAAAGAAAATAGTCTCAGATTGGCCTTTCAACTTTATTTAATTAAGTTCTCGGGAGAAAAATACCCTTAAAAGAAAGGGACACATTCTCAAGATAAAAGCCATCGAATTTAGTGCATGTTCCATCACTTCTTGCTGCTGATGTCCCGAAATGCAAATGTCTTGAAGAGGAAAAGAAAATGTTTACCAGCAACACGTCACTAAACTCTTCATTAGACTCCTGACAATACTTTACCTGCGGGGAGGACTTGACCTGGGTTTCCGTTGTCTCTCTGCTGCCATATTTACATCTGAAAACAGACCAGTCCAAAGTTTCAACACATCAATTGCCCCAAAATACCTTAAAACTAGGTGAGGTCTTACTAAGGCTAAAAGGCAACTTTGTATTTTTAGGGGAAATGTAATAAATACAGATAATGATGATAAAGTAAGCCTCAAATTGACACAACAAAATAATATTTTATCTAACAGTTAGGAACATGGTTATATTTTAAGCACACTTTTTATAACACTGTACAGTACAAAGTCCAAGATTTGACAATATATTTGACAATGGCAATATTTTAGGCTTGCAAACTAAAAATTGTTTAGTACTAAGAACATTTAAGATTTCACATTTATACTTATTGAAATACTATCGCTAAAAACACCTCTGAAGTTTACTATAATTGGGTGCATTAGGTATTGCAGGTTGCTTCCCCTTAATGTTTGAACACTGTCACTGATGCCTTTATGGTGTTTTAAAGTTCAGCCTTTGGCCTTTAAGCAGAGTTAGCAATTGCATTGCAAGAATAATTGCTTTAAGCCACATCAGAAGAAAGAGTAGATAAAACACACAGCCACATCAGAATCATAACTTAAATATATAACCACAAATGACTTTGTTTAAGTGCAGGGGACATTGTTTAGTTGTGTGTACAGTCAAGAAAAATACACAGTTTTATATAGCTTGTTTGTGAATAGATCATTTAGTGCCTGTGAGGTTTCTTTAGTCACCACTATCTGTGCTATGATGTGCATATCACAAATAAAGGATTTAGACAATTCATACTTTATGCTTTCTTGAACTAGGCATTTTTCTCTATTAAGCCAATTCCTTTTATTTATACCAGTGTGTTATTCAAGCCTTTTGGAACATATGGAAATGTCATGTCTCAAATTTAACAGTCAAAAAAAGAAAGAAGAAAATATCAGAAATAACAGAACTGGGTAATATGACCGCAAATACTGTCTAACAGCAGACATCCATGTATCATTTATTCTGTTTGGTCTTACTAAGCTGTAACATGTATCTGTAACTGACTTGAGAGAAACTGCTTTGTTTATATTTAAAATTAAACATTTCTCTACTCTGGTACAAATAAGCAGTCAAAAAACAGAAATTGGCAGAGAGCCACCTAATTAAAAATATTACCGTTGTCACATTAATGTACGGGAAGCAATAACTCCTTAACCATTTAATCCTAGCAGAATGTACAGGAATCTTTTCGATGGAAGCCAGTATTCAGTGATGCCGTCACAGTTAGCAGACCGTTTTAATAAACCCTGCTCCACAGCATATACCTTAAAATAATGCCGGATGGAACAGAGCATATCTTTGTTCTGCAATGCTGTGCTGCAAAGCACTCATGCGAAACATTGTCAAAGTGCACCAATGCACGTCAAAGTCACACAGAGCATCAGTTGTGCACACTGATGCAAAATAGCTTCCATGCTTATGATCTGGTTTAGGAGGACAATGCATAAAACATCTGTTGTTTTTTTTATTAAAAATGATACAAACTGCAGCAGGCTTGCCAAGAAATAATGAACAGGATTTTACATTTACCCTTTATTTTTATTTATTTTTTTTACATTTTTTGCCATTTAGGAGTTGTCACACGGAACAATTCTGACTAAATACATTTGAGCAACTGCAAGTTAAGGGCCTTGTTTAGGGGCCCAATAGTTGCAACTTGCTGGTGGTGGGGTTTAAATTGGCAACCTTCATTTTACTACTCTAGTACCTTACCAAATAGATTTTTAAAAAAGCTGACTTTTAGTAATTACCAAAAAATTTTACTTTCACACACTTAAACTGTCAGCACAAACTAACAGTCTGTCAACAAACAATGCTAAACACATTCTAGTTTATGCACCAATCAGGTCTTACCTAGTTTATAACCTCTATAAAGCCGACCACTATGTCCAGCTGCAGCTGCGTTTGCATCTTCTGGCCTTTCAAACTGCACAAATCCATATCCACGAAGCAAGGACAAGGCTGCAAAAGGAACAGTTTCGCAGGAAAATATGACTCTGGGTGGTGGAATTTGGTCCACATGTTCCTTATTTACACTGCCCAACCCAAATTATTTTGATGCTTAAGCTGAGGTTGTCCGTTTTCATCAGTAGCCTTAGTATCAAATTTAAACAGCAAATATTATGCTTCAGCCTATGAAATTAAGACTTGGAGATGTATAATGGCTACTAACCCTGTATTTTTCCATATGGCCTGAACAGCTCTACCAAATCCTTCTTCTCCATATGTGAAGTGGGTAAATTGCCGACAAAAATCCTTCTTTCCAGATCACGGGGGTCATTGCTGTGGGTGGAGTAAGATGGAGGAGATCCACTTCGGCTTCTTCTGTGCGACATGACGCATTTAACTTCGGCTCTTAGCGGACACTTGCTCAGGATGAACTTGCAGGTGATATTGTATGCGATTAATTTTTTTTTATTTCTTTTAACGATTTAATTTTCCCACCAGGGTCCTGAAAATGTCAGGGCATCAACATGGAGGAAGAAGAGAAAAATTCCACAGATCAAATGCCTGGACATAAAAATAGCTTTCAAAATTTGAAATGAAATTCAATACAATAACATTTGAATAAAATAAAAATGTCAACAGGGCTCGACAGTGCAAGTAGTTTTTTTATTATTTTTTTTAGATTTTTGTGATGGAAGACCCCAGTAAGTAAGTAGTTTTATTTACCATTTGAACTGTATCTAATGCACAAAGGATTTGCATATCACAATCTCAATAACATATAGTAAACAAAGTTACTCTAGGTTATTGAGATTGTGATATGCAAACCCTGTGTACTAGATATAGTTTAAATGTGTCTGCAAAATCCCTCTTAAGTGAAAAGAAATATTAAACAAAAATATTCTACTGTTGGGCGTTCATGATTGGCAAACAATTTTATTTATACTGGTGCGATTTGTTTCAGGTATGATCCCAATACGAAACAAAGGCATTCAACTGAACCAAACACTGAATGTCACAAAATGCAACCATAAACACACAATGAAGAAACACCTTCAAGTACCTTCGATAACGTGCGCAACAGAAAAGTTTCTGGTTTCCACTTGGTAAAAATACCAACAAGTATACACAGCCCCAATAAGTGCATTAAGCCCAGTGTGGCTCGCACAATGTCATACTTTACTTTTTTTTTTTTGTTTACATGTGAGTGAACACTAAGCAAACCAGGACAAAAATGTAACAATGTATTATTTTCTTGTTTGTTTCGAACCAAGGGAACCAAACAAACATAAACAGGACCTTAGTGTCACTAGTGTCTACAGGACTTTTCCCTAGTCACAAATTACACTTGTGCCATTTGAACACCTCAAACTTTAGATTGACTTGTTTGATTTTGAAGAAACAGAGAGGTAGATAAGAAGCAGCAGATAAGAGAAGGAATTAAACCAAAATGCAATACAGTTTTAGGGTTAAGCAAACAAAAACAACATTGTCTGCCATTCAGAAACTGAGCAGAGCTTTTAAAGAAGACAAATATAATATTATAACAATATAATAAAAAGTAAAGCTGTGCTTCACAAAATGAATTCTTCATTGTTAGTTCAAAATAAAAACAGAGCATGCACATTTTTTACTCTTAACTGTCGAGCCCTGGAAAAAATAAATCCTTAATGGTCAAACAGACCAAATGTATCAATGAACTAAAAATTATTTTAAATACACATTTACATTAACAATACATTCACACTGCAGTGAAATGCTAACTTGTCCCAAATTGGGCCACTCTGAGGGCGTGTTGCTAAATCACAAGCAGGTTTATTGCACAAACCAAAGTGCATGCAGACAAGTAGTACAAGTCTTTTCTATGGTAAAGTCTTTTAAGATTTGCAGTTATGTTTTTTGAATGATCATTTAATTCCAAATCAGCACTGAAGTCTTACTAAAAGCTTATACGATGCTGTACCAGTGCATTTAATCAATTTAAATGCACTGGAGCATTTATGTGTATGTGCAGCAATAATAAATCTGTGTGAGGCAAAATTATTTTCAAATTGATGGATAAGAGAATCACAAGTTGTAGCAGACTAATCAGTGAGTAGCTTGGTGGCCACATAACCACTCCACAAATGATTAACCACTACTCATTAGTTGCCTAGGAGTCATTTGCTTTGCACCGGTCTTGCTTCTATAAATACATAACAGATGAAAATGCTTTTCTGCGATTTGAATGCCGTGCAAAATAAAGGTTAAATTATTCTAGTACTCAGTGACAGTTTAGTTGGATTTCTCTACATACATACCTGCTCAGAGCCAGAGAGTGAAAGCAATTGCTTTTCTTGAAGTAACAAGCAGATCACCAGCAAATTCAAATAGCAAATACTTGGAAAATTCATTCAAAATTGACTAGGTGGTAAGTAATGCTAAAGAAAAAACGTTCCAAGTGCCACAGTCCATCCTTGACACTTTGCTGAAATGGAGGGGGACTCCCTGAAAAATGCAAAACTTAATTTTGCAATCATGTCATGTTTGCGTTGAAGAATTCTATTATTATAGATAAATAAATGAGGTATATTTGTTTGTTAAGACACGCTGACCTCCCAGTCCATCCGTAAAGAATGGAATTTGTTGGTTAGTGGGAAAAACCAGTGGTTTTCGAGGACGTAGATGGGGACCGGTTGGAGTTACTTAAAATCCAGGTTACCAGAACTGGAAGCGTGTGAGCTAGTACAATTTCTTCAAGCATCCATAAAACAAGCTACAGCCTCCCTTAAAATGATTAAAAAGATTGAGAAACGGTGGCTCAGTGGGTAGCACTGTCGCCTCACAGCAAGAAGGTCCTGGGTTCGATCCCCTGGTGGCGCGGTCCTTTCTATGTGCAGTTTGCATGTTCTCCTCGTGTCTGTTGGTTTCCTTCGGGGCTCCGGTTTCCTCCCACAGTCCAAAGACATGGAAGTGAGGTGAAATGGAGATTCAAAATTGTCCAGGACTGTGTTCGATCAATCTTGTGTAACGACTGACTACCGGTTCTATCATGAATGTAACCAAAGTTTGGAAAACATGACGTTAAAATCCTAATTAATTAATAAATAAACTAAACTCTTAAAAGTCGAATATTAGACAAAATCCAGCGTAGAACAAAATCCAGCGAAATGCAGACTGAAAGCGTTTGTAGTTCCATCACCGGTTCAATGAGCGGGTGCGAAAATAAATAACCAGCGTTCAATCCTCTTCACAGCTCTCTGCAAACCGTCGGCCATTTTGTCATCGAAATAACATCGTATTAATCGTAATTTCAGACGCTTTGGACACACCGACGTGACTGAGGTTTAAAAAAAGAGCTCACGGGTGAAAACTGCGTGACCTCCATTGTTTAGTCTTGAAACAAATGTGCGTTTTAAAGTGAACTGACCAAACCGAAACGAGTTCCGTCAGAACCGAAGAGACCGACGCCATGTTGTTTTACCGGTTAGCAGCGGTGTAGCAGTACATTAAATGCTTTTACTAGTTTTAGTTTAACACCAGGTATCATTTAGAAATGATACAAATGTTTCCATGCACACACGTTTTTACACACTTACCATTTAAACAATGGGGTTTTTTTTTTTACATACACGGCAGCGCCACATCGACTAGCTAACAAGCTAAACAAATAGCTCGCGCTAGCCAGTTGGCTAAAACAGCTCAACAATAAAACTTACACAATATAATGCACTACAATGTAGACCTGTATTTGTTTAAGAAATAACAACCATAAAGCGTGTTTACCTTTACCATGAGGACGTTTGGGGTAAAATATCTCCTAAATGTGCTGAAGATATTCGACTCTCGATAAAAGAAGCTCTGTATAGTTCACTGTTAAACGTCAGCGTGTAACTGAACCTCTTTTGAGAGAGAAAGCGAGATGCTGTTGTCGCTATGGTGATTAGTCTCACAGCGCCACCGTGTGTGTGGAGACTCACTTTACTCCAACGTATGTTATTATTTTATTTAATTTATTTATTAGGATTTTAACGTCATGTTTTACACACTTTGGTTACATTCATGACAGAAACGGTAGCTACTCGTTACACAAGATTAATCAGTTCACAAGTTTTAATGACAATTTTGTATCTCCAGTTCACCTCACTTGCATGTCCGGAGCTCCCGGAGGAAACCCACGGAGATACTGGGAGAACATGCAAACTCCACCCGAACTGCCCCACCTGGGGATCAAACCCAGGACCCTGTTGCTGTGAGGTGACAGTGCTACCCACTGAGCCACCGTGCCGCCCCTCCAACGTATGAGGAGGAATCTGTAGCGTTCACAACATTTTACTTCACACTTTTAAAGTCACTCACTTTCTTAACCGATTATCCAATTTGGGTTGCGGGGTGGCCTTGAGCCTATCCCAGCTTTTCAATGGGCGCAAGGCACACAGTAACACCCTGGACGGTGCGCCAGTCCATCGCAGAGCAGACACACACACACATACACACACCCATTCACCTATAGGGCAATCCAGTGTCTCCAATTCAACTGACTGCATGTCTTTGGACTGGGGGAGGAAACCCAAGCAGACACGGGGAGAACATACAAACTCCACACAGAAAGGACCCGGACCGCCCCACCTAGGGAGCGAACCCAGGACCTTCTAGCTGTGAGGCGATGGTGCTACCCACCGTGCCGCCTCTCCAACACATTAGGAGGAATTTGTAGCGTTCACAACATTTTACTCCACACTTTTAACTTCTTCTTTTAATAATTAAAAGTTTTAATATATTTCTGGACTTAAATGCTTTTTTTAAAATTCCCATTTATTTGTGCTTTTTTTTTATTTCCGTTTGCTTAACTCCAAGTGTACATTTCCGTACATTTGTAAATCTATATGTTTTGACTTTAGCCAGGTACCTTGCAAGCCTGTATTGCGATCTGTATATAAAAGCTAGGGTGACCATATTTTGGTGCAAAAAGAGGACAGTAAGGAAAAGATTGGCCCTTTAGATGAAACAATAAATTGCTACAAAATTGAACATTTTACATAGATGCAGACTTTGGCTGCTTTCTTTCGCTTTCTCCAAACATTTTTTTTAGATATAGGGAATATATAATCCATGTTACTTTTATCATTGCTTAGAGGTCCAGGTTTTGTGCAACTTGCACCAAGTTATATTTTTGTGGCTGTACATACATTTAACAAATGTCATGCATTTAATAAATACCATTTATCCCTATTAGTAAAGAAACGCCGTTCTTTTGCTGATCTTTTATCCTTTCCCTTTTTCCTTTAAGCTGCTCCTGTATTTAGGGGTTGCTATTGTATTTATGGATCATTCTGGTCTGCATATCTGACACAGTTTTTACATCTGTTGCTGTTCCTGATGCAACACTATTTGTATTTAGGCTTCTGACTGACACTGACACTGTTTGTCTATGTTTAACATACACTCTCATGACTTAGTTCATAGAGAACTGTGGCACTGAGTTTGATCTTTGCCTCTGTTTACTGTCTGTGAGGAATTATTGTTCTACCTGAACCTGCGTTTGATCTTTGCCTCTGTCTACTGCCTGTGAGGAATTATTATTCTACCTGTGTTTATGTGCATTTTGTCCGGGTACCTTTGTTCACAAACATGCAAAAAAAAATTGAGGTGGTCTCTGAAATCTGCTCTCAGGTGTGTACCCAGAGCCAGATTGTGGCCCTTTCTCGTGTGTATTTCTGCTTTGCTTGTATCACGGTCCCTGGTGTTTATAGAGGGCCCTGCCAAGGATGTAGTGATAAGTAAAACTAATGACTTAATTAAGCTTACATAATGCAAGGCAATGCAAGTTTATTTGTATAGCACCTTTCATACACAGTGGCAATTCAAAGTGCTTCACATAAAAAAAGAATTAAAAGCATTAAAACATTCCTAAAATCTAGAACCTCAGAAATGCTTTTTGCAAATAT
Source organism: Trichomycterus rosablanca (assembly GCF_030014385.1). Classification (NCBI taxonomy): domain Eukaryota; kingdom Metazoa; phylum Chordata; class Actinopteri; order Siluriformes; family Trichomycteridae; genus Trichomycterus; species Trichomycterus rosablanca. Next base: position 16,680,593 of record NC_085993.1, read on the forward strand.
AGTTACAATTAAAAGAACATGAAATTAAAACCAGAGAGAATAAAAAATAAAGAACATTGAAAACCTAAAAAATAAAATATAAATTAGTTTATAAAATGTGCAATAAGAAACATAAATATACAGGTTTTAAAATAAAGCTAAAGTGCAGTACTCTAGAGTGCAAAATTTAGAGCTCAATCATAGGCACAAGAAAAGAGAAGATTTTAACCTGGATTAAAACAAATTTAAGTTAATAAAGCAAGCAGAAGCCTGTTTTTTTATTTTATTTTAGATATTTTAAATACATCTCTACATATTAATTTTATATACCATGGTTCACAAACATGCAAAAAATTGAAGTGGCTTCTGAAAACTGCTCCCAGGTGCTAGATTGTGGCCCTTTCTAGTGTGTATTATTGCTTTGCTTGTATCACGGTCTCTGGTGTTTATAGAGGGCACTAGATCCACAGTGGCACTGCCAAGGATGTAGTGATAAGTAAAACGAATGACTTAATTAAGCTTACATAATGCAAAAGGCAAGGCAAGCAGGACCGGCGCTAGGGGGGGGGCTGAGGGGGGCATTGCCCCCCCAAATTGTGTCTTTGCCCCCCCAAGCACAATGCAAGCAACGGCTATTTTTAAAATTATCTCTGAACCAATCACAAAAATGCATTTTGTTTTACAGTGTGAAGATATTTCCTTGCTTATTCCTGATTGGCTCTTTGAGTCATATAAAAATCGGCAGACTGCCCCAAACAGTTCAGTTCGGCAGTATATGTTCTGTTAGTGTGAGCGAGAGGCAGGTATACTGGTAAACACTCTTCTGAGTTTAAACTGACTTCCACATGGTAATATTTGCTTAACTGTGGTTTTTCGTTGCTTTAATGTTACTTACCTCTTACATAGGTGTTGCTTAAATTATTTTATTAGCCGTTAGCGGTTAGGCTAATGAACTAATGGCAATTTAATTAAGGGGGCGTATTAAAATGAAATACAATTAGATAATCTTTTTTCACCATTTACATAATCAACATGTATTTTTTCATTGGATCATTGGATTTTAAGTTCGAAAACATGCATTTTTATTTCTTTACCTCATACATCACTTTAAGCCAGTATCAATAGCTTGGCTGTCATCATTCATGCACAAATCAAGCCTTGAATATATTTCTGGCTTCAAAAACATGACTATCAACATGCCCCCTCATTAGGTTTTACTGCCCCCCCCAAGCAAAGCAGTCCAGAACCGGGGCTCAAGGCAAGGCAAGGCCAGTTTATTTGTATAGCACCTTTCATACACAGTGGCAATTCAAAGTGCTTCACATAAAGAAAGATTAAAAGCATTAAAACATTCCTGAGATCTAGAACCTCAGAAATGCTTTTTTTTGTAAATATAGTTACAATTATAAGAACATGAAATTAAAACCAGAGAGAATAAAAAATTAAGAACATGAAAAACTAAAGATAAAATATAAATTAGCTTATAAAAAGTGCAAAAAATATTTTAATTATTTTATATATTTACATACATCAAATAAACATGTTAGTTTTAAAATGTAGTTTAAAAATGTATAAAGAACTTTTATTTTGTTGCTGTTTGTCTGCAATGTGACTTGGTCACGAGATTGAAGTCACATGAGGCTGCAGCTCTACTTATGCCGCAGTGTACACACTGTGGTCTGTTAGCTTCTGGCAAGGTGGGAGAGAATTCATTGTTTCATGTGAAATGTGTTGATATTTTCACCTAACTTACACGTGTTCTACTGGTTTACCGAAACTAGACTTAATTTAATATGTAGTTTTTTTATACCAGCTTTTATTTATGAGATTAAACTTGCTAGTTTTACTTCCTGATGTGGGAAGTTTTGTGTTGTTGTAGCCTAACACTGTAACAAGGTTCTAAACTACAACATGGACATTCATTGTGTTGTTGTTGCAGATGTATTCAGTGTTGGCGTGCTTACTGTTGGGAGCACTGGGAGTGTTGGGAGCTCCAGAAGCGGATGAGATCAAGTCTCTCCCTGGACTTTCGAAACAGCCCGGCTTTAAACAGTACTCCGGCTATTTCAATGTGGCAAAGAACAAACATCTCCATTACTGGTTTGTTTATTCATACCTACGTTATAACATTTTTCTGTTTGTAAATTATTAATGTTAAACATCATTCGGTTTATTGAAAGATGTGTTATTTTTTGGGGTTTATATGTTAGATGTTCATTTTCCGGGTCTTTAAATGAGTAACTGGGAGTCGACCCCTTGGCTTTAGAGTCGGTTTCACTGTAGACGTAAGGGATTTTTGTGGAACCGATTCTTTTGATTCGAATCTCCAATGTTTTGCAACTGAAGTCGACTTCATAATGTCTGGAATTAAACAATTCTTAGTGATAAAAGGTACCTAAACAACCTTAAATGAACGTGACGATGTAAACTTGCTTTAGGTTTGTGGAGTCTCAGAAAGACCCAGCTAACAGTCCAGTGGTGTTGTGGTTAAACGGTGGACCAGGCTGCAGTTCCCTGGATGGTCTACTAACAGAACACGGGCCTTTCTTGGTGAGAACTGAACTTTGGCTTTTTCTTTCATTATGACTACTATAGCACAACTTCCCGGTAGTCGCATGATGTATGAAATGCAAACCCATGGTTATTAGTCATATATTTGGTTTACTAAGTGTGCCTTAAAGGGGTTGCAGAGGAACATATTGACCTCCTCACATTATTACCTTTTGCAGGTTTTCTAAACACAAGTTTTACTGTAATGTGTAGATTTTATAAGTGCATGTGCTCTGTTGCTTTTTAATAGCAGGGACCTAATTTCACCCTCTAGACTACTTCAGGGTTTTTCAAACTTTTTTCAATTGACCCACATTTATGTGACCCAGGCAACATAAGCAATGTGTCTTACTTGTCCCACTGTGGTCTTACAAGATGTAACATAAAGGTTCCACAAGGGGGAGTTCGTGTACAAGTTTGTTTCCATGTTAACGTGTCAGTCTGTGACTTCTTTTTTTTGACAACTTTAAAGACAGCATGCCTTGCTCAAAACATACCACCGTTTAAATACATGTACTATCTCCTATATATTTACTAAATTTAATAACTAAACCTTTTAATTATTATAAAAAGAAGTGCATTTAACTGCTGGTTAAGAGCTTGTTTAAAATTCTACCACCATTTTAAATGCCTTAGCTCATCATTTAAAAGTATACAATGTATTGTACAACTCTTATTAATGACTTTTTAAAAATTATAAAAATATTAAGCTTTAAAATAGTTGATTAAGCGGTAAATAGTTGCTTGTCTTTTGCAGATCCAAGATGATGGTGTTCATTTGGAGTACAATCCTTATTCTTGGAATATGGTATGGATTTCACAGTATTCTTGTTATATGTAGAGTGATGTATGTCACCAACTAGGGTAAAGAGTGTGCAGATTTTAGCTTGTTTGTAGTATGGTGCCCCTGGAGCCTAGAGGTATAGCTCAAGGGCCCAACAATGGCTGCATGGCAGAGCTGGGATTCAACCTTCAATTGATAGCTCAAATCTCTAAACTCTAGGCTACCACTGTCCAAAAACAGCCTTTATTGAAATTATTTATAATGGTTATGGCTGAAATATGCCATTATCACAATTTAGTTATATAAAGCATTATAAAAACCATTTTCTTAAACTAGCAAGTGTCATTTCCTAAGTAAGTTTTAATTTAGCATTGAGTAACAGTTAGGAGTGAGCATTTTAAGGTTCTGTTCTTCAGATGTGTTGCATAACTATTATTCAAATAAGGAAATGAATACTAGAAATGCTTGATATGGACTAACTGGTACAAAGCAAAATCTGTTTAATGCATTTGGTAGAATTTAGTTTTTACAAGGTAAACACATTTAGTACAGGAGTCTTAAAAATTGCAGGGCCCTTATGGCCATGTCTAAATTAGAATAGTCATGTAAACCATACATGAATATGATGTAATTTGATCAATGTTTTAAACAATTAGTGTTGGCTAGATTTTTTTTTTTTTAGCCCTAAGAGTGGAAATGGTTTGTTGTGGGTTTTCCCCCTTCTCTCCCATACTGCCTGATTATGGTCACAAGTCCTTGTTAATACACATTATTTATAATTAAAAGTGCCATAATTATTGTAGAGACCTATAAAAACAACAAAAGTTAAATGGGTACTTTTATCACAGCTAGCTGACAATTGTGTTTTATATTGTATTATAATAATTAAAAAATGACTTGTTGAATAACATTAAAATTCATATTATTTATATTAAATCTATAAACACGTTTCAGATTGCCAACGTGCTATACCTGGAGTCACCAGCAGGTGTCGGCTTTTCTTTCTCCGATGACCAGAAATATGCAACCAACGACAGTGAGGTTTGTAATAACTCAAAAATGACTAAATTAATGGATTGTGTATGTATTCTACAATAAAATTACTAATTTGATTTTTTTACTTTTTTTAATCTAGGTTGCCATAAATAACTACTTGGCTCTGAAGGAATTTTTCCGCCTCTTCCCGGAATACAGCAAGAATGAATTTTTTCTCACTGGTGAAAGCTATGGGGGCATTTACATTCCCACCCTTGCCGAAGTAGTTATGGAGGACAGTGCCATTAACCTGCAGGTTTGTAGTGGAGAGCTGAACTGGTTTAAATTGTCTTAAGCTGCATTGCATTATGCTTGGGATCTGAAGATTTCTGGTAGAAATACTTTAAGCAAGGTTATTTTGTGGCTTTATTTTACATTATTTTACTGTTTTTCCATAAAATGTATTTTAATGGCAGCAAGTAAATAATCAGTAAACTCAGGTTTGTGGCATTAGTCTGTGATGTGTGATAGATGAGACAGATGTTTTCCTGACAGTTTTGTCTTTTTATTATTTAGTTTTCTCACATTTATACATGGTTATATTTAACACTGTGCTCTGTTTGCTGACTTAAATACTGCTTGATTAATAGCAAAGGCTGTGTACTACAGCTTCAGGAATTTTTCTTGGTGTTGTCTTGGTGTCTAAACACATGCACATCTAAAATGTATCTATCTGTGTGTGGGTTTATTTTTCAACAGGGTATAGCTGTTGGAAATGGCTTGGCCAGCTATGAATTAAATGACAATTCTCTTGTCTATTTTGCAAATTACCATGGACTGATTGGCGTAAGGTTTGTATTTTTTAGTACAATTTCTGAACGTTGAATATTTAATGTTAATGTAACATCCCAATGAATTGTGAACTGATAATTATATAAAAAGGTTTTTTTTTTTTTTACTAAATGACCACTAAACACATGTTTCCACAAACTCGGTCAGCATAGGAAGGAAGTAAGGAATCAACTTAGATTTTCCCCAACTCTGACTGTTGGGCCATTGGATTTTATCACCTGACCTGTTTCATTATTATATGTAACATTTAGTCAAGCGTTCTTGTGGCACTGTGCTAAATTTCACTAACCCACTTCTGCTGGGATCCAATGTTTGAATCCCCAGAAGCCTTATCAGTCAGGTGTCTATATACAAACATGATAGAGGGATAAGAGGGTTATGTCTATGTCTAACTCACATGTTAGAGGTGAGTTACTGCATTACACCCAGTAATTCTGGAGGAAACTCACCATAATCAGGATAAAGCAGTGGTAAAACATGGAAATGAAAATAAATGAACACTTACTATTAATTGATGATGGAATTTTTAACTTCTTGAACAGATTTAGCCATCTGTGAGAATAAATCGGTCATTTATGTCTTTTTCAGTTTATGGGCGACCCTGCAGAAATACTGTTGCAAAGATGACCAGTGTAACTTCTATAATAATGCTGATCCAAATTGTACAACTGCAGTAAGTCTAAACAACGTTTACTCTTCCAAATATCTGCAAGACTTTTATTTGAAAGTCTGAACCATATTTGATGTGTTCATTTGTAGGTGTCACAGGTGCAGCAAATTGTCTACAATTCTGGTTTGAACATTTATAATCTGTATGCAGACTGTGCTGGTGGGGTCCCTGGTACATCAAGGTGAGAATGTGGGTGCTCAGTCAGGATGGTGGAATCATTTAGAGCCTCCCAAACAAAACTATTTCATTTAAAACATCATCTTGTAAATACATCTTAAAGTGAACAAATGTGAGAAATTCTGATGTTAATATTAATTTCTGATATAAACATTGTACATACAATCTGAATGTTTATTTAGGTAGCTTTACATGGCTTGAGTGTCACATTCAGTAGGTGTCCCAAAAAATGTGTGCTTACTTCTGATATACAGTAATATCCTAAACCACTAACAGAATAATGTATTCACAATTTTAGAGCAGCTCCAAACTAATACTGTTTGTGTTAATCCAGCACATCATAATTTTGTTTTCCCTCTCATCTTCCCAAATGTAGTATTGAAAATGGGCGGCTAGTGATTCGTGACTTTGGCAACAACTTCATTAACCACAGGTGGTCTCATTCATGGAACCAGGTAAACAAGCTTATTGATTACGATATGTACAGCACTACATACACTTAATCACGCCACCTGTTAGTTGGTGGGATATATTAGGCAGCAAGTGAACATTTTATCCTCAAAGTTGATGTGTTCGAAGCAAGAAAAATGGGCAAGCTTAAGGTTTTGAGCAAGTTTGACAAGGGCCAAATTGTGATGGCTAGATGACTGGGTCAGAGCATCTCTAAAACTGCAACTGTGTGGCTGTTGCAGTGGTCAGTATGTATCAAAAGTGGTCCAAGGAAGGAACAGTGGTAAACCGGTGACAGGGTCATGGGCAGCCAAGGCTCACTGATGCATGTGGGGAGCAAAAGCTGGCCCATGTGGTCCAATCCAACAGATGAGCTACTGTAGCTCAAATTGCTGAAAAAGTTAATGCTGGTTCTGATAGAAAGATGTCAGAATACACAGTGCATCAAAAGTGGGACTAACACAATATTAGGAAGGTGGTCATAATGTTATGTCTGATTGGTGTACATTTCAATGCTACTGAGTGATTTCATGGTAAATGGTCAATCATTTATTGCAGAAACTGCGTGGTATTAGCTTGGCTGTCAAGTCAGTGAAACTTGATCCTCCTTGTGTCAACTCCACCCCATCTGCTACGTACCTGAACGACCCCTACGTCAAAACTGCCCTTCACATCTCGCCTAAAGCACTTGATTGGGAGATCTGTAGGTAGGTCAACAACCTATGGTGTGTGTATCAAAATGGCTGTAACAAAGTAAACGGAGCAAAAAAAAGTGTGTAAAGGTTTCAGAATATTTAACTTACCTGTTCATTGTGAAAGGTTTTAAAACAGTCAATTATGACTGAGCACTTGAGCAAAGAAGGCTTACCACTGTGTGCCAAACTTTGAGTGAATTGTAAAAAAAATTCTTAGTGCAACATTGCAAATTTACATCTACCATACATAATATTTATAAAAAATTAAATGTGGAGAAATCTCAGTTTTGTGAATGGTAAGGCTGAAAACAACTCGAACATGGGTGACCATCTGTAAAACCATCCGAAATACTTTGTTTGTACTTTTCTCAGTTGGTTCAAAAGAATGAACGAATTGGCACCCAAGTGGTCGGCTAGGCGCTCTCTAGCAGGAAGTGCCTGCAGCAGACAAAAAAATTGCTTATCAAGTCTGCAGGGTGGGTAAAACACCAGACTAATAAGTGAGCGGGGTCTTCAGATGCTGTGCAAGGACCCTGGTTAGCCTCTGCAGAAGTGGGGGAGCATGGAGATGAGTGATTGTCTTTCTATGTCGGATATCTGGTCTCATGTGCGAATCCACCAAGGCACAGGCGAAAAAGAAGGGGTAGAGAGACTGCACACGCGTTGGAGGGGGCGTGGGGCAGGCGACAATACCTTCCCTGTACGCAGTCGGGGTCCTCAGCAGCGAAAGAAAATTCATAAATAGGAACAAATGAATAAACGAATCAAAGATTCTTGATCTTGCATCCCAACTAGAAATGGGGTTTGTTAATAAATTAGAATTTATTACAGATTACATTAAGTGTTATGAAAAAATAAATTGCATTATTTTTGTGAAGTAAAATCAAGTTGACAGGGACATTTTTGAATTTGCAAGATTACTGTTTGTCCAGACATTCATCTTTTAACATTTTTGCTTTCAAGCTGGCTGGTTTGGTAAATAAAATCTTGTGACGTCATCAAAGGTCATGTTGGGTACCAAATAACCTAAATCTTTATTGAGCAAATTTACAACAATTATTTAATTTAATCTAGTGGGTGTAATAGTCGAACGTTACTAAAGAATGTGTAGAAATGATCAAGATTCCCCATCTTAAAGCATTTTAACTGAGGTGATGGTATGTGTCGTTATAAGCATAAATACAGTGTAACCCACTTCTGAATTTGTAATATTAAATTGTCTGTGTTTCTGTTTCATCTGCAGTGCTGAGGTGAATCTCAACTACGACCGTATTTTCATGGATGTGAAGAAGCAGTACCTGAAGCTGCTCTCAGCATTGGTGAGTAGAGACAGTATGCTACCCAACCGTTGTTAAGACCATAAGCAGGGCTTGGAAAAAGCAATATTTATCAAGCAGAGAGCAGGTCTGGGATACCTGGTTAGGTTGGCAAGTAGTGAGAAGCATTTATAAGGTTTTACATGTACATTGTTTTCTCCAGGATGGTAAATAAGGAACAGAAACGAAGACCTGAGGAAGGAATTCTACTTGGAAATTACAGTATTTATAGCTGTTAAGTCACCAGCCTTCTTTTGTTAAAGCTTTTTTTCCACACAGTCTGAACAAAATGAAAGCAGTTGGGGCTTGCACAGTCACAATTGTAAGTTGCTTTGGATAAAAGCCTTCACTGAATGCCTGTAGTTAGAATAATTACACTGAGACTAAATAGACATATTGTAAGGATTGCTTTGTCACATTAAGATCCTGTCCCTGAAGTAAAGAGTGCTATTATTTTGTCTCCCAATGATTGACAGAGTTTCAAATGCTCTGTAATTGCTGTCTTTTACACATTCACTAATCATTATCTGTAAAAATGTCTGGGAAAATGTGTGAAAGGGACTCCAGAGGACAAGCCTGGACTTGTTTTTGTAGCTATTAATACCTAAGGTTTATCCATCAGTGTTTTTAAATATGCACTTAAACCAGGGGTGAGGTAAATCGCGTCTCATTCAAACAGGTCAACGTGATTGACAAAATGTGGCCACTTTCTTTAATTTGTGGTTTGTTACCATAGCTATGCCTCAGCCCGCCTAAAGCACTGCAAATCTAGAAAGTTTTCATTCATCAGTAGTCAGTTTGTGCCATTTTTTTGCATTTTTCCTTTTGTAAGTGCGGAACCAAGCACAAAAAAACCAAAAACGGTTCAATTTGGGCAAGACCACTGCGAAGACGACTGTTTCGTTCATACGTGTAGGAAGCTGACTGAGAATTTTCAGATCTCATGTTGCATATAGAAATTTTAAACCCTATAATCTGTCCTTCTTATGAATGTCCTCAGCTGGACAATTTTGGAACTTGCTGGCTGAGGAAAAATATCCAAACATAAGAATATGTGCCACATATTTGACAGCATTTTCGGATCAACCTACATGTGTGAATCAGTCTTTTCCCACATGAAAATAATTAGGTCCAAATATCGGTCCACCCTTACTGATGAACACGTGAAAGCCTGCTTGAGAATTGGCATCAGCAGCTATTATCCAGACTACATAAATCTGGCTAACACCATTTAGCACATTTAAAAAAGCCTCAAAGCTTTTTTGAAAAATGATGAGGCCAACCTTAAAAAGTTGATCGCGATGACCTGTCGACTGATGGTAGATCTCAAGCTACAAATGTGTGGGCACCCCTGACTTAAACTATGGACATTAACCTGATTCAGATGAGTGGTACAGATTGGTAGTTGCAGCCTACTCCTGTGTAATTTATTTTTCTTGTTTGAGAAATTAGCTGCATCTTTAATGTGCTTTGGCTTTAATAGCATGTCATCTTTTTAGAAATACCGTGTGCTGGTGTATAATGGAGATGTGGACATGGCCTGCAATTTCCTCGGTGACGAGTGGTTTGTTGAGTCACTTCAGCAGGAGGTAAGTTTTTGCTTTATGTATTTGTAGCAAATCCACTGTGGTCCCACAGATGCGCTAAATGTGGTAAATGATTCTGTGGCAGGTCCAAGTTCAGCGCAGGCCGTGGCTCTACTACAATGGAGAGACTCAGCAAATTGGTGGTTTTGTTAAGGAGTTTTCCAACCTGGCCTTCCTTACAGTAAAGGTAAGAATGATTTTCAAGCTACAAAGCATGAGCTGTGGTAATCAGTAAAATAGAATATTAAATCACAATTATTTAGCCAGTTTAGGAATGTATAGATTTTTTGGAGCATTTGTTTATTTTAACACCATATTGACACAATAGCCTGATTTTGTGCTAAACACTGGTTCTTGGAGACTACAATGTTAAGGACTTTTAAGGTGGATTGGGAAACATTTATAAGCTATTTAACTGACAATCCAGGGGTGGCACCATAACTCGGTGAGTAGCTCGGTGAGTCTCCTCACAGCAAGGAGGTCCTGGGTTCGATTCCCAGGTGGATGGATCCAGGTCCTTTCTGTGTGGTTTGCATGTTCTCCCCGTGTCTGGGTGGGTTTCCTCCGCCAGTTTCGGTTTCCTTCCACAGTCCAAAGACATGCAAGTGAGATGAATTGAAGATACTTAATTGTCAGGGGTGACATGGTGGCTCAGTGGGTAGCACCGTCGCCTCACAGCAAGAAGGTCCTGGGTTCGATCCCCAGGTGTGGCGGTCCGGGTCCTTTCTGTGTGGAGTTTGCATGTTCTCCCCGTGTCTGCGTGACTTTCCTCTGGGAGCTCCGGTTTCCTCCCACAGTCCAAAGACATGCAAGTGAGGTGTTTGACATTAAACTTGAGATGATTAATCTTGTGTAATGAGTAACTACCGTTTCTGTCATAAATGTAACCAAAGTGTGTAAAATGTGATGTTAAAATCCTAATAAATAAAATAAATACATAACTGACTGCAGCATTTTTTTAAAACACTTTGAAGATACAAACATGCCAGGTGTCTTAGAAGTGTCCCTATTTACAGCTACTGCATGTGAGATCCTACCATTCCAACTACTACACGACTACAATATGTCAATGGTGACTTGTCACTGCACTAGAAATGCTCATTTCTGTCTAAATAATGCTGCCCACTCATCTATAAAAGCATACCAAACTAGTCCTATATTGTGCAATTTTACAGTTTGTTTAAATCTTTGTTCTTTTTCAGGGATCGGGTCACATGGTTCCCACTGACAAACCCATTGCTTCCTACGCCATGTTCACACGCTTCATCAAAAAGCAGCCATATTAATGCCTACGCTGGTTCTACACTGTGCCGAGGTTGGAAATTGCACTGAGTCACCACTAATCACTGTGTGTTAAAGTAGCTGATCCACGTCCTCTTCAGTAATCGTTTCTATACATGCTTTGCTGTATGAATGTATTGGCTGATTAGCTCTCTGTGTAACTGCAGGTACTTTAATGATTCCTAAATGCTGAACTATTTTTAATCTCTGTGTACTGCATTACAAACATTTGAAAATTTAAAACATTCTAATTGTAATTGCCCAAATAGGGTAGGTCATTTTTATCTTTCTAAGGCTTGTCCAGCAGCACAGTTTTTCAAGTAGTTGTATTTTAATGTTAATTATGGCAAAAGGAATTTTCATTAAAAATTGTATAATATGAATATAGGAATCACGTTTTACCACTGAGATGAGTTTTCTTGTAATGGCATTTTGTTGCTCAGGGTTAGTTTTGTACTTTTGTTCACAATGAGCACTAAATGGGAGAATGTGTGCCTTTGCAGTCATCAGTGTTTTCTGTTTTTCTATTACAACAATGTGATTTGTTTAAATAAACCAGACTTTATTTTAAAGAGTGTCCTGTTTATCTTTTGGAGATTGAGATTAATTTTTTTAGACATGAATACAGACAAGATTTTACATTAACTATTTTTTTCAAATGACCTCATAATGGTCAGGGTCAAAGTAGATATGTTGCCGTAAAGCTGAATAACTCCGTGTCTGCGTGGGTTTTCTCTGGGAGCTCCGGTTTCCTCCCACAGTCCAAAAACATGCAAGTGAGGTTAATTGGAGACAATGTATGTGTATGTGTGTTTGCCCTGTGATAGTGCCCTGTGTATGTGTGTTTGCTCCCTGTCCAGGGTGTTACTGTGTGCCTTGCGCCCATTGAAAAGCTGGGATAGGCTCCAGCACCCAACGTGACCCTAATTGGATAAGCAATTAAAAAGTGAGTAAGTGAGTAATTCACTGTTTGCATGTTTTTGGGAGGTGAAAGAAAACACCATAAAGCCTTAAGTAAACGTATGCGGGGGGCATATGGACATAAGTTGAAGGTGGTGGATTTTTTATTTAAACCCCTTTAGTGTCTTGTGCCAGGTTAATAGAATAGAATAGAATGCAATTGTCATATATACATATACAGGTGTACAGTACAATGAAATTATTTCTTTGCGTATCCCCGTATCCTTGTTTGGAAGCTGGGGTCAGAGCGCAGGGTCATTGTACGGTGCCCCTGAAGCAGGGGGTTCAGGGTCTTGCTCAAGGGCCCAACAGTGGCTGCATGGCAGGCTGGGATTCGAACTCTCAACCTATCAGTTGATGGCCCAAAGCTCTACCCACTAGGCTGCCACTAGTAAAGGGAGCGGTGTTGTACAGCAATATGAGGTCTTAGCACAGACCTTTGATGTAGATAGAATCACTTAGACATCCAGTTTCATAATTTTCAAACCACTTAAGTGTTTTAGCAGTGGGCTAGCATAGAAATACACAGGGTTTTTAATCCAAGATTACTCTGTACTGTGCAGTATTCATTTTTACATTAAACCTAATCATATGACCACTCCCTGCTACTAAAAGGCATCCACATGACATGATGCTACCACCAACAAAGCATTATGAGCATGCCACGCACTGCCTATAATTCAAGCCAACAAGTTTTGCTTTAGGCTCATCACACCACAACAAAAGTCTTTGTTGTCTTCCATGTGTGAGGTCAGCCAAGCTTTCGGGACCTGGTTTGAAAACTTCCCTTTAGTCAGTGTCCTAGTGTTTCTGGGTAGGCTCTTCACCTGCTGCTACATTGATCAGAATAAGAATACTAAAGATGAATAAGGAAACAAGTAAAGTTTTGCCACATGTGACATGGTAAAGAGCAAAGGCTCTTTTATTTTAAACATCTTTTAAGAAAGCACCAACAGTCATAGTATAAATTGTTTATAAAAGACTTTATAACCAGTGTTAAAACAAGGAAAATACATTTCAGGGAGTAATACAGTAATGATAAAATATGTGCATATAAAGTTTAGTATAAAAAAAAAAAAAAAAGATATACTAAATATGACAATATATGTAGCAATATGATTAATGAGTGTATCTGTCACAGTCTGTACTGTACATTATACTGTATATGCAGTGTTATGTAATAAGCACCACATGAAGCCATGAAACAGTTCTTACTAAGTTTAGCAGTAAAATAACAGCTCAGTTCCAAAAAACTTGCAACAGTATGTAAACTGATCATAAAGCACTGATTTGTAAATGCTCTTTGACCTGTATTACATCAAAAATTACAGCAAATGTTGATGTTTGATCATCTACTTTATACCATTTACATTTTCAGCTATTGGCAGACGCTTTTATCCAAAGCGACTTACAGTACTGTGACAGTAGCCAGTACCCAAGTGGTTAAGGTACTGGACTAGTAACCGAAAGGTTTCTGGTTCAAGCCCCACCACCGCCAGGTTGCCACTGTTGGGCTCTTGAGCAACAGTGGATAAACGCGTCTGCTAAATACCAAAAATGTAAATACTGTCTAAGCAATTGAGGGTTAAGGGCCTTGCTCAAGGGCCCAACAGTGGTTCGCGTCCTTTCTGTGTGGAGTTTGCATGTTCTCCCTGTGTCTGCGTGGAGTTTCCTCCGGGAGCTCCGGTTTCCTCCCACAGTCCAAAGACATGCAAGTGAGGTAATTTGGAGATACTAAATTGTCCATGACATTAAAGACTTGTGTAAAGTGTGTAAAACATGATGTTGAAATCCTAATAAACAAATAAACCAACATGTATATGCCCACCCATTCTATGGCAGACCCTGGTTTTAATACAGGTCTAAGCAGATTTACAAATTCAGTTTTTATTAGCATATACATACTGTCCCAACTTTTTTATTGATTGTAGATGTTCTTAAGATGAATTCTTCTCAATCAGCTCCTTCAAGCCACTTCTGAACTTCAGGTTGGCTCCAATAACGACGTAGCCCTGGAGGATTGTAAAGTAAAGGTGAATTTAGAGGACTTTATTACACCGCTGGCATATTTGTCTTAAAGTTGTACATTCAAATTGTTTCATTACTTACATTGTGATACTCAACCACATCTTCAATGATGTCAATTCCATCAGGCAGAGGGATCTGTACACCTTTTTTGGTGTAATCTTTGGGAGAACACATGACATTATGTTAAGAGGTAAACTAAGCCAGTGGCGGAGCCTTACAGATGCCAAGTTCACAAATACCCCACCACTCATACAGGCACCTCGACCAGTCAGCAGAGGTCACAAGTGCACAGCCGCAATGAAACTTGTTCGAGATATCCCTTGCTCAGGCACAGCAATTTGTGCCTGTTTGTGTGCCTGGCCATGGTCGATAGCACAGCCCGGGATTCTAGGTTGAGATGTTGATGGTGGTAGGCTGCTGCTAAAAACGTCTTGCTAACATAATTCTAGTATCACTATCAATGTTTAAAGTGTGTATTGTATTACAGTAGACCCTTGAGTTACGAGCGATCTTTTTCAACTTAACGTACAAACAAATATCGGATTACGAACAGAAATTCGCGAAACACGTGACGTCACGAACAAGTTGACTCCGGCCGTCTCTCTCTCTCTATATACAAACAGTGAGCAAACATTTGGACAGTGGAAAAAAATCAGAAAAAAATCACTATTTGTCGTGTTGTATAATTACTCCTGCAAGTAGCTGTCACTGTGTATCAGACAGCGGGGACAGTGAGTAAGAGAGAAGAAGGAATTCGGCTGAGTAAATATTCTTTCTTTCATGCAATTACACCTACAAAATACAACACTATTGAAATAAATAAGGACATAATAAAGAAATATGAGAGTTATTGCTGTTTCTGGTAGATACATTTTATATAAAAAGAAGGAAATTTATTATGGTGTATAGTACAGCACACGTACTGTACTGAGATCTGATGTGTGTTTTATGTACAGTACTACTGTGTATTGTTGTTTATTACAGTAATGTCTATTCTATCATTTAAGGGAAAATATACTTGTATTTATAACAAAAAAGAGCATTTAAGACATTAGAAAGGTTAGGTAAGGGGGTGGTTTGGGAGGCCTGACACGGATTAATTCTATTTACATTATGTCTTATGGGAAAAATAGATTTAACGAACGAACATTTTGACTTAAGAACAGCCCTTTGGAACCAATTAAATTTCGTAAGTCAAGGGTCGACTGTATTTGGCTTATGAAAGGCTCAAAGTTCATTTTAGTCCACTGTGGTTGAGGAAGTCAGATGTGGGTGTGACTGGTTTAATATTTTCTGAACTGGTGAGGTAATGTGGTGCACTAGAGTCATTTTTTAGTTTGAAAATGTTAAAGGCTTTGGCTTTTTTATGCTTTAATGTAATACACATTGTTTTATAAAGTTTATACATTTTACAAAGTGTTAAAAAGTGTTATCAAGTGAAGTTTCAGCCAGATTGATGTGAGAACCTGCAGCCACACTGGCCTTTTGTGGAGAAAACTGGGTATCAAGGCTCTCTTGATTTCAAACAGACTTTTTTTGTTTTACAAGTGACATTGAATGTTTAAGATAAACAACACACTTGATGTAGTCTGTTTTGCAAAACATGTTGAAATCACAAGCCATAAATGGTCATTAAGTGTGACTTACTGTTCAGGAGGGGCACAACAGTAATTTGCAACATGGTCTTCAGTGGTGCTTGCAGTGGAATCAGCTATAAAGAGTAAATATTCAGCCAGTAGCAATCAGAACTCTTACAAAGCAATACAATATTTGAACAAAAGGAAAATTCAATATTAAAAGAATGTCTTACAGCTAATGACTCCAAAGCAGACTGGGTAGAAAAGATTTTAAACCTAAAAGAAAAGCAGAAAATAAAAATATTTCATGTCCATTACAGTAACTGAATCTACTGTTCATTCACGGATGCATCCAGAATAAAAGTAAAAGGAGAAGCATGTACCTTCTCAGATCCAGATTAATAGACAGCCTCTTCTCTTTCATGGAAACCTTGGCATTGAACTTAGACTCCTACCAGTAGAGAAAAAAATTTAGATTATGATCTGAAGGACACAGTGTGCCATCTGGAACACATCCTTTTTCTGGTGCTGTTCAGAAAATTATGTGGACACCCCTTGTAATTAGAAGTTCATGTGTTTCAGCCACAGTCTTTGCTAACAGGTGTATAAAATAAATTATGTTCATTAAATAATGCCCTTCTGACTTTGGGGAGGATGGCACCCTGGCTCAGTGGGTAGCACTGTTGCCTCACAGCAGGAAGGTCCTGGTTCCCCAGGTGGGGCGGTCTGGGTCCTTTCTGTGTGGAGTTTGCATGTTCTCCCCGTGTCTGTGTGGGTTTCCTCCGGGCTCCAGTTTCCTCCCACGGGTAAATTGGAGATACAAAATTGTCCATGACTGTGTTTGACATTAAACTTGTGAGCTGATGAATCTTGTGTAACGAGTAACTACCGTTTCTGTCATGAATGTAACCAAAGTGTGTAAAACGACGTTAAAATTCTAATAAATAAACTGACTTTGGGGAAGGTCCAGTCTTGTTTTAGCATAACTGTGCCCCATGCACAAAGCAAGGTTGGGTGTAAGATCATGACTCCATATTAACGCTAATGGTTTCTAATTGGAGTTTACAACAAGCTGGTCAGGTGTTCACATACTTTTGTTTATATAGTGTACCATAAACTGGATGTACTGCCGAGTGAAGCATTTAGTGTTGATCCATAAGGAAATAACACAAGCAAATAGTGAATGCCATGCATTCAAAAGTATGTGACAAGAGTGCTCATAAAAATTGGCCCACATCACCCCCATTCTTAGTTAACTGCACTGACTCCCGGTAACGTTACATATTAAATATAACATTCTGCTCTTTACATTTAAATCTCTCCATGGTCTGGCCTGGTCTGGCCTATCTTGGAGTGCTCCTACATCCTTACATTGCTATTCGCTCTGGTGCCAGGTTCCTCTTTACTCCCAATTAGAGACTTTGCAATACTGCCTACCTGTATTTTTAAAGTAAAGGTCTGAACTTATTCTTATTTGCATGTGTGTAAAAATGTTCAATGTACAAACAAAAAAAAAAAAGAGGAAATTGAGTAGACTGGTTATTAAAGGTCTGGAAACTCACTGACATACGGAGTGGCTAGTCCATAACATCCATGTCCTTACCATGGTCATACTGCTGAGTTGGACAGGTGGTCTTCCTGGGGGAAGGACCAGAACTCTGACCCCAGAATGGACAGACACAGTAGCACCTGAGGTCTTGATGGTGGATTTAGGGGCTGAAGTGACCTCCATCTCCAACGAGATTGGAGCTTCCATCAATGCAGGGTTCTAAAAGAGATAAGAAGTGTATTAACATTAATTAAAATTACCAATATACATCTCAAGATTTCATTCCAGACTAAAAGCTCAATAGCACAAATGTAGAACACAACGCTCTCACCAATAACATGATGGCTCCAAAGTAGGTGGTCCTGAGAAGCATCTCCAAGTCTTTTGACATCTAAAAATATTTGAACAAGATTGTTTTATAACTTGGTACCATTTTCTGAACATAAAATTAATTAAAAGAGGAATCTTACTCGTTCATTTGATATGTGCATCCTGAACACCCCTCCTTTGTAATAAGAGTAGAGTCCACTGTCAAAGAAGTACTCAGACAGAACCAGGTATATCATGCGGTCATACTTTCTTATTACTGGATTCGCTGCAGTGTTCTCAAGAGTGTCATTTATATTCTGCAGGTTATAGAACATACCCTGCACAGAAAGAGATTTATTTTCGTACAAACGTGTTTTTCTTTTTGACTTGACAACATCAACTGTTTAGTCTATAAGTCTCTCTGCTATTCTGACCTGGAAAAAGTTATTCATGCATTAATTTCTTCAAGAATTGACTACTGTAATTCTCTGTATATTGGGATTGGTCAGTCTCTGTTGCGGCGCTTACAGGTAGTCCAGAATGCAGCAGCAAGGTTACTGACTAATACCAAGAAAAGAAACCATATTACACCAGTCCTTGCCTCACTACATTGGCTGCCTGTTCAGCACAGGATTCAGTTTAAAGTGCTTTTTTTTGTTTTTAAAGCGCTTAATGGTCAAGCCCCGGCTTATCTCAGTGGTATGCTTTCTCCCGCAACCGCACAGCGATCTTTAAGATCAGCCACTCAGAATTTGTTGACTGTTCCTAGGGCTCGTTTGAAGCTAAAAGGTGATCGTGCATTTGCAGTTTATGCTCCGAGGCTATGGAACACTCTACCTCCTAATATTCGACAAGCACCTTCGGCCGCTGTTTTTAAATCACTCCTAAAAACATACCTTTATAAGCTGGCATTTGAACAGTGAGGAGCCGTGGTAATTATAATTGTTTAGTCTATTAAACATAATGGTGTCTTATGTATGCTTGTTCGATGTACAGCACTTTGGTCAATGTAAGTTGTTTTAAGAGTGCTTTATAAATAAAATTTACTTACTTACTTACTTACTATATTAACTGGTCAATAATTAAAACGTTTATGCCACACTAAGCAGTAATGAACGTGTCTGGAGGAGGGCATATTTGTTTTACACCATCGTTTTGGAGCTTACCTGTACTATGCTCAGCAGCCACCAGTAGGGCTCCAATCCATATCCCATATTAATATCATAAAGTTTCATGGAGTTATTTCATTTTAAACTGTATTTATTTTGGTTAGGGAGGCACCGTGGCTCAGTGGGTAGCACTGTCACCTCACAGCAAGAAGGTGTGAAGGTGAAGATCGGCAGGCATGGTGGTCCGGGTCCTTTCTGTGCAGAGTTTGCATGTTATCCCCGTGTCTGCGTGGGTCTCCTCCGGGAGCTCCGGTTTCCTCCCACAGTCCAAAAACATGCAGTCAGGTTAATTGGAGACACTGAATTGTCCTGTAAGTGAATGGGTGAGTGTATGTGTGTGTATGTGTGTTTGCGCTGCGATGGACTGGCGCCCCGTCCAGGGTGTTACTGTGTGCCTTGCACCGATTGCACCCTAATTGGATAAGCGGTTAAGAAAGTGAGTGAGTGAGTAATTTTGGTTATCCTTGTGCTCCCCATTTTACATTTACAGCATTTAGCAGACGCTTTTATCCAAAGCAACTTACAATTATGACTAAACACAATTTGAGCAATTGAGGGTTAAGGGTCTTGCTCAGGTGGCCAACAGTGTCAACTTGGTGATATTAGGACTTGAACCAGCAACTTTCTAATTACTGGTCCAGCACCTTAACTATCATACTTCTACTGCCCAGAAGTGTCCCCTCCAATTACACTTCCATTCATTTATTAATTGTCTGTTCTTCATCCTGATCTGGGTTGTGGGGGGTCTGATTTATTGGGAGCAGGGCAGGAAATTCCCCAAACAGGTCGCCAGTCCATCACAGGGCAAACACACACACACACACACACATAGGGCAAATTTTGAATCTACAATTAATCTGACTGCATGTCTTTGGACTGTGAGAGTAAACCGGAGCTCCTGGAGAGAACCCACACAGACACGGGGAGAACATGCAAACTTCACACAGAAAGGACCTGGACCGCTCAACTTGTGGACCTTCTCGCTGTGAGGCAACAGTGCTACTCACTGAGCCACTGTGATAACCTCTTAACAGTTTATTTAGTATCTTATTGTAAACACTTTTTCAAAGTTTTTTTTTTTAACCTTTTTACTGTGTATAAGAGTAGTAACCACAACATAAATGTTCTTTCCCCAGTCCCCACAGACACACAAACAATCTTGTGGAAACCCTTGCCAGAGGAGTAAACATTGTTATGACCATAAAAAATAACAGGATGTCCAACAAGCTTTACCTTTGGCCATATAGTGCATGTTGCTCAGGTTGAATTGTGTTAAATTGTTTACCACTCACCCTAAAGTCCATATCCAGACTAGTGCCAGTAACCACAGGGTCACTCAACAGTGAATAATCAATGCCCACATATTTATCCACATCGGTTTGCACTGCACACACACAAACAGAAGCTCAGCATTAGTGATGCAGAACATGAAAATACAAACACATTGATATAAACAAAGTCAAAGTCTTGACTGACCTGGAACCGTCTCCAACAGCTGGTTGATCAGCACTAGCCCAGCATGATTCAGTGCAGGACAAATCTGAAATGAAATCAGTTTATAATAATGCTATTTCACAAATACCATAACATTGTTTTCAACTATAGTCTGAAGACAAACCTGCTTGTTTAGGATGAAGCGCATTCCTGTGCTTAGGAAGGCTGAGACAAATTCATACACCTTGCTGCAAACATGATATCAAATATCAAAATAAAGTACTCTGTATTTTAATATGCATGCATACATAATAGCTGAACAATATCACTATTACCAGAAAGCATGACTAGATAAAGTATTCTTTAATTTTAGAGATCCAGTACCCAAAAAACCCGCCAAACTTGGCCCTCATTTTAGCGATGGAAGCATCACAGGTGACATTGGTGATCTTGAGACGCCCCAGGTTATCTTTGGCAAAGTGGAGGATAGTGTTGATGTTCACACCTTCTGCAGAGGCATTAATGGCACCCTTATCTTGGCTAATAGAGACAAGACAATAATCAGTTATAAAGTTGTACATATGGGTAACTGTTATGCTATAGCATTTTTAAAAGGTAAATACTGACTGATTTAGTCGGTATAATATAAGGACAAAATGTAAGCATGTACATGTGCATGTTATTGGTAATAATTGAGGTATTGTGGTAAAAAAAACACCATGGATCTTATATGATGATAAACACAAGATGAGAATGATGATCTAACATACTGTAATTTGTAAACTGGGCAAACTTGGGTGGCACAGCAGTCTATTACGCTAGCCCACCACCAAAGAGATCCTAATCAAATCTCAGCGGTGCTATCGGCTGGGCAGGTGTGTACACAGACATGATTGGCAATGTCTGCAATGGGGGTGGCCAAAGCCCTGCGATGGATTGGTGCCCTGTCCAGGGCATTTCTGTCTTACGCCCATTGTTTCCCAGTAGAACTGGACCTGCTGCCACCCTAACCACAAAAAAGCGGTTAATGAAAATGAAAAAAAGAATGAATGAACATCTTATTGTATTTTGACTCCAGAGAAATATGTTAATTCCTCATTTCTTTCCTTGACCATTCACATTTAAATCACTGTCCAAAAAGTTGACTGTACAGGTAATGAAAACTAAGGTCCACCACACTTCACACAATCACGTGGCTTCAAATATCATTGAAAGGTGTGTTTGTTGTAGAATTCATTGTGGAATTCATATACATTATATGCCATATTAATTTGGTAATGACATGTTAGTTTTTAGAAGTTAGTTTTTAGAATCTTAGCTTTTATAGAGTTATACATGACATGTCATGATATTTATAAAGTAATAGAGTACAATGTGCTTTACTGGTTTTACTGGTAATTGTTGGACTTTCACAAAAGAATGACCCCAAATAATATTATATTATAGAAATTATAGGAACAATTAGTTTCTTAAAAGCTTTTCTTCAAAGAATATTTTTACATAATACAAAAGCTAGGCTTGTTTAAAATAAACAAAGGAAATCAAATTTTACACATTTTTGAGAGAGATTTATTTGAAGTATGAGAAGCAGGTGTTCCAGTTGTTTAGATGCAGATAAAAGAACATCTGGGAAAGCTGTTGAAATCCCAAGACTGCCATAAAATACATATCCCTTATAAGTCGTATGTAAACTTTAACCTCAATTGTATTCGCTTCATGTTGGTAATAAATATGTTGGTAATAAATAAAGTTATGTGGTCATCTAACATTCTGAATCAGATTAAAGGATATACCTGCGACTACAAATGGCAAAGAATGCACTAACAATGCATTTATAATGCAAACTTACAGGAGCCAGTAGATGACACGTCTCTGAAAGTTAATAGTGATGGATGAGTTTTCCACCTCAAAGAGCAGTCCATCTGTGGGATAGAAACTCAGGTCTGCAGTCATGTTCAACGCTGTTATATTCACACTGTGAAATTACAAACAGATTTAGAAACTAGGCCTTGCGTCCAACTGCAGAGAAATTTGAAACAGGTCAACGACTAGTACTCAAAATATTTACAGATATACAGTATTTTTCACATATTGAACATGTTACTAGCACGTGTGGTACAGGGTTATACATAGTGTTTGTTATTTTCTTTTCAAAATTTAATGCAATCTCAAAAACAGCATGTACATTACTCACATTTGTTTAGCTGCATAGTTCATAAAGAAATGGAAAAATAGTTTGTACAAACTAAAACGACTAAAAGACTAAGAGCTCTAAGTGAGGAAATATTTTATCTAGGAAAAAAATAAACATAAAGCTAAATACCTATTTCTTTCTGTTTATTTTTTAATGTTAAAATTAGTCAAAAATGTGAATGTATTTCTAGAAAACATATGCTTGCTATTGCAATACAATTTAAATAGACTTTAATTAATAAACAGAACTTTTATAGTTGACACCATATATCTTCAACAGATTCTGGGCTCAGGCTCACCTGAAATTGGACTGATGCACAGTGATAATGTGTATTGTGGTCTGAGGAGTCAAACTATTTATGATAATAATAGATGTCTTCATGTAGATGTCAGTGTAGCATTAAAAAACCCAACATAGTCAGCAGATGAAGATTCAAAATAGCAAATGAAAAAAATAATTCTGCAATTTTTTAATTTCTGCATCAGTTGATGTATTTGGTTTCAAACCAATTATTAAGCAATAAAAAAAAATATATAATAAAACTATGTACTGTTTTTGCTTAAATACAGTATAAGTCTTTTTAAGCATTTTGCATAATGTCCAAACTTTTTTGGAATTATGGTTTGTATTTAATTAATATTGGTTTGGGTTGTATTTATTTAATCTTGTTTTTTATTTGCAGAATCAGCAGAATCTGTGAAATTAACAATTTTGTTTTTGGTAATTCATAAAGTAACAACATGTAACAGGGTGGGTTGTGCTCATTTAGAGCCCTGCACCTGTGAGGTGAACACAATGGATGAACCCAATATGCAGGATGCCTAACCAAAACAAAATACCAAAGCAAAACAATACTTTGGCTAATGATCCACAAACCAAAAAGGGAAATGGCAAAAGTAACAGGTGGCCAAAATAACAGAAACCCATAAACTAATCAAAAGAAATACGAAATCAAACTTTCGCAGCATAAAGCAGAATAAACAGGGCAGGGAAAGAGGTGGAATGAAAATGGTTGTCACAAATGGGCCAGTTATTCAGTCCACTGGCTTGTGAAAACATAAAGAGAGAGTAATTGAGAGCATTCCTGCCTCCCCTACTATAATCTGTACACCAATTTTAATAAGGAGCTGGTGACCCTCATTGTCATATGATGGGGGAGACTTAGTGATTAAGAATCAGTAATAATTGGGTGTAATACTAAACTTACATACAGACACCAAGAGATGAATATAAGTCACCTTTGAACATCATACTACACATTGCTAGCATAATTTGATTCAACTTTAAAAGTCCATAGACATTTTTGTTATACTGTCTTCATAAAGTTTGGAATGTTCTTCTTCTTTTGTTGTGGATGGTACTCTGGGTTACTCCCATATACCAAAAACATACACAAAGTGAACTGACTGTTCTAAATGCTCTCTGTGTGAGTGGGTGAAATGTGTTTGAATAACTACCCTGTTCAGGGTGTATTGTCATTTTGGACCCAGTTTTTCTGGGTGGCAATGTACCATCCACAACCCTGATCAGTATAAATCAGGTACTGAAGATGAATTAATCAAACAATATTATAGTTTTTGTGATATTGCAGTGTTGTGTTTATGTATGTCACATGTATTAAATGGTGATTATATTTCTTTAAATAAGACACGGATGGCTTTAGTGTGTTTACTCTAGGTTAAGGACAATTGTTTTGCTTTGCATTTGTGGTTAGAATTCAGTGGAACCACATGCAGTTGATTTTGGCCTCAGGTCTAATGAGTAATGAATGAAGGCCTCACTTACTCTGTAATGGAATAATGGAGGTTTCCATTCTTGCCGTGCATCTCTGGCATAGTAATTCCTGCCAGCTCATGCTCCACAAACCTCTGTGTCTCATACTTTACTAAAAAAAAGCACAACACCACCACTTAGTTTGAAGACAAGACATAGTGACCTAATCATTTATGTTTTATCATCTGAATATAACTTGTGCAGTCATTTCTTACACATCTCCAGGCCTCTGGAAGTGATGCGGATTTTAAACCCAGGAGAAACTTCAGTCATATGTGACATGAGAGGAAGGAGCAGGAAGATGATGGAAATTCCACAAAGCCCCATGATTTCTTCTGGACCTAGAATAAAAAAAAAGAACTTGTTAAGAACTTGAAAAGTGTAAACAAAACAGCAGCATATACACGATCAGCCATAACATTAAAACCACCTCCTTGTTTTTACACTTACTGTCCATTTTATCAGCTCCACTTACCATATAGAAGCACTTTGTAGTTCTACAATTACTGACTGTAGTCCATCTATTTCTCTACATACCTTTTTAGCCTGCTTTCACCCTGTTCTTTAATGGTCAGGACCCCCACAGAGCAGGTATTATTTAGGTGGTGGATCATTCTCAGCACTGCAGTGACAACAACATGGTGGTGGTGTGTTAGTGTGTGTTGTGCTGGTATGAGTGGATCAGACCATGGCCATCTTCTAGACCTTCATCAGTTGCTGCCCATGGGGTGCTGTTGGCTGGATTTATTTTTGATTTATGGACAATTCTCAGTCCAGCTGTGACAATGAGGTGTTTAAAAACTCCAGCAGCGCTGCTGTGTCTAATCCACTCTAATCCACTTTTGATGGTCATTTTGTCTCAGCATTTGGTGAAGGTTTGGGTTTTCTTTCCAACCTTAACAAGAAACCACTGATTTATATATTTGTGAATGGGTAAAGCCAAACCAGCCCATTTTATGTGAGTGTAACCAGTGAGGATCATCAATATACACTGACCTGGCATAACATTATGACCACTGACAGGTGAAGTGAATAACACTGATTATCTCTTCATCACTGCACATGTTAGTGGGTGAGATATATTATGCAGCAAGTGAACGTTTTATCCTCAAAGTTGATGTGTTAGAAGCAAGAAAAATGGGCAAGCGTGAGGATTTAAGCAAATTTGACAAGGGCCAAATTGTGATGGCTAGACGACTGGGTCAGAGCATCTCCAAAACTACAGTACAGCTATTGTGGAGTGGTCTGCAGTGGTCAGTATCTATCAAAAGTGATCCAAGGAGATTCCCCAGATCTCAATCCAATCGAGCATCTGTGGATGTGCTGGACAAACAAGTCTGATCCATGGAGGCCCCACCTCGCAACTTATAGGACTTAAAGGATCTGCTGCTAACATCTTAGTGCCAGATACCACCGCACACCTTAAGGGGTCTAGTGGAGTCCATGCCTCGATGGGTCAGGGCTGTTTTGGCAGCAAAAGGGGACCAACACAATATTAGGATGGTGGTCGTAATGTTATACCTGATCGGTGTATGATTTTACAAATTTGGTCTGAAGGAACTGCACAGAGTACTGCCTTAAACCAAGTGAGTACTTTTGGGATGAATTGGAACACCGATTGTGAGCATTGCCTGACCCAACAAACCTTCTTTTGACTGAATAGCCAAAAATGCCCACAGAAAAATGCCTTAAAAATCTTGCAAAAAGAATAGAGGCTATTACAGCCCCATATTAATACTAGTGTTTTTCTTTTATAAATAGGATGCCCCATAAGCGTAAGGTCAAGTGTCCACATACTTTTGGCCACAGAATGTGTCATGTTATAATGATTTACTAAAGTATGATTAGCATTGAGGTGTATTTCTACAAACTGCACCAAAAGTAGATCAAGATTAATTACATCAGTTATCAGAATAATAAAATTAGTTTTACAACATGTCACAGCAGCAACCCTGCAGAGACATCCTTTTAAAAATGCACCACTGCAGTAACATGCTATTGTGTGTGTGTGTTTGAAGTATATTGGGGCAGCTGTCTTCAACCACCCAGACATAACCTCTTAAAAAGCAGAACCAAAACAATGATTCTGGCAGTAGGTTTAATTAGGTCGTTGCCCCCGAGGTCTGACGCGAATAGGCTCTCATGAATAGAGCAGTTGCACAATACCTTTTCCTCTTTTCCTAGACTTTGGGGGAAGGGTCAGAGGTTTTTGCAATACTATCATCACTGACTTACATGAAAAACCTAGAAAATCTTGAAAACATGATTTATTACACACATTGTATAAATAAAATAAGTGGCCTCTGCCTTACACTACAAGAACAGTGACGAAGACTGTGACGAAGACTGACCTCAAATGGAACAAGTTCTAGTTATTTAGAAAAATTCTTGGAACTTATTCAGATCATCCTGATGTTGGCTGTGGTTCATAATAACATCCTTTCCTTTCTGTTTGCAAATAACTGTGTTTTGTTTATGCCCTTTGTGATTCATACCCCTACTTTACAATTTGTTCTCATCTGAAATGCTCCCATGCTGGGCTTAGAGCTTTAAAGAAAAGTGTGCTTCACAAACAAGTTCTGTACTATTCAGGTCAGTGTCCTATAAAAGCTCTTAAGTGTCTGGAAAACAAGTTGTTTGACAGAAGAAAACTAAAACTGATGTGAATAAAATGTGATAGGATGAATTTTTTATTTAGAAATGTCCTGAAGAGACACATTTAAGTGCAACACATGCTTTGTTGGATTGTGCAATTTGATGCAGTTTTTAATGATTTTACTCAGAGATTGTAATGAATTTTGTTGTTAAAATTATAAAAATATAGATTCCTGACACATATCTGTTTGTACAGACCATACACCACACATTTACCTTTTTAAATCTTTAGAAAATACTGAATTAGTCTTACAAAAAACTGACCAAATGTATATTATAGTATTACAGACTGACCAAAATGTTTCACTATTACCAAAAGCAAACAGCAAAAGCTAAATATCACTTTGTGCCACATATTAGATTATTTAAAAAGAAACTATTAACACTACAATAATCCATAAACATTGTATTTTTTAAATAAAACTTGTGTTAATTTGCTTAATACTTACAATAGGATAGAAATGCTGTGTATATTTCTTATGTTTAGATGTTGAAAGCTTTTCTTCAGATTTCCTAAGTGGCTTGTCAAGTGTCCTCCAGTCCTGTTTCTCCCCTTCTAAAGCTTTCTCCCACTGCTGCCACTTTCATGTCAGGGTTTATATGGGCAGGTTGGGGAAATGGGTGTTCCCAGGCCAGGCTGATGACGTATTACTTTCTGGTTTCAGAAATGACCGTAATTTATTTGATACATGTGCTAAGTTGGCACTTAACATAGATGGTAGTTAAGGAATCAGAAAATTTTGCTGACAGCACAGATGTACACCCCCCACCGTCACCACATTTAACATACACAAAAGTGTGTGTTAGAGACTGCCTTTTAAGATGTACATTTTTAACATTATGTATATCACCTTACCGTGTTTTAGTACTTATTTTAAGCACAGTGCAAATTAAAGCTTGCTCTTTAATTATAAAGTGACCCTTTAATCAGCTCATGGTTTACAGAAAGCATATGCTTTTCATGTTTTTTTTAACCACTAAGGTCAAAAGTTGGTTTTGCCTTATAGATTGTGTATGGTCAAGTGCAAGCAAAAAAGGAAAAACATGCTTTTACAAATTAGTCTTTAAAAGTTTTCAAATGTTTCTTAACTATTACACTGTGCAGTTCAGCATATTCTGTATTAAGACACCAGTCAATATTGAAAGTTTATAATAAATCCTCTAAATTGAACCTCCTGGTCTGTTCCACAAGAGAAGGTACAACATTCTCTTATAATGTCAAGATCATTTTGAGACCAGCCTTCCTAATCAGTGCCACTAAAAGATGTACAATTCCTGTATAGTTCCTGTGGCTCATTAGACTTTACATGCTCATGAAAAAACAGTCTGACATGAGTTTGATTTAATACATTTAAAGCATTTTCAAAAACCATTTCACATTTGAGACCACATTTTATACGCTATACTTCTAACAATTCATTTAATTCCCATGTTAGCACTAATTTTCAAAAGCGGAAATCCTCTGTAGAAATCCTAAGGGCAGTAGTAGCGTAGTGATTGAGTAACTAGTCTAGTAATCGATAGGTTGCTGGTTCTAGCCCCACTTCTGCTAAGTTGCCACTGTTAAGCATAATCCCTAATTCTCAGTTGCTAGATAAAGGCATCTGCTAAATGTCATAAAATGCCATAAACATAAATCATCCAAGTGTGTTAACACAAACACAGCTTATGTGGATATCAATAAAATAATGTTGATACCGAAGTTTCTGCTTGGTTATCAATAGGTAGCTTTTTCTTTATCAGGTTCATGGCGTGTCTGCTTCCCCAGGTAACAATGTGTAATCATCGCAGGACTGCTGTATCGTAAATGTTTAAACTTAAAATAATAATTATTATTAAAATGATTCATTTCTTATTTAAAAGAAATCAAATAAAAATTCTATTCTAAGTTCTATCACAATGTTTTAATGAGAAATCACTGACTGAGTAATGTTAAATTGTATTTAACATTGGTAGAAAATGATTGTATTAAATAAAGCAATTTTGGACAATAAAACAAATGATAAAGTCAAATTGTAATATTTATTCATTACTTTTCATACAAAACAGCAAACTTTATTCATTTCCAGATGTAGTACACTGTAATGCACAAAAAATTACAGTGAGCATATAACTGTATATGTAAGCAGTGTCACCACCCCTACCTGTTGTCCAACAAACACAACTGGTCATGTCTGAAGATGGGAAGGCTGCACAGGGTTTTTCCTGTCTGTGGGCTGCGAGGCTATTTCTGTTACTGGCTGAAGTGCCCACTGAGTGGTTTGGAGGCTCACAGCGAGATTTGAGTGACTTTCTATGTGCTATCAAGCTAAGTGTGAGGCCTCAACACTGGCCGGTGAACAAAAAGCAGTCTGTGGCCATCCTGTTCTGGCCAAAAATTGCAAAACACAAGAGAACTAAATTGTGGAGGCTAAAGGGGACCGGGGACCCCCACCACCAAAAAAAAGAGGTTTAACTTGGAAAGAGTTTAGCAATCAATATTTGTTAAAATAATCCTTATTTTCAATCAGCTTTCATACGTTGTACCCAATGTCTGCTGACCTTGTTCCTATAAACTATAAACTGCCATTTTGAAATTTTAGAAAAAGAAGCAACCTGACGCTCACTTCAAAAACGTTGGGACATTGTGTAAAATGGAGTAAATAGAAGAATCTGTCATTTGTCCATTTTCTTAAATCTTTATTAAACTGACAAAAATACAGTAAAGATTTTCAAAGTTTTCACATATCAACTTGTGTTATTGTAATTTGTTAATAGAAAAACAGTAAGAATATGATGTCGGCAACACCCTCCAAAAAGTTTTGACAGATACATGTTTACCCTGTGTTCCAACACTTTTTTACATTAATAAAACTTTTTTAATAGTTTGGGAACTGCGGACACTAACTGTACAAGACTTCAGCTGCTCAACAGTCCATGGTAGCCATTTGTACTTTTGAGGTACTACTAGCACTGTTTTTGCCACCTAGTTTGTCCCATTGCAAGACTATAGTGATTAAAAAAGCAGTATATTGTATTCTTTTCTTTGTTAATTAAGAACTGGTTGAGGTGACATTTAATTAGTACATCATTAAGTAAAATGAGGTGTTTCTGTGATGGAATTTAACAAGCTAATTTAAGAAAAATCTTGTCTTTTTTTCAGTGCTGGATTTGAAAGCCTTTGTTCACCACCTAGAGGAAAAAAGGTGGCAGTGTGTAGAAATGACTCCTTATTTTAAAAAAATATATTGAATAAAATTGTAATTTTGACCTTTAACCAAACTTTTTACCGCAGTGTTTCAACTTGACAATTGAGTCTTAAGTTGTTATGTTAGCTTTCCTTATAATATTTAGCTTAAAATGTAATTTATTTCAAAATGTTCATGTATTGGTTTAATTTTAACTTATTTTTACTTAAGTAAATATATATTTTATAAAACATTTGACTTAACACATTTGAATTTAGTTACACTTTTGTATTTGATTGTATGCTAACATTTAAATTCTGCCATTTTATTTAAATTTTAAAGATAAGTTTTTTTCCCACTTCAATTACTTTACTGAACACTACACTATGCCTCTAACTCCACTAACACCCTGGACTACACACTGTACCTATAATTTATCATTTATCATTTGCACCGTTAACACCATTGACACCCCGGATTACACACTGGACTGTTATTATTATTATTTATCATTGCACCTGCACTTTACACAACTGTTTTACACATATATGTATATTTATAGTTATTTATCACCATCCTTATATAGTTATAGTTACAGTTGTATAATTATTATTTACACATCTTTTATTATTATTACTGTTATTACTATAATATATACCTAACTACTCTTTATTATTATTACTGTTATTATTATAATGTATACCTAACCAATCTTTATTATTATTACTGTTATTATTATAATGTATACCTAACCAATCTTTATTATTATTACTGTTATTATTATAATGTATACCTAACCAATCTTTATTATTATTACTGATATTATTATAATGTATACCTAACCAATCTTTATTATTATTACTGTTATTATTATAATGTATCTAATGTATTATAATCTATCTATCTATCTATCTATCTATCTATCTATCTATCTATCTATCTATCTATCTATCTATCTAACTTTTTCGACATATAAGTAACAAAAGACATATTCTTACTTTTTGTTTTATATTCCATGGATATATGCTTTATCAGAGAACAAGCTTCGCCACTAATCTGAATCTATTTTCAATAACATATTGTACATTTTTACTTAAGTATCAGTATTAGCTACCGAATAGCAGATCGATCTGATTATATTTACATAAATACAGTTGCAAGCAGTATCTCCTACACATAAACGAGAATACTAAATAAACGTATGTCTATGGAGCAGTTAGCTCTGTTTAGTTGTGCAAAAGGAAATTTTTATACCCTACCTCTGCGTATTAGTCCTAATTTCATGTGCTTTTCCTCTGTAAAGACCAGCAAACAAATTACTCTTTAAAATGACATAAGTCAGCACAGATTTAAATATTTGTATGCAAAGCGTAATATACAAAAAAACACTTTCGTTGAAACATATCGAAGCTTTCAGCACTGACGTTGACCTTCTGCAAATGGCTGCCCTAAGCTGACAAGTGGCGGACTGTTAGGCGAATGAAGTCGCGCATGCGTACTTCCCAGGTCCGAGTGGCCGATACAAGATGGCGGAGTCGGTGGGGAGGGAGAGGCGGAGGCGGGTCCCGATCGAATAGAGCAGAGCCTATACAAGACTCCTAGCAAACCTCTATAAGGTAAGGGATTTAGATATTTAACAGAAACGCCACAGCGGTTGACGTGTAGCGGAATACCCGGTGCACCTGGAGGTCTAGCTAGAATTCGCATGTGTGCGAAGTGCACGGAGTAAATAATCAAAATTGCGCAGAGGCTCGGAATGGAGCGCGCGCGCCATTTTGTCTTGTGTTTCCCTGATCCAAAGTGCGCGCCGAAAACTGGGCTTGTGTCAGTTGGCTTGTGACACCGAGCTGGCTTAAATGACCAACTTTGTCGGTTTAACCACACGAACGGGTGCACGTATCTGTCCTCTGCTGTTTTATGTATGAGTTGTTGAAAACGGTCCCGTATTTGTTGATATTTTGGCTTTTTTCGGACGCAACCTCTGCGCGAGCTGCTGTATGCTGCAGTCTTTGTTGTGCAGGCAGAGCCGATGTTTCCCCTCCTCCTCCTCCCAGTTTGTTTTCAGCAGGGCTGATGCAGGCGCATGCGTGTCCCTTCTAGCGCTCATATGCGCTATTAACCGTTTTTAAACACATTACAGAAATCATTACTATTAAATAATCATAACGTGTTCAGGTTATTATACCGTACATACAGTGGTGTTACGATTAACCCAGGAGTGAATCGTATTCAAAAACGTAATTAGCTAATGTGCTAGCAAGCTAACCATAAAACAAACTGGTTTATTGGAAAACAAGCGAACGCATTTTCTGTAAACAACCATACAGTCATGACGCAGACATTTTAAAAGAAAAATAGGAATAACTTTGTAATGAACAGAGCTGCAATTAACCAGATGCGTGCATTGAAATGCATTCGGACAGTACAGTAAATACAGCATTAGCTTGTTATGATGACGCGCCCCCTCCATGTTTTGGCGCTGCGTTTCCACAACCGTGTGATTTCAAATGATAACATTGTGTAATGATCCATATCCAAATCTCTTCAGTGTGACGCAGAGTAAACTGAACTTGACTAAATGCATCAATATTACAGTAACGACAGGGTTAGTTAATAAATGACGTAGAAAGAGTTTCCCTGCTCTGTGAATGAAGTCTTTTGGCGCCTTTTGATCACTGTGATTTAATACATCAGTTTTTGGACAGAGAAGTAAACACTATTTTATGGGTCCCCCTCCATATTTGCCTGTTGTTTGTTTGTTTATTAGGATTTTAACGTCATGTTTTACACTTTTGGTTACATTCATGACAGGAACGGTAGTTACTCATTACACAAGGTTCATCAGTTCACAAGGTTATATCAAACACAGTCATGGACAATTTAGTATCTCCAATTCACCTCACTTGCATGTCTTTGGACTGTGGAAGGAATCCCACACAGACACAGGGAGAACATGCAAACTCCACACAGAAAGGACACAGACCGCCTCACCTGGGGATCGAACCCAGGACCTTCTTGCTGTGAGGTCACCCTGTTTGCCTGTTGAAGTAAACAAAAGTGCATACTACATACTCGTACATAATTATTAACAATCTGGTAGTAAATAATAGCGATATTATAATAGGGCTGAGCGGTATGACCAAAAAATTGTATCATCATATTTTTTAAGATTCTGGCGGTTTTACGGTATATCACGATATGTTTTATTTTTGTATGACTGGAACTTTTTATATGTCTGTGGCTGATTCTACTGTCATAAGTACATAGAATATCAAACGTTTTAATTTCACCATGTTTATAATGAAGGTTTTGAGTACTATAAGCTTTGCTTGGCCCCACAAAATGACACAATACACGTGAAACAGTTGCAATAGATAAATTTTTTTATTGTTTATTTAATATTAAAGTATTATACAATTACCCTTAGATCTCCCTTTAACAAATAAAACTCCACTGTACAACTTGACCACAGGTCTGTTGTAGAAAAGTGGATGACTTTAAATATCTTCGCTTCCAGTTTGCTTATAACTTTGGTTTAGCAACTGACCATGCTTACGCTACCTGGCTAACTCGTGAACTGTATCTAATCTGCTCAACGCTCCATAGCTCTTTGTCACCACTTGATGAAATTAAATTAGTTATATTATAAATGTATTTATAATATAATATAACACACACAGGTACGAATGTGTGTGTTAAGGAGAGAGTGAGCTGTGTGAATAAGATTGTCTTTATTGTATTTTTCATACATTGCAAGCATCTGTGTAACCAAAAACTAATTCCTTGTATGTGTGAGCATACTTGTCCAATAAAGCCTGATTCTGATTTTTAAATGCATTGTTAAATACTGTACATTCAACATACATTTAAATAAAGCACTGTTGCCTCACAGCAAGAAGGTCCCGAGTTCCCCAGGTGGGGCAGTACAATACAAGTGAGGTGAATTGGAGATACAAAATTGTCCATGACTGTGTTTGACATTAAACTTGTGAACTGATGAATCTTGTGTAAAGAGTAGCTACTGTTTCTGTCGTGAATGTAACCGAAAGTGTGTAAAACATGCCGTTAAAAGTCTAAAAAATAAATATATACATTCAGGAGGTTGTATTTTTAAGTCAGCAATGAAAAGTTTTTAAGGTTTTCTGGCAAACTGATGTAGTATTTAGAAAAAAAGTACTGTGAAATCCAGTAATTAAGAGAATAAATCCTTTTATTAGTTA
This sequence comes from Trichomycterus rosablanca, assembly GCF_030014385.1. Classification (NCBI taxonomy): domain Eukaryota; kingdom Metazoa; phylum Chordata; class Actinopteri; order Siluriformes; family Trichomycteridae; genus Trichomycterus; species Trichomycterus rosablanca. Next base: position 16,714,943 of record NC_085993.1, read on the forward strand.
TAAGTTAAGCTTAGAATGGAAAGTATCAGAATCTTAGGCATATAATGAAAAATTCCAGCACCTCTGTAAGTGAAAGCTTGAAGGTCAGGATGTAGTCTGTGCCTGGTGGTGCAGGACAGTGCAAGGCATGGATGAAGTCAATAACTTTTTCTTTTAAAAAAATGGATTAAATGGTGTCTAAGTGAGGATTGGAATGTAAAAAAAGGAGGGGTGATTACCTCACCCCCCTAGAAACTGTATAAAAATAAAAGTTTGTGAACGCTGAGATGCATTTGATCAGGATTTGTGCCCAGGTTTAATGCCTAAAATGAAGTCTTTTAACTGAATCAAGTGTCAGAAGTTTTTTTCTTTGAGAGTTTTGTGTTAGCTTAATAGTCTGGTAGTTTGAAAGTTTATTTACCCACTTGTATGTATTTCACCAGAATACATATGAGATGTTGTATTCTTTATTCAGTGATGAATAGTTTTTAAGGTTTTCTGCCAAACCCTGCTCCCACTACACACGTACAAATGCACAACGTTAAGGGCATGATAGTGGGTAGTCAGGATAGTGTCTACAGCACACAAAACCTTAATTGAAATAACTGTGATGCAACCAGTGAACCAGAAAATTACCATATTAATGAATTTAGAGTCGACTTGTGATACTTTAGTACAAAACGCATGAAATTCATCTTTTCTACTCTTCAAAATGAAAGGGTGGTGAGCCGACCACTCAGAGCTGTGTGTAGTTTTTCATTTAAGCGTGTTGACAGCATGAACAGTTATTACAACTTAGTAATGAACTAGCATATTGTGATAAAATACATGGCTTTAGCAATTAGAAGGGGTGTCCCAATCCTTTTGTCTATATAGTGTATTAAAATAAATTTGTGTACAGAAATGATTACATAATTAACTAGGGCAGCACGGTGGCTCAGTGGGTATCACTGTCGCCTCACAGCAAGAAGGTCCTGGGTTCGGGTCCTTTCTGTGTAGTTTGCATGTTCTCCCCGTGTCCACGTGGGTTTACTCCGGGTGCTCCGGTTTCCTTCCACAGTCCAAAGACGTGCAAGTGAGGTAAATTGGAGACACTAAATTGTCCATGACTGTGTTCGATATAACCTTAAGTGAATTGATGAATTACACCTTGTGTAATGAGTAACTACCGTTCCTGTCATGAATGTAACCAAAGTGTGTAAAACATGATGTTAAAATCCTGATAAACAAACAAACATAATTAACTAGCATTTCGGGACTGTACCATCTGCAATAAAGTGGTGGATGTTGATCATTATAAGCATCTGGTTAAGATGTCATTAATTGTGATAAATGTCATATTTTGTGTAAGTGTTTTTAAAAATGTTTTGGTATTTTCATCTCATTATTTAAGGTTTTTAGTCATACAGCTTGTGTACAGACCTCTGTTACAAGATTCAATAAAGTCTTGTTGCCTTCAAGTATACCATATTTGTATACATGTGGTATCAATTTATACATAATAAATTATTGTTGGTCTTTTTTTTTTTGAAGACAGGACAAATGAGGAGCTATGACGAGTGAAAACCACAGCACCATAAAGGGAGACTCGGGCATAGTCATGCCCCCCACCGGCTCCTCAGCCCAACAACCGTCATGTCCTCTCACACCCTCCACCAGCAAAGCCATCCAAGAGCTTCCAGGTATACCGCAAATAAACACCATCAGAGTTTGTAATTAAAAGGCACAACAGCCCTGTCATGTACATATGGTGTGGTTTTTAAAAAAACAGACAGCTTAAAAAATGTAAAAAGTGTGACCTAGTGATGCTTACTTTTAATTAAATTTAAATTATATATGCTGTAGAATAGAAAACCTTTTTGAAGTGTTGTACTTGTGTACACCGTGTTTACTGTCAGGGGAAAAACCCTGACATCTATTTAGACAGCATGACTTCAGGGTGAGATGTTTAGTCCTCACTTCCAGTTACTGGTTGTGTGGGGTTACGCTTGTTTTTCTCATGTTAAAGCGAGTTTCTTTCAAGTGCTCTGTTTTTCTTTTATCTTTAAAACATACTATAGATTGGCTACTCCTAAATTGTATGTAGGTGTGTAACTGAATAAGTACGTATGTGATATCCTTCAGTGTTGCTCAGTCCAGGGTGCATTTACACTTTGTATACAGTTTTTATTAAAGATAATTAAATAAAATAATGGAATAAAATAATACATGACATTTAAACACTAACAGAGTTTCATTATGACTTTTTTCCCCAGATGAACTGGTTCAAGCCGGGTGGGCGAAATGTTGGAGCAAGAGGGAGAATCGGCCGTACTACTTCAATCGTTTTACCAACCAGTCACTGTGGGAGATGCCTGTTCTGGGGCAGCATGATGTCATTGTAAGTGTAGAGAGTGGGCTTGGTGTTAGAGCTGAGCCATATAGAAACTAAATTTAATTCAGAGACATAAACACAAACTGATGTGACACACACAGTATATGGCCAGAAGTATTTGCACACCTGACCATGAGCTTTCTAATCAATCTAATTTAAAAAACAAATGCTATTAAAATAGGGTGACTTCGATGTGATCTTTTTAGCTATAACTGCCATTACTCTTCTGAGAAGGCATCTTACAAGACTTTGAAGTATGTCTATGGGAATTTTTGCCCCTTCAGTCAAAGGAGCATTTCTATGACTGAGCACATTTGTTGGTTAAGAACGACTCCATTGATGTGTCACTTAATTTTACACCTGTTCAGTGGGGCTAAGGCCAGAGCTCTGTGCAGGCCACTGGCCACTTTTTTTCAAACTAAACTTTTTGTCATGTCTTTATAAATCTCAGGGCCACATGCTGGAACAGGATTTTGCCTTCTCTAAACTGTTGCTGCAAAGTTGGAAGCATATAATTTCCTTTATATATTTGATTTATCACACCTGTTAGCAGTTGTTGAGGCTGAAACACATGTGGCTGAGTTTAATAAAAATTTGAAGGAGCGTCCCAATACTTTTGTCCATATAATGTATGTGGTATGATGACTAACTGATTTTTTGAAATATTGTAATGTTTATAAAACTCAAATCAACCAAGTTCTTTAAAGCAGGGATTCTTGTTTAGGTTTTTATATGTCAGTACTGGCAGATGGTCTTAGTTAGAATGTCCATTCTAACCATTTTTCCTTCTTCTATTTTAGTCTGATCCTCTGGGCTTGAACGCAGCTCCTGCCTCAGGTGAAGCTGCAGGAGAAGCCGGACTGGGCAACGGCCAGCGCAAGAGACGTCCCTCAGAAGATGCCGCCTTAACAAGCCCTAACAGCTTCAAGAGGCCCAAGGTCAGTATTCTTTTTTTATGCAGTATAATATGGCAGGTGCAATATTTGTAAAATGTAGCTTTTATTTTTTTATATTTATATTATTTTATATAGCATAATTTTGCTTCATTTGTCTGTGTAAATGTCATAAAAATTCTTACCATGTGGGACTTGTATTGGGTTAACATACTTGATTCAGTGGAATATTTTCAATAATTGTTTACATTTACATTTGTGGCATTTAGCAAATGCTTTTATCCAAAGCAACTTACAATTGTGACCAAATACAATTCAAGCAATTGAGGGTTAAGGGTCTTGCTCACGGTCCCAACAGTGGTGGGACTTGAACTGAGGACCTTCTGATTACTAGTCCAATACCTCAAGGTTTTTCAAACCATGGGATATAATTACATAAACTTGTACATGAACGCCCCCTTGTGGAGGCTTTATGTTACATCTTGTATAGAGAGAGTAAGATGCATTGTGTTGCCTGGGTCGCATAAAAAATCCTGGACAAATTGTGGGTCGCTTAAAAAAACAGTTTGAAAAACCCTGCAATACCTGAACCTTTGAGCTACTGCTACCATTTTTCATTGTTTTTTTGTTTGTTTGTTTGTTTATACACAGATTGAGATTCCTGTAACTCCAACTACGCCGACCGTCCCAATATCACCCAGCACACCTGGTGCAAAGCCCTGGAACACCACAGTAGATGAAAAACAAGGCCAACCCAGCACTCCAGCTCCGACCCCTTCCCCAGCCCCATACCGGCCCTCTGTGTAAGTAGAGCTTTGATTTGATTTTATCTTAAATGATATTCTCAAGAAGATATAAATTATTGGTCATTTTAAGTAAAGGCATTCAGTGTAGTCATAAACAAATGCTGTTATTTTACACTGCATCTTTTTCTATATTAAAAAAACAAAAAAAGTTCAGTGAGCTTGTATGTGTATATACAGTTATACACGCACAATGTTTGGCCAAATGTATGTGAACACCCCTAATTCAGCTTAGTTAAACATCACTGAAGTCATTCTTGACCAACATCAATGCCGAGCCATAAAAATGCTCTGCTGACTGAATGGGCACAAATTCCCACAGACATACTTCAAAGTCTTGTGAGATGCCTTCTCAGAGAAGTGGCCACTGTTATAGCTGAAAAGATCACATCAGTCACTCTATTTTAATAGCGTTTTTTTTTTTTAAATGGGCTTGAGCAGAAAGCTTATGGTCAGGTGTCCAAATTAAACTCTACTTCACTCAGTCACGCACACAACACTCTAATCCCTATTAAGTGTCTTTGTGAGTTCCTATAACCCCCCCCCCACACACACACACACTTGACCTTTTAAGGAACCTATTATTCAGCCATGATAATAGCCATAGCAGCTGACATGACGTTAAGAATCAAACAAACAAACAAACTCCTCCTGATTATAAAGTTACGGTTACACATCTTAGTGAGCAAAACTGCAACGAGACCCTGACAATTAAACACATACTGATCGAGTGCCCTACCCTGCAGCCACAAAGACAGCAACAATTCCGTGCAGACAACATCAAAGATCTTTTTGATATGATCTCACCAGGGAAAATACATAAATACTTAAAACATGTCAAACTAGTACACCTTATGTAATAAAGGAAATTATGGGAGTAACAAGCCGCACCCCACCCTCTAAAATCATTGTCACCATTATATGAACCAGAAACTTGACATGCCACGTATATAGCCGTAATCGTGCTGACGTGACAATAAATCCCAGCTATCATCATCTTAGTGAGCATAAAAATATAATTAGACAGTGACATGCAGAGTGCACTGACCTCGATCCCATTATGCAGATTTGGGATTAAAAGGTAAGTCAGACATTCTTATACAATAGGGTTTGTAATGGGATTGGAAGTCATCTGTCCACATAGTTTTTGTCATATAGTGATATAATGTATGTTTTCCTTTTTAGAATATACTGGGATCTGGACATTCAGACCAATGCAGTGATAAAAGAGCGTGCTCCATTCAACTACCTCCCTCCTCATCCAGAAATTGAATTACAGCGTGCCCAGCTCACCACCAAACTTCGGCAGCATTACCACGAGCTGTGCAGCCAGCGAGAAGGTACACACACATACACACACACATCATGTAAAACTCAACTTTACAGATTCCAGGACCAAAAAACTTTAATGAGCCATCCAAAGAGCAACAGTAAGAGCAAAAAGTCTTTTAAAAGGCTGTTATAATCCATAGGAGCAAATGAAAGCTTTGCCGCTTGGTGTTATTAGCATAAGTGTATTTAAGTCACTATACGTTAAATTCAAATTTTAGTTACTTAAAGTATGCACCATTACCAATGCACCATTAAATGTAACTTTCTGTACAGAGATTTTTTTACCTGATGCAACAGTTTAATGTGAAACTGTAAATTCTACTAAGTATAATATTTATTTTTAAGCATTGTTCTTACTTGTGACACTTGACTTCACATTTTACTAAATTGTTATCTGGTGATTTTTACTTATGCCTGCAACATAGTTTGTAACTATACCATTAATTATTTGGTACACTAGTGTGCAATTTGGAGCACAGCCTTTTTAAATTTCTTCAAACTTTTTATTAATTGAAGCATAAGTCATTGGGCACTAGGTATAAACATACCCTGGACAGGCTGCCAATCTATCACAGGGCTTTGGTCATGCCCAATCAGACATAGCCAGTGATGTCTTTGTAGATGCCTGGCTGGCCAGTAGCACCACTGACATTTCAACCCGGTTCTCAGAGGTGGTGGGCTAGTGTAACAGACTGCTGTGCCACCTGATAATTATTTTTGTATTTATTTGTTTTTTCGACTGCATAGAAACAGCCTAAAGCTTACTTGTTAATTTGATTAAAACGGAACTTTATTGTTACTTCTAAGATAAGCTAAACTAAATCTGGGAACAAAATTTTCTAAAGAATGTTGAAAAGCTGTGAAATACATTAGGAGACCTAAATAACATTATTTTAAATATAATTCACTTTACAGTTCTTATCTAAACTGTTAACTTATGCACTGCAGGCATAGAGCCTCCACGAGAGTCATTTAACCGCTGGCTTTTGGAAAGAAAGGTGTTGGATAAAGGAGTGGACCCCCTGCTCCCCAGCGAGTGTGATCCTGTCATCTCACCCTCCATGTTCAGAGAGGTCATGAATGACATCCCCATCAGGTACAAATCTGCTCCAATGCTATACCTACATAGTGTATTTCAGTGCTTAATGAGGAACCATGTTATATTGTTTATTTGCAATTTCTAGGCTCTCTCGTATTAAGTACAAGGAGGAGGCCAGAAGACTTTTATTCAAATACGCTGAGGCTGCCAAGAAAATGATTGATTCTAGGTGAAAATTGCTGATCGTGATTATTATTTTAAGTTAATAGAATTTGACAGTGTTTACCCTGGATATATAGTACTAACACCAACCCCAATATGTCACAGAAATGCCACACCTGACAGCAGAAAAGTTGTGAAGTGGAATGTTGAAGATACAATGAACTGGCTCAGAAGAGATAACTCTGCCAGTAAAGAAGATTATATGGTATTTTTAATTCTCTGTTTTATCATATTGTTCTCCTTTTGTGCTATCACATACACTGACTGCACTGTTTTTCTCTCAGGATCGCCTGGAACACTTGCGAAAGCAGTGTGGTCCTCATGTGACGGCTGTAGCTAAGGACTCTGTGGAGGGGATCTGCTCTAAGATCTTTCACATCTCAGCAGAGTATGTACGCCGGATTCGCCAGACCCACGTTAACCTTTTAAAAGAGTGCAATATTTCAGGTAAGACCTAGAGACATTTAAGTGTGTGTCTGTCATAGATTTTTGCTATTTCCTTTCCTTTTTTTACAGTTTTTAAATCACCGGGTTTAGGCTGTGTTTGCTAAAGGGTGGACAAGCAGTTGGTTTCAACAGTCAGTCAGCTAGATAGCCAGAAGGTTGACAACCTATGTTTTTGGAGAGCAATTTCTCTCCATTGTGTAACAAATTGGAGCAAGGCTATTCCTGCATGTAACCTTAAGTGGAGTATTATTTATTAATGTATTAATTATTGTTAACCTATAAACCACTGGTCCCCAACCACCGGGCCACGGACTGATACCGTTCCGTGCTTCATTTTTTACCGGGCAGCACAGAAAGAATAAATTATTAGAGATCGCTACAAAAGCAATGAAAACACCGCTTCTATTTCCAACATACTTTGGGTTATTGTCTCCTATCACCCCTAGGTGGGAGTGTTTCATTGCAGCAAAAAAAAGCTCCTGGTTCCTGCTGATTTTCCATCATTTTTGAGTAGTATTGTTATTCTATTTTAAATCCCCCCATCCCCGCTGGTTCGTGAAATTATATCTTATATGAAACAGGTCCATGATGCTAAAAAGTGTGGGGATTGCTGCTGTAAACTATCAGTGTCCTGGAGCTTGTTTTTGTGCTCTCATTTTTATGCGCCCCAGCAAGACAAAAACTACAAAGTTCTCAGAGTAATTATTTTTCTCCCGTCCAATGTTGTGTCCTCATGCCCCCATCAGTGGTTCTCACATTATTACAGGTATAGTTATTTTAGGTTAGGGCCCTAGAGGATTTTTGAAGATTGTAGACATGCATGTTAAAGTGACCTCAATATCATCCAAAACAACCAAAACAAATGTGTCTCAAATCTTAAAGTTACCCCCAAAAACACAGATGCATACAATTTTTGTACAGGACATCGAAAAATTGTATGTACTAATCTACTCAACTGTACTAATTAAAGTAGTATAAGTCTTTTAATTTGTATTTTACCATGTAAGTTAACATCTGATGATTGATCTGTGTTGTAGTGGATGGTGCAGAAAGTACCATCCAGGACCGCTTGGTATATTGTTACCCAGTGCGATTGTCCATTCCGTCCCCACCGCAGCCCCGCGTTGAGCTGCACTTTGAAAACGACATCGCCTGTCTGCGCTTTAAAGGAGAGATGGTCAAGGTCAACCGTGGCCACTTCACTAAACTGGTAAGATTGATTACACTTTGCATTAATCTATTAGCTTTGCTTTTTTAATGCACAGCTCATAAATGGTTCAAGAAACCCAAAAATAATATAATTTAGTACAAAGATGCAAATTGCAAGATTCTCTCAGTGAAATCTGTAGCAGACATAATATGATGGTCATAATAAATTGATTGAAACATTAAAATTTTTTATTTTCCTTTTAAAAAATGCACTTCATAAACAGGAACTCCTGTACCGGTATAGCTGTATTGACGATCCAAGATTTGAGAAGTTCCTGTCCCGTGTGTGGTGCCTTGTAAAGAGATACCAGGTAAACTGAAGTGTTTAAAGGTCTCCTTAACATTTGCTGTAAATTGTCCACTCTGCATCATGCTTGTTATTTCACTGTGTTAATTGTAGGTAATGTTCGGATCTGGGATGAATGAGGGCACCGGCCTACAAGGAGCACTTCCTGTACTGGTGTTCGAGGCACTCAACAAACAGTTTGGAGTTACTTTTGAGTGCTTTGCCTCACCGCTCAATTGTTACTTCAAGCAGTTTTGTTCAGCCTTCCCTGACATTGATGGTTTCTTCGGTTCTCGGGGGTATGTTTGCAGCAGTGCTTGTCATATTTTGGTTTGCTCAATCTTATTGAATTGAGTGATGGTTTTCTAATTTGTGTTAATTTAATTTAAAAAAAAGAAAGAGTAAAAAAGAACCAACTTTGTTCCCTCAGGCCTTTTTTAACTTTTTCACCGGTCAGTGGGTCTTTCGAAGCAAATCCTCCCTTCTGTGAGGAGCTCATGGATGCCATGGTCACACACTTTGAAGTAAGAGCTACATTTTAGCTTGAGATAGCATGTACGTTTGGACACTGTAGGGTGTATCATAATTTAATAATGCAGTTGTGCTTTTGACTCTTTGTTGTTCATTTGTTCTTTTTTTTTTGTAGGATCTTCTGGAGCACTCAAACGAACCTCTGTCATTTATCATCTTTATTCCTGAATGGCGGGATCCCCCGACCCCAGCACTGATGCGGATGGAGTCTAGTCGCTTCCGTAGGCATCAGTTATCAGTTCCAGCCTTTGAGCATGAATATCGCAGTGGTTCTCAGCATATCTGCAAGAGGTTAGAGGCTCGTTTCTGTCTGTTTTTTTTTTATTTAGCTTCATTTACACTTTCTTAATGTTAATGTGCACAAAGTATTTGTACTTTATAACAGAGTGCCTCCACTTCCCTAAAAAAGTTCAAATTTATCTCCTGTAACATTTGATAAATTTAAGGCTTTATTAAATATTTAAATGTGTGTTTATTAGGATTTTAACGTCATGTTTGACACTTAATTTAGTGTCTCCAATTCACCTCACTTGCACGTCTTTGAACTGTGGGGGGAAACCGGAGCACCCGGAGGAAACCCACGCGGACACGGGGAGAACATGCAAACTCCACACAGAAAGGACCTGGGGATTGAACCCAGGACCTTCTTGCTGTGAGGCGACAGTGCTACCCACTTAGCCATCGTGTCGCCCTAATATTTAAATATTTGAAACTTAAGTAACATTGTTTTAAATGAAAGGGTGAGCTTTTATTCTAGAATCATTTTATTTTTGTTTTAAAAATATTAAATGTCATGGGTGAAAGTTTTTTTATGCCATAGTTACTGTTTTTTTAAATGCACATAGATGATACAGTTTGGACAGAAGGTGGCGTTGTATATTCATGCTACAGAATTTAATTAATAAACAGCAGCAGGTCTAGTGCCACTAGGAAACACAGGGTGCAAGGCAGTAATACCAATCCATTGCATGACTTTGGTTTGGGCAACCAGTAGTCTTCCAAACCCCACCCCCCATCAACAGACATAGACATTCGTGTCTGTGTAGATTTCCAGCTGGCTGATAGCACTGCTGAGATTTCAACCTTATTAGACTGCTGTGCCACACGAATATTTCGCATTTATTTTGTATTTATTTGGGCTATCGACTTCATAGCAATTGCCTAGAGTTGTTTTTTTATCATCATCAGACTGCCAAAGTAGGGCAGACAAATATAGAGGGGTTTGTTTTATTGACTGACTGTTGTGGTATTACAGATTACAGTTAAGATTATAGTTTCTTTCATAATGATTTAGTTAGGCTTTCATCCAGAGACATGTAAGTTAAATTAGAGATACAAAATTGTCAGTAAACTTAAACTGATGAATCACGTGTAACCTGTAACTGTCCTGACTGTGAACAAAGTGTAAAACATGACTTATATTTATTTAATATGAAAAGCACTACATGGCCAAAAGCATGTACCGCCTCACAGCAAGAAGATCATGGATTCAATCCCCAGGTGGGGCGGTCCGGGTCCTTTCTGTGTGGAGTTTGCATGTTTTCCCCATGTCTGTGTGGGTTTTCTCCCACAGTCCAAAGACATGCAAGTGAGGTGAATTGGAGATACAAAATTGTCCATGACTGTGTTTGATATAACCTTGTGAACTGATGAATCCTGTGTAATGAGTAACTACTGTTCCTGTCATGAATGTAACCAAAGAATGTAAAACATGACATTAAAATTCTAATAAAACAAACAAACAAAAGCATGTACAAATCCCAGAGCGATAGGCATTAACAATGTTAATACTCCCTTGACTGCTATAACAGCTGCCACTCTTTTTCACTACCATTAAAGCTTTTCATTATACTTTAAAACAGACAAAGAAAGTAATACTATAAAACAGCTGCATAATGAGTAATATCTTATTCTTTCTGTTTTTAGAGATGAGATGTACTACAAAGCCATCCATGGAACAGCAGTCATCTTTCTGCAGAACAACGCTGGCTTTGCAAAGTGGGAGCCGACCAATGAGAGGATTCAGGAGCTGCTGGCTGCCTACAAGATCTCAGCACGCTCACTTTCCTCTCCTGGACCTTCTTCTTCCTCCAGTACTGGAGACAAAGACTCCAAACCAAGTCATGAGCGTTCAGCAAGTCTGGACACCCCCGGGGGGCAAGACGGTGGCAGCCCCGCGACAGAAACTGTTAACACTTAAGTGTGTGTTTGTGAGTCGGTGTGTTTGTGTATATGTAAGTAAAACAGTGCTGTTGGATTAAGACTGACTGAATGTTTGGTTGGTTCGTTGTGAGAGAAGATGATGGGAGAGCAAAAGAGAAAATCTTATTTATTTTTCTCTGCCTCTAATATTTAATAATATTTTGGGTTTTATTATTAATGTTCTAGTTGTTGCGTTTTTTCAATGCTGTATTGATTATTTGGTCACTACTTGCATTTTGTTGTTGACATCCGACCGAGACGTGGCGATTTTACTTTTTTATTTGGGCGTTTTAATATTGTGCTTTGTTTCTGGTTGATTTGTTCAGGCTCTGTTCTGAAAGATTGGGTGTCTTCTATGAGTTCTGCATTCTTGTTTGTCTTTTTATGACAACAGAAAGAGGTGGATTAGCAAATGGGCAACTATGTTTATAAGCCTCTTAACATGCTATACATTACACAGTACTTGTGCACCTTGTAAATAGTGATCCTGTACTAGAGCCAGTTTATTTTGTGCTCACATGTGCTGTAAAGGTTTCTCAGAATGCTCATGCAAGGCCTTTAATGGTCCCGTTTCTGAAAAGAAAGAAAAAAAAAAACAGAACTACGACGATGACATGGACTTGTCTGTAGCTTTGGTCTATATGATTTTTTTTTAAAGAGAACACAACTGTAGAAAAGAATCCCCCGAATATTTATGAATTTACATTATATTGTAGTTCCAGCCTCTATTTATCGTGTTCACAGGATTTTAGTGAAGTCAGTTAAACATTGTTTACTTGTCTGTAAGAATATGATTCAGTGCTTTGTATCTTATTTGTTGTGTGCACTACATACTTTAAACATGTACACTGGGCCGCTCAGGTGGCGCATCAGTAAAAACACACACTAGCACACCAGAGCTGGGATCTCGAATACATCGCATCGAGTCTCAGCTCTGCCTGCCGGCTGGGCTGAGCAGCCACATGAATAACGATTGGCCTGTTGTTCATATAGGGGTGGATTAAGCCGAATAGGGACTCTCTCATAACTGATGCAACTACGACCTCTGCTGGCTGATTGATGGCACATGCACAAAGACGGGGAAAGAGTGCGGATCAGGGTGTGTCTCTCTGTACACAGAGCTGGTCCAGAGCTGATCTCATCTGGTGTGGGTGACAAAATGCATACGGCTGCTGCCCACGTGTCGGAGGGGCTGTGGGTTAGCTTCGTTCTCCTCAATCAGAGCTGTGGCTGGCACTAGTGGAGAGGAAGCATCACAATCGGGCAATTGGAAGCGCTAAAAGTCCAGAGAAAAAATAGGGAGAAAATGCATAAGCATATATGCATATATATATAAAACATGTACACTGTCCGTGGCAGACAGGTAGACTATTGAGCAAATCTGTTGTCAAAATTCTAAACAGCCCTATTATTATTTTACTTAAAGTGACTTAAAACTACAAGCATCTGAAATTTATGGACTTTGCATTAGACTGCAACTGTGACAATTTGGTGATGGTGGTACTTGAACCTTCAACCTACCGATCAATAGCCAGTTTCTTAACCACTGAGCCACAAGGGTCCAGTGCAAAGTGGTGGCTCAGTGATTATGACTCTGAAATACTAATCATGCTGCATGAAGTTTAGATACAGACTAGCACCAGGTCCCTGGGAACCTGGGCTTGGCCCTTGCTCAAGTCACTATTTATGAGGCAGTTGGTGTTTGTATGTGCCCCCTTCAGGTATTGTGCAAACAATGAGCTGAGATCAACCTGAAAATGGATTGGCTGCCTTACATTATCCCCTTAGTGTGAGTGAATGACGCTCTGACATGGATTAACGCTCTGTTTGGAGTGTACTGCTGGACTCACCGCAGCCCTAAACAGAATGGATGTTCGTGGTTACTAACAGTTAATTACTAAACTAACTAGTATTTGGTAAGTTGTGAGTTCAAATTCCACATCTACCAGGTTGCCACTATTAAGCCTTTGAGCACGGTGGCTAAATGGGTAGCATTGTCGCCTCACAGCGAAAAGGTCCTGGGTTCGATCCCCAGGTGGGGCAGTTCGGGTCCTTTCTTTATGGAGTTTGCATGTTCTCCCCGTGTCTGTGTGGGTTTCCTCCGGGTGCTTCGGTTTCCTCCCACAGTCCAAAGACGTACAAGTGAGGTGAATTGGAGATACCAAATTGTCCATGACTGTATTTGATATAACCTTGCGAACTGATGAACCTTGTGTAATGAGTAACTACCGTTCCTATAATGAATGTACAACATGACGTTAAAATCCTAACAAACAAACTCTTATCAAGAGGAGACAAAAGGACAATGTAAAAACAAACCAAAAAAACACAAGTGTTTTTATTGCACGCTGGTAATCAGATTCTTTTTTCCATTTAGGTTTCAGAATTGTGTTATTATCCTACAATGCTGTAAATATGTTTAATAGTTTATTTTAGAGCATTCAAGATTAAATCTGATTGCTGAGCATCATAATAAATATAAATGAATTAATAAAAAAACAAACATAAAATAGGGGGTCAAGGTGTTCTCTAGTGAATTAAAAAAAAAACTTTTTGGATCATGTTTTCACTCTCACTGTTCTTGTTAACTTTACAAAATATTATGTTGCAGTTGCTATGGTTGAGTTTCTAAGTGTCGTAACATGTAGTTTCTTAATCTTTATATTGTATATTCTCACCTGTGTGTATATATTTACCTACCCCTCCCTTTTTCCCCAAAAAAGATCAATTCTAATGACTGGATAACGGCTTATGCGTTCTTGCCACAGTAGAGAATTTACTTATCATTCACATAACTTCTGATATCCTGAAGAAAATTTCCCACCTTTTTAAACTCATCTGAGCTTTCAACATCAGATGGCTTTTCTCATTCCTGGGATGCTTCCCATCACCAGCAAAACTGTAGATATTGTACAGAAAAGCATTATGAAGTATGTTTTTTTTTCTCTACTACAGTTGTAAGTTCTTTTAAAACAGAAAAGTAATTATTGTACATGTATTTCTTTACTTTTTTATTTAACATGTTTAACAGATCTGTTTATGAATTATACAGCTTATGAAATAGAAGTCATTTTAAACTAAACCAAAGTGATAACTTAAAGAGGAGAAATTTATCTTGTATTTAGTAGAACTGTGTATGGACAGTAATGCATAGTGTAACCAGCAAAATTATTTGTTATTTTTATAACTCCCTGTATTGGTCTGTTTATTTTCCCCTGCTTGTTCATATTTCTCAAAGTCAGAGATAATGCATTGTAAAGAGTTTAATTGTTGCATTACATTGTAGGTTTTCACTGATAGTTTTGCGTATATTCTCTGTATCTTGATTATTTGCACCATTTTAGAGGTCATTGTTGGATTTGTTCATTTTTTATGTCAATTACCATCAACCCACTGCTCTACTTTCCATAAACAAATATGGAATGAATGTAAATAATGTATGTGCTCAAGTCACCAGTTTCTCCTTACAGGATATTATTGATGTTGTGGCATTTCTCATCTTCTGGGTCAATGTGAATATAAACATCTGGCTTAGTTTTGTTCTTAGTAAACACTGTTGAAACAATTCTTTAACTGTGTATAAAAATTCAAACGTTATGTTTTTAAAGGGATTGTCTGCATCTGAATTACTAACCTAGTGTGGAAAAACCCCATTTAAGTTACTAAGAATTGTCCTCCCTTATGCTTATCCTCTTAAAGTATCATTAGACAGTCAATCACATAAAGCACAGGGCATCTAATCATTTTCAGACAGAAAAGATAATATTTATAAGATAATACACTGTCTTTTAGAACTGTGCTTATATTTATCAGGGCCCAAAAATTGAATGTGTAGTCCTCACAAATTTCTATATCCAAATAAATAACCTCGGCTACCAATAAGAAAGCACTACAGACTTCAGTATGTAGTTATTTTTTTTCCAAAAATAAACCAACTTTTAGAGAACGTGTGGACAATAACACTCTTCCTACTTTCATAATCATTGACATAATTAAATGCAGAAAATAAGTGCTTATTGACGCATGACTACTGTTCATAAAAGCAAAACTTTTGCCTGTTCAGCATTATTGTAAGTGGTAATTAAAACACCCGAAGACACAAGCTTAAAGCATAACCTACCAAGATTTTTGGCAAACAAAGTTTTAAAATACCAGTTTTCTGTGGCAACACTTTTTACCGAGTTCCAAACTGCCTCTAAAAGAAATTACATTAATGGAGCTGTTTGTCAGGTTGTTAACGCAAGATTGACATGTACATTTTCAGGTTTATCTTACATGGTTTAATGCAGTGGTCCCCAACCACCGGGCCGCGGACCAGTACCGGTCCGTGGGTCATTTGTTACCGGGGCACACAGAAAGAATAAATAATTAGAGATCGCTACATCAGCAATGTAAAACACTGCTTCCATTTCCAACACACGGGTGTTTATCGTCTCATATCACCCCGAGGTGGAAGCAGCGTTTTGTTGCCGCGAAAAAAGCCTCCCGTCCGTCTGTGAAATTATATCTTATATGAAACCGGTCCGTGGTGCAAAAAAGGTTGGGGATTGCTGGTTGCAAATTAAGATCACAAAGAACAGATGCCTAACTTTAACCTAACTTCAAAACTCTGGGATAAATTGGAAGGCTGCCTGTAAGCATGTGCCATACCATACTATTTTGGCTAAATAGATGTGAATCCCTCCAGCCATTTTCCGTAATCTCAGAGGAAGCCATTGCAAAAAATGTGGGCTTTTATAGCAGCAAAGGAAAGCAACTTCATATTAATGCTCAAAGATGTTTAACAAGTCCATTTGGATTTGATGGTCAGGTGTCCATATACTTTTGGCCATGCATAACATTAATATGGTAGTAATATTTTATTTACAGAAAAGCTTTTACAAATGGTGGGTGATGATCATTAAAAGTGGTTAATGGCAATATGAAGAAGGAACAAATGGAAAATTGGTCAATTATGTACACGCCCTGTACTCACCCATTTGTCAACTGCTTTTTAATCATTTTCTTTAGTTTGTGTGTAGGAACAGCTGCACCACTGCAACAGTCAGAGACAGAGCATTAGATTGCTTAATAATGATGGTGCATGAAGCCTGAATTATGCAGCTTAAATAATGCTTGAACACAACACTTAATGTTGAACATTTCATTAAGAACTGCTGAAAATGACACTTTTCCCCATAATGCCACTCAATACAAAAGTAGAGAGAAGGTTTTTTTACTAATACAAAGCCAGTAGACAAAGGTAAATGGTCACAGAAGGGCTTTTGTGTATAGAATACAATTTTAAACATTGTAAAACAAAGGTTAAAGACATTAAGAAAAGTATACGTTGACATCATAGAAAAGCTAAAACCTGTGTAGTCACTATGATAAATGAATGATTAATTATATGACTGAAAACAGATGTTATATGAAAGGTGGTAAAAGGTGTTTATTATTATTTATCTATTTAATTTTTTATGTTCATTTAAAAAGGTAAATAGTAATGATTACAATTATACGTATGACCATGTAGGCTGTGGAAGGATTTGCTATTGGTCTTGATCAATAAGTAAGTATGGTTCACCACATAGTTGCATGGTTTTAAAAGCATTTACTAATATTCTGCCCCCACCACATACATATACGTATAAACATAGCCATGGTGACCCTACTTAAATCCTCTCAGCATCAGTCTTTCACCTATGTGGGTTCCCAAGTTTCTCATAAACTTCTGCTCTCAGTGTCCTGGTGCAAAATCAAAACTGTGCATTACCAAAAGAACTCAATACCCACAACGAAGCATGGTGGTGGCAGCATTATGCTTTGGGTCTTCTCAGGTGGAATTGTGACTTTAGTTATGGTGGAGAAATTTATAAACAGTACCAATATCAGTCAGTTGTGGCACAAAACCCCCAGGAGCTGCTAAAAAACTCAGGACTTAAGCTGAAGAGTTTTTTTTTCAGCCCAAAGTATCAACAGAACTATGGCTTCGTCAGAAGAGGATCCAAGTTCTGAAATGGACAGCCAAAGTCCAGACCTGAATCCAATTGAAAATTTGTGGGATAACCTGAGAGGGTCTGTGCACTGGAAATTTTGGAAGGAAGTCAAGATGCCATGCTGGTAGACTCATAAAATCAAAAGGTGCTTTAACAAAGTACTCTTGTGTATATCTATGCAACCACATTATATTGAGATATTTACCCCCAAAATATGTTTTTAATTGAATTGTACAGGTTATAGATTACATTAAAGGTGGAAAATGTTCTGAAATTATTCGTCTTGGTCTCAAGTCAAGTCAAGTAAAGGTAAATTTATTTATAAAGCGCTTTTTACAATAGACATTGTCTCAAAGCAACTTTACAAAATCCAGGACCAACAGATACCAACCCCTGAAAAACTCCCTTAAAATTACAGGAAGAAACCTTAAGAGGAACCAGACTCAGCAGGGCCCCATCCTTCTTGGGTGGTCTGGAGGATACTTTAAATGAATAAGATTTGCACAAATAATACAAACACAAAATCGAAATGAACCAAAAGTTATAACTAGCAATAAATAAATAAATAATAATAGAGTTATTATTCAGTCCAGTCCACTGTAATAAAGTCTGTAGTGAGTTCTTGACATTCTTGGTGCAAACATGCCAGGCTCCGTCACATCCGGCAGGAGCAGCATTGTTGGCCCGGCAGTCTTGACTTCATTCCTTAACCACGGGCAGGTAAACAGGTTTCCATCAGAAGGACCTCGGGTCTAATTTGTTTACATCACAAAAACCTATCACTGTAACAGGGGTGTGTAGACTTTTCCGCTTTATCCACTGTTTAGTGTTAATGCCTCTACTATCATGGCGGAAAAGTTCGTACACATATCCTGGTGGTTTAGCCACGCCTCTTACAGATGTGCGCGTGCGCACTGGTTTCTCAACTTTCACATTGAATCTCACCAGCGGAAGTTGTTTACACTACACCGCAGACTTGCAGTGCTGGGCTTCATTCGAGGAAGCGAAACAGTTTCACTTAAATAAGTAGGACTCTATTCTTAAAGAAACATTTAGGCTTCATTAATATTGTACATTTAATCTCTTTTGAATGTGGTTAATGAATTGCGGCTAGTATTGCAGGCTGTAGTAACGGTTAAATAGTGAGATTTGCTGTTGCTGTCACAACTACCGTTTAGTTGATACATCCGACCGATTCGGATCAAAACATCAGTAATCATCAGAATCATCTATCTTCGTCAGGGACATAAGAAATCATCTGCGTGTGTGATTTAATCCCGCAGTAATGGGAGCCCACAGGAGTGAGGGCCGCAGAGACTGGCTGCAACAGGACGCTGGTGAGCAGCAACCGATTCACACAGTGGTGAGTCACTTCATGCACATTATGACTCATTTCTATTCATTTACCCTGCTGTCATGTCAGCTAAAGTGCAGTAAAGGCTGTTAGTGAAATAAATGTCATACACAAGTCCGTGTAATAATTTTGGTTAATATTAGGGCTGTCACGCGATTAAAAATTTTAATCGAGATTACTCGCGATTAAAGAACCAAATTAATCGCAATTCATCGCAAACTAATAACTAAGCAAAATTTGAACAGTAATGCACATTTTTATTGCAAGAACGTGTTTACCAATAAAAAAATTAATAAAATTGTGATAAAATTAAAAATCTGAATTATTTTTAGAAAGCCAGCCAATGCCTATATAGAGTTGTTAACAGCTACCCATCTGTCAGCCAGTTCTTTAAAATGAGTCTGTTCACATTATCTGACAAAAGTGAGGATCTTTACCTGTTCATAACTCATAATTTATAAAACGGATAGTTCCGGTCCTAAAATCTGATTGGCTGAGCCGCGTTCGAAGCCGTTGTAAAATCCCCGATAAACGCACACCTATGACCACCTCACATCATTCCATATTAATACGCCACTGAAAAGAAAAAGTGAATGTTATGTTCGCCCTCATGTTGCCTAGCAACACTGTTAAGAACTACCTGGGGTCGCGGAAGAATGCTTTTTGTAAGTGTTTTTGTAAATAAAAACATTTATAAATTGAACATTGTTGTATTTTATTATATTTTATGTTGACCGCCGTTTTATAAAAGCAATGAGCCACTCGAGACGTGATGATTTTATAACGGGGAAAGACGTTTTAGGCAAAACAACCTTCCCCGTGATAAAATCGCAGTAACGCACGGTCTCTCGTGGCTTATTGCTTTAATGAACCATTTCTAGATGCAACACCAGTGGTGTAACTCATTGGCGGTTCTAGACCATGTGAGGTGGCGGGGCCAGGCAGGGGCCAGAGGCTATGTTAGAGGGGCCAATTACTTTCTGCTCAAATGTGCATTGTGGGCATTAAGAGGAAACAGTCGATATTTAATAGAATTCAACATTTTATTTATGCAGTTTTCAGTCTACATTTTTGAGTTTGATGTAAACAGATCAACAAAGAATCACCATTTAAGGCATTTGCTCTGCTTAAATGTCATTTATTCAGTCCTTTTCTTTTTCATATTCAATTTGAGTTACATATACTGTATTCCTAGGGGGGCCAATGGGGGGCAGTGAGGTGAGTGGTTGAGTTCATGTTGTGAGTTCATTGCCTCACAGCAAGAAGGTCCTGGGTTCAATTCCCAGGTGGGGGTGGTCCGGGTCCCATCTGTGTGGAGTTTGCATGTTCTCCCCGTGTCTGTGTGGGTTTCTGCCGGGAGCTCTGGTTTCCTCCCACAGTCCAAAGACAAGCAAGTGAGGTGAATTGAAGATACTAAATTGTCCATGACTGTGTTTGACATTAAACTTGTGTACTGATGAATCTTGTGTAACAAGTAACTACCTGTCCTGTCATAAATGTAACCAAAGTGTGTAAAACATGACCTTAAAATCCTAATAAATAAATAAATAAACTTTTTTATTATTGTTTTATTTTTTATTTATTATTGGTTTTATTATTGCATTATTGTTTATATTTCGATCAGTTAGAAATATGTAGTATAATATTAAAATGCTGATACAAGAAAATCCAGAATGGATGTAAAAGACCTTTTGTTATCAGCAAAAGGTGCAAACGTTTACATGTGTATTCGTGCCTTGAACATGCATAAAGGTACAATTGATGCAGATCCTTAATTTTACTAAATTGGAATGCTGACTGTGAGCAGGTGCCCTACAATACCATTTTGGCTAAATAGATGTGAATCCCTGTAGTCATTTTCCATAATCTAGAAGAAAGTCATTGCAAAAGATGGGTGCTTATATAGTAGCAAAAAAAGCATTCATATTAATGCTCAAAGATGTTTAACAAGTCAATTTGGATTTGACAGTTGGGTGTCCATATACTTATACAGAAATTAAGAAAAAGTAGCCTTTCAAACACCAAAATTGTTCAGTTATGTTGAGACATATTGTGCCATTAAGGTGACATCTTTTTAGGGAGACATTAAGACAATGCCAGGCCTCATCCTGAATGCACTACAATAGTGTGGCTTCATGGGCACAGAATTTTTGTGCTAGACTGGCCTGTGTGCAGTCCAGATCTGTCTCCTTTTGAAAATGAATGGCACATTATCAAGAGGAAAATCAGACAATAGCAACCAAGGACTGTTAAGCAGATTAAGGGGGTGTTCGAAAAGCTAGTGTGCTGTCTACATAGGCAGCATTTTACGTCATCCTGTGCGCGCTCCCGAGAAGGAGCCTGTTTGAAATCCTAGATGCCTTAAAATCCACACTTCTGAGGCATCTTCATATTTCAATGTTATTTTGGCTCAAGAACGAGTGAGCATCCGACGCTGCCTTAGTGATCAAGGCAATCCCAGCGTTCATTGCGGGTCGGGTGCTCTTCTCTCTTCTCTCTTCTCTCTGATGGGGCGGAGAAATGAATGGAGTTATATTCAAACGTAAATAAAATATTACTGATTTTTAACTTGTATAAACTTGTACCGAGTGTTTTTATTTGCAAGTTCGGGCTTGTCAGGAAATGTAACCGTTAACGGTACATGAAGGAAGATGTTATATTGACGTTAGTGTGCTGTGCTACCTCATCCATTGGTTTTAATGGCAAGATGCTAAACGCGAAATGCAAAACCTGATGGAATCGCTATCTAAGTAGTGCGTTCGAATAACCTGCCTTATAAGTCACTGACTTATTAGAATCCTCTCTACTAAGTCAGCTGCCTATGTAGACAGTAAGAGAGCAAGGCAGCTCCCTAGGTTTTCGAACACACCCTAAGTCTCATATCAGACAAGAATGGGCAAAACTACAGCAATTAGTATTCTCAGTTCCCAAACCATTAAAGAGGGTAATTTATAGGAAAGGGGATGTAACAATACCACTGTGCCAAGTTTGTGTGTGTGTTGCAGGTATCAAATTGTACATTTGTTTGTAAGTTGGTGATTAAAAACATTGGAAATATTTTTGTGTTTTTGTCAGTTAAATAAATATTTAGTAAAATTAACAATTCACTTCTTTTCACTTAAATTCTTGTTTTTAACTTTTCATATATATATACAGTATATATACATATATATACATACATACATACATACATACACACCGATCAGGCATAACATTATGACCACCTCCTTGTTTCTGCACTCACTGTCCATTTTATCAGCTCCACTTACCATATAGAAGCACTGCAGTGACACTGACATGGTGGTGATGTGTTAGTGTGTGTTGTGCTGGTATGAGTGGATCAGACACAGCAATGCTGATGGAGGGGGACCAACTAGATAGGAGTGTCTAATAGAGTGGACAATGAGTGGACACAGTATTTAAAAACAGCGCTGCTGTGTCTGATCCACTCATACCAGCACAACACACACTAACACACCACCACCATGTCAGTGTCACTGCAGTGCTGAGAATGATCCTCCACCTAAATAATACCTGCTCTGTAGTGGTTCTGACCATTGAAAAACAGGGTGAAAGCAGGTTTAAAAGATATGTAAAGAAATAGATGGACTACAGTCAGTAATTGTAGAACTACAAAGTATAGTAAGTGGTATGGTAATATGGTAAGTGAAGCTGATAAAATGGACAGTGAATGTAGAAACAAGGAGGTGGTTTTAATGTTATGGCTGATCAGTGTATATTAAGTTATTTAAGTTGATTAAACAGTAGCTGGTTGTTTTTGACCTGTTTTCTTTGACATTTGGTGAATTTGTTTTTGTATGCTAGAACCCTTGGAACATCATGATTAAGCACAGACAGGTTCAGCGCAGAGGTAGACGATCCCAGATGACAGTGAGGTAACTGAAGTTTTCTGTTCTGCTAACCAAAGATAAGGAAGCTGCTTTAAGACAATGTTCATTGTAAAATTGCTGTACATATAAATTTGACTGACTTTGCAGTCTAGCTACAAACTCGACAGAGCCATTACATTTAGTGTCTGTGCATGATGATCATCATCAGTAAATCTTTTTTGATCATGCCACTAGTTATACAGACCCAGTGATTTCTATGGACCTTCTGAGAACAGTTCTCCAGCCTAGCTTCAACGAGGACATTTTGGCTGTCTTTAAAAAATATATGAAGGTAAATAAGCAGATAACACCCTGAATCTAGTGTCAATATGGTATTAAGGTGTCATGAACGGTAATTATATTTGGCTGTGCCTTTTTGTCTTCTGCAGTTTTTTGAGAAGGCAGCAAGCAATGTGAAGGAGAACGTGGGAGAGGATATACAGACAGATCAGCTGATCAGAGAGGCTTGTCGAAACTGCTTGGAGCATGTAAGGAAAACGCACCGCTAAACTGAACTATAGTAAAAGGAAGGGATGCAAATTTTGTCAATTTTTTAAAACTGATAATCGGATGTAAATAAAAGCAATAAGCCACGAGAGACCGTGCGTTACTGCGATTTTATCACGGGGATTGACGTTTTTGGCACGACGCGAAGCGGAGTGCCTAAAACTTCTTTCCCCGTGATAAAATCATAGCAACATAAAGTCAACATAAAATACAACAAATGCAACCATGTTTAATTAATTCATAAATGTATTTATTGTGTATAAACTTACAAAAAGCATTCTTCCGCGACACCAGGTAGTTCGATTAACAGTGTTGCTAGGCAACATGAGGGCGAACATAACATTAACTTTTTCTTTTCAGTGGCGTATTAATATGGAATGATGTGAGATGGTCCTAGGTGTGCGTTTATCAGGGATTTTACAACGGCTTCGAAGTCGATTTTTGACTGATAACTGACAAATTTATAGCAACCCATCAAAATTTTTTTATTAACAAGCCTTTTTATTTTGTTGCTTACAAAACAGTGTAACAAAGGGCGGCACAGTGGCTAAGTCGCTTTACAGCAAGAAAGTCCTGGGTTTTATTCCCAAGTGGAGCAGTCTGTGTCCTTTCTGTGTGTAGTTTGCATGTTCTTCCCATGTCTGCATGGGTTTTCTCTGGGTTTGCCCTGTGATGGACAGGTGTGTTTCCTACCTGTCCAGGGTGTTTCCTACCTTTCTCCCAGTGAATTGGACCCACCGTGACCCTGAATAGGATAATGCAGTGGTAAAACAGACAATGAATGAATGAAAACAGTGTAACATAGTAAATGTGGCAGTAATAAACAACAATTAGAGCATAAACACTGTAACATGAACAAGTTCAGCATTCTGAATTCAGATTTCTAAAGAAGAACAAGTTCAGCATTCTGAATTCAGATTTCTAAACTCTGTAGAGAAAAGTCCTAGCTAGCTCAATGACTAATAAAATAAATTGGCGCCCAGGTGGTGCAGCGGGATATTTTGCTAGCACACCAGCACAGAGTTTCTGAACAACTCGGTTCGAAACTCGGTGTTGCCACCGGTCGGCTGGGCGCCATCTGGCGGACATAATTGTGCCTGCAGCAAATACTAACTGGCCACCGTATCTGCAGGGTGTGGGTGGTTCTTCATACGCTGTGTAAGGACCCTGATTGGTGGAAGAGACGCCTGTGCAGAAAGCAGGGGCGAAAAGAGGGGGGCTGTACACGTCTCGGAGGAGGCGTGTGCAGCGACGTGCTCTCCTTGGATGCAATCTGGTATCTCTCAGCAGCGGAAGACAAAATCGAGTGCGCTAAATCGGAGGAAAATGGGGAGAAAATGCATTAAAAAAATAAATAAATAAATTGAGATGCACTCGGCTGGCAATCTTAAAGTTTTTTTCTGACAACTGGTGTAGTTATTACAAGATGATAAACAGAATGTAAATGAATAACATTACACACAGATCTATATGTGCAGAATTCTCCACACTGCTTCACACAGCTTTATTTTGTACAGTTATATATGCTTAATAATATGATAATAATAATTATTATTTAAATAAGATAAATGCTTTAAAGATTTCCTATTTAGATTAGCATTGCAGCGCTCTCTCTCTCTCTCTGAATGGAGCTGTATCTAAAACTGGTGCACGATGAGTGCCTTACAAATCAGCACCAGCACTCTGTAGACACGAACAGCTTTGCTTTCAATTCAAATCTAACATCAACTGTTGAATCAGCACGTTAATTTAACAATGACATCTTCATTGGTTATCTGTTAATTGGTTAATCATCCCTATTCACGAGTGGAAAAAGTAGTAATAAAGTTAATTGTTTTCTCATCTAGGCAAAACAGCTCTTTCCTGAAATAAGTGTACAGCGACCTGTTTTTGATCCATCAGTAAAGGTAAGAATCAGTCAGTAGTGTCTAAATTTAAACTGCTTTGTTGATTTAACAGATGGCTGGTTTGTTTAGCCAGTCACATACACTATATGAATGTAAGTATGGAAGCATTTATTTTGAAATTGATTGGCATGAATATGAAGTTTGTTGCCAATCCACCACAGCCCAGATGCACACTGCTGTGAGGCTGCCATGCTTGTTCTTTAATTAGGAGCTACTTTCAGTCAAACTTTACAATGCCAGTGTGACGCAGAGTTTTCTTTCTTGTCCAGCAGCCTTAAAGCAGAAAGGTCAATCTCACTGATTCTGGATAAAGCTATGGCAAATTAATAATTTCCACTTGCACCCATAGTAATCCAGAGCTCTTGAGTTCAATTATTATCTCTGCTGTTGGCTGGCTGTGTGCCTACACAGACATAATTGGCTATGTCTGAGGGTGAGAGGACTGCAGGGATTCCTCATTTCTGCTGCAATGTGCAGCCTCTGCTGGCTGGTTGAAGGTGCTTGCACAGTGGTTAGGTGTGTTAGGTAAGGTCCTCTTTGGTCAGGTTAGGGGTCAGTTATATAGGATTTTAAAACTGTATTAAAAATGCAGTTTACGTGACAGTGCTTGCACTCTGACCAGCTGCATGAGAAGGCCAAGAACTAAAAGGAAAGAGGAAAAAATACATCCAAAAAACATTTTTTATCAACGTTTCATTCCACGGTGGCTCGGTGGGTAGCACTGTCGCCTCACAGCAAGAAGCTTCTGGATTCGATCCCCAGGCGGGGTGGGCCGGGTCCTTTCTGTGCGGAGTTTTCATGTTCTCCCCGTGTCTGCGTGAGTTTCCTCCGGGAGCTCCGGTTTCCTCCCACAGTCCAAAAACATGTAGTCAGGTTAATTGGAGACACTGAATTGCCCTATAAGTGAATGGGTGTGTGTCTGTCTGCCCTGCGATGGACTGGCGTCCCTTCCAGGGTGTTGCTGTGTGCCTTGCGCCCATTGAAAAGCTGGGATAGGCTCCAGCACCCAACCCAACCCCCAACCCCCCCGCGACACTAATTGGATAAGCAGATAAGAAAATGAATGAATGTATGTTGTATGTATGCCATGTATTGCACGTCAGTAGACAGGATTTTATGCATCTCTCGGTTGATTGGAAGAGGTAGTTTTGGGTCATTTAATGTATGCTTATGGTAAAACTGGCTGGGTGGCATGGTGGCTCAGTGGGTAGCACTGTTGCTCACAGCAAAAAGGTCCTGGGTTCAATCCCCAGGTGGGACGGTCCGTGTCCTTTCTGCATGTTCTCCCCGTGTCTGCATGGGGTTTCCTCCAGGAGCTCCGGTTTCCTCCCACAGTCTGAAGACATGCAGTCAGGTTAATTGGAGATACTAAATTGTCTATGACCGTGTTTAATACTAAAACTTGTGAACTGATGAATCTTGGGTAACGAGTAACTACCGTTTCTGTCATGAATGTAACCAAAGTGTGTAAAACATGACGTTAAAATCCTAATAAATAAATGGTATATGGTATAAGGATTTTATCTTCCAAGTTCTTTGACCTTAAGTTTCTACACAATTTGCAGCGCTCACGGCAGATGGATGATGACTCCAGTCAAAGAGGCAGTCCAATTCCTAAAAAGGTATAGCTAAGTATTTATAGTTTGTATGTTTTGCATAATTTAAATCAGAAATGGAATTTTTAATTACTTTTATTTTAATGGCTGTTTTCCCATCTGAACTATCATTATGTGGTATACTAATACCATTTAGCTAAATGAACTAAATACCATCAAGCTTACCTGTTTGGTGACCTGCATCCTTTGCTTAATTTTTATTGTTTGAATTGTTACTGATCCATTTAATGTTTATGTTTGTTTAGAGGAAAGGTCGCCCCCCGGTTATACCTTATGACAGACCCGTGCAGTACAACATTTCGTACGTTTTGCACTTGAATCTTCTCGTGTTACTAATGGTGAAAGAAATTTTATACTATATTTATATTTTATGTAATAATAACTGACTTTCTTTTCTGTAGGATGAAGCCTAAGATACCTGAAGCTGTAAAGCGAGAAGGTCCCAAGGTAAAATCCTTTGTATAAACTGAACCATATAGTTGTATGCAGAATTATCAAAAACCTAAATATTAATATTAAATATGCTTCTCTCTGGTAGTGGGATCCCTCTAGGCTGACTGAAAAAAGTACATTTGTTCTAGGATCCAGAGCTAACAAGTAAGTTTCTATTTATTTTTTTATTTTGCTCTATGGGAACATTCTGTGTCTTCTGAGAACTGTGTAATATCCCAGAAAAGAAAAGAAATGCACAAACCTTGATTAAGTCGTGTAATCAAATTACTTAGTTGCACTACTTATTTAGCATGTTAACATGAAATAGCACTTTCTTTTACATTTCTTTATATTTACTTCATCATTAAGTGTATCTGTATTTATGCATTAAAATAATGTTTCTATTTTTTTCCTTTTTTTTTTTTCATTTTAACAATAAACTTGCTTTCAATTCTTTTTCCAAAAGAGTTGGTCATTTTCTAAATTGCAGTTAAAACAAGAACCTTTGATTTGTGTATCATGACTTAACGTTTTCACTGAGCAACTTGATGGTATTTTATTAACACAAACAAATTTAGAATTTGATGCCTGCAGCACAAAAAAGTTGGGACAGGGCCTCATTCTGCATGTACTACAACAGAATTGCTTCGTACACACAGCTTTACGGAAAATAAAGCATAACGTGGCTGAATGTACCAAAAGTACAATATAGGAATACTGCCCAAATTCATCCCTTGTTATTTTAGTACAACAAGCCACATTACGCTTTATTTTTCATGTTAAGCGTTTTTTGTACTGGGTGGCTTTTACCACGTCATATCACACAGTTCATCTCTTTTGAGGTGCTTTGAAAATAACAGCAGCAATCAACCGGTTTAAAATCGTCAGTGAAAAAGGGGTAAATGTGCTTGACTGGCCTGCCTGCAGTCCAGATCTGTCTCCTATTTAAAAATATGCCACATTAGATCAGATAATGGTGACCATGAACTGTTGAGCAGTTTTATATTGAGCAAAAATTCCTTTTGCAAAACTGTATCCTTAGTTACCAAACGATCAAACACTGAGCTAAACATGCATTAGTCTCAACTTTTTTAAATGAGTTGCAAGCATGTTTAAATTTTCTAAATCAAATTGGGTTGGTCAGTGAAAACATTGGTCAGTTAATTAAATGCTCAAAAGAATAAACTAATTTTACTGGTCAGGGTGATGTATGTTGGTGAAATTTGAGAACTCTTATGTGCTGTTTAAAATAAAAATGCTGTGCTGTGTATTTTGCATGATCTATGGCCTCATGAAACATTTGAAAACAAAGATTTAGTTGTCTTGCTTTATCAGATGTATAAAATAAGTAAAAAAATACAATGAAAGCTGAAAATAAGGCTTTTAATATTCCTGGTGTAATGATTGTACTACTGCATTGTTTTGCTTTGTCAGGCATATTAAAACTAATGAAACATAATAATTATTCTTTACCATGTTATTCTTGTATTTAATACAAACCTGCAAAAACTGTTTGTTTTTGTTGTTGGCTAAATAAAGTAATAATTATTCATTATCATTTCAGGGCCTTGGGAATGGGTGGCACCAGAGGAAGGATCTACATCAAACATTCAGACCTTTTTAAGGTACATTGGATTTGTGTGAACTTCATGCAGTTGGTAATGTTTCCTATTGTTTAGTATCAATGATTATAGTATTTCTTCTGGATTTTCACTCTTTATCTTCCAATCTAGTTATTTCTAATTCCTAATTATGAATCCGCTGCCTCTTGCACAACTTCTGATCTGATCAGGTAGAGCCGGATCACCCCATGCCCCCTCTGTCCAATCTGCAGCCACTTACATTTACATTTTAGGCATTTAGCAGACACCTTTTATCCAAAGTGACTTACAGTACTGTGACAGTATACAGTCTGAGCAATTGAGGGTTAAGAGCCTTGCTCAAGGGCCCAACAGCAGCAATCTGCAGTGGTGGGGCTTGAACCAGCAACCTTTTGATTACTAGTCCAGTACCTTAACCGCTACACTACAGCTGCCCACTTCTTATCACCTGCCAGTGTTGGGTTCCCACACAGAGCTGTATTGTGTATGGGGAGCCACGCTAGGCTTTATGTGACCTGCCCCTCAACTTTTGCATGTACCCGGACTGGAAATCGCAGATTACATATTGCAGGGGTAGTGGAAAGATACCCTGTCCAACCCTCCCTTCCTTAAACACAGCCAATTGTGTTTTGTGTGAATGCCTGGCCAGATTGTTTGCTGTGCTGACATTTACACTCAGAACTTGCAAGTTCGAACACTCAGAAGTGGAGTGCTAGCATGTTGGACCACTTTACCAACCAAGCAATTACATTTTAGTATTTTTTTTTTTAGTATGCTGCTGATGCTCAGGATAAACAATGGCTTGCTGAGAGGCAGCACATGAGAGCCACAGGTGGTAAGATGGTAAGTACATGTTTGTTGTGGGGGGGGGGGGGGGGGGGTGTTATAAATTTATTTTAAAAATGGTTTTATTACCTTATAACTGATCTTTTTTTGTCTTTTTTAGGCATATCTGCTTATTGAAGAAGATATACAAGACCTTGTAATTAGTGATGAGTATAAGTAAGTAAATCTGAGTAAACTTATTATAAATTTGTTTCAAAATGTGTGCAATATCCTTCTAATAGGCAGGTGAGCTGTGAGATTTTTGTCATAGGCTAGAGCTTTCTGTTTTAAAAACAGAAAGATATTTGAGTGATACACAAATATGCTTTAAAATACATTAAATATGTTATTGTCCTGTTATTTTCACTAGATACACTATATTGCCAAAAGTATTCACTCACCCATCCAAATCATTGAATTTAGGTGTTCCAATCACTTCCATGGCCACAGGTGTAAACCAAGCACCTAGGCATGCAGACTGCTTCTACAAACATTAGTGAAAGAATGGGTCGCTCTCAGGACCTCAGTGAATTCCAGCGTGGTACCGTGATAGGATGCCACCTGTGCAACAAGTCCAGTCGTGAAATTTCCTCGCTACTAAATATTCCACAGTCGACTGTAAGTGGTATTATAACAAAGTGGAAGCGATTGGAAACGACAGCAACTCAGCCACGAAGTGGTAGGCCACGTAAAATGACAGAGTGGGTCAGCGGATGCTGAGGCACATAGTGCGCAGAGGTCGCCAACTTTCTGCAGAGTCAATCGCTACAGACCTCCAAACTTCATGTGGCCTTCAGATTAGCTCCAGAACAGTGCTTAGAGAGCTTCATGGAATTGGTTTCCATGGCCGTGCAGGTGCATCCAAGCCTTACATCACAAAGCGCAATGCAAAGCGTCGGATGCAGTGGTGTAAAGCACGCCGCCACTGGACTCTAGAGCAGTGGAGACGTCTTCTCTGGAGTGACGAATTACGCGTCTTCGTCTGGCTTTCCGATGGACGAGTCTGGGTTTGGCGGTTGCCAGGAGAACGGTACTTGTCTGACTGCATTGTGCCAAGTGTAAAGTTTGGTGGAGGGGGGGTTATGGTGTGGGGTTGCTTTTCTTCAGGAGTTGGGCTCGGCCCCTTAGTTTCAGTGAAAGAAACTCTTAATGCTTCAGCATACCAAGAGATTTTGGACAATTTCATGCTCCCAACTTTGTGGGAACAGTTTGGGGATGGTCCCATCCTGTTCCAACATGACTGCACACCAGTGCACAAAGCAAGGTTCATAAAGACATGGATGAGTGAGTTTGGTTTGGAAGAACTTGACTGGCCTGCACAGAGTCCTGACCTCAACCTGACAAAACACCTTTGGGATGAATCAGAGCGGAGACTGCGAGCCAGGCCTTCTCGTCCAACATCAGTGTCTGAACTCACAAATACACTTCTGTAAGAATGGTCAAAAATTCCCATAAACACACTCCTAAACCTTGTGGAATGCCTTCCCAGAGGAGTTGAAGCTGTTATAGCTGCGAAGGGTGGGCCGACATCATGCGTGTGAAGGCAGCCGAACGAATACTTTTGGCAATATAGTGTATGCGGTCATTTTAGGGCATTTGGTTCACTTCAGAGAAGTGAACAATTTGTTTTGGAGAGCTTGACTATAAAGTTCAAGCTAGCCAATTGCAGCTTGTTTATGAAAACTTTGGCCTGAAGGAAGAAGCCACAAGATGGAACTGTAAATAACTTAAAAATATTGTGTTTGTTTTGTTTCCCCTTGATTTCCAGAGATTGTCCTGATTTGAAGTTGGATGAATTGAAGCCATTTATAGTTCCTGTTTGGATGATAGAGAAGATGCAGAAAGCAATGGAGGCTCAGAGATCAGAGAAGGAGTAAAGAAATTACGTCTTGGCACCAACAATGTTTTGAGCTTTCCTTGTCTGTATGATGTGACTTTTTTTAAAGAGCTACACATATTTCTCTTAACATGCTGTTTATTCAGATGGCAGATCTGCTGTTACGTTGATGAAAACAACTTCTGTTTCCATCAGGAGCCAAACTTGGTTTATGCTCCAAGGAACAACTTAAAATTAACTTCCCAATGTGTTGGCTTTTCTTGGTTTAATGTTTTAAGCTGCCCACTGAACAATAGGAAGGAAAGGAATAGAACATCAGAAAAATAACACATCACAAAATTAATTACACATTTTGACACTTGAAAGTGCCATACTTCAACAAGATATGGCTCTTGTAGTTATGTGTTTTAATAGTGTATAATTGCACTATTTATAAAGTTTATTTTACATTGACTCCAATAGAACATACATGCTGACTTATATAAACGCCAATGAATAGAAATATGTAGCAAACCAAAAGCTTATTCTCAAACAGCATAAACATTGATACTATTAGTGTTGGTGTAACTTTGCATCAACTTTAGTGTAGTATATAGTTGTTCATTAGACAGGAGAGTGAAAGTTCCAATCTTTTCCACCACTGATTTGAAGTACCTGCCTGACCAGGCTTTGGAAAGCTGTTTATAAAGAATCATAAACCTGGCTCCAATATTCACTGTTTTAAAAGCAGAGGTGAATAAAATACATATGATAGTCTGCTTTTAATTTTGATGTCTGTACATTTTTTTTCTTTTTTGTTACACAATGTAAAATATGATTATACAATCAAGCTTAGAAACTGTGCACACCCACATGTTGGGAAGTACAAACTATTAGTAATGTACTTTTTTGATCAGTATTTATAGACAATGCAAAGCATATTTGGTTGAAAAATGTTTTATAAAAATATATTTTCTTACTTGTTTTATTGGTACGGACTTAGTGATGCTATGTCATCAAGTTTTTATTTTTGTTTATTTTGAAATAACTTGATACCACTGTCCCAATGACATTAATCATCCAGTTTTTTTTAAATTATATCTAGGTCTTTAAAATAAAAAATACCAATACAAACTGTGTTCTTTTATTTTACAACAAATTGTTTAATACAAAATTGATCAATCATAACTATTCACTGACCTACTATAACCTAATGTAATTTATTATTTTAAAAAACTAATACATGAAGTTTTTTGATACTGCTTTTCATTTTTGTAATATTATAAGTAAGAAGGGAATATATTGTGTATATGCTTTACTCTCCTTCTCTTTATTTAATGTTTAAAATTACATTAGTCCCATTGTTTCTCTTTTTGTGTAGCTTTTAAAGATGTGGTTACACAACATTTTCTGCGTTTTCAATAATGTGCAAAATTATTATGTCCCTACTTGTGGATAAATGCATAAATTACGTGTTCTGTTTTGTGAGTTAGTATGTGGTTTGATAATTGAGAAAATGAAACTTTTTACCTGTTTCAAATCTCTAAGTTTTAGGGCTTCTGTTTTCTTCCACAGTCTAACAAACATACCGTTGGGTTAATTGGAGATACTAGAAAAGTCCCTCTAGGTATGAGTGTGTGTGTGTGTAAATGTGTGTATGTGTGTTTAGGGCCAGTGATAGCTCAGTGGTTAAGGTACTGGACTAGTAAACAGAAGGTTGCCGGTTCAAGCCCTGCCACCACCAAGTTGCCACTGTTGGGTCCTTGAGCAAGGCCCTTAACCCTCAATTGCTCATCGTGTTCCGCTCATTGTGTAAGTCGCTTTGGATAAAAGCGTCTGCTAAATGCTGAAAATGTAAATGTGTATTTTGCCCTGTGATGGACTGGTGACCTGTCCTGGGTGTTTCCTGCCTTTCGCCCAGTGAATTGTACCCGTTGCAGACGCAAACCTGAATAGGATAAAGCGGTGGTAAAACAGACAATGAATTAATTAACATATTAAAATAGAGTAAATGTAAGATTTAAGAAATAAAGTAGCAATATTTCAGGAAAGCTGAATATCAAAATATTATAAAATAATCTAAA
The DNA here is from genome assembly GCF_030014385.1 of Trichomycterus rosablanca. NCBI lineage: Eukaryota > Metazoa > Chordata > Actinopteri > Siluriformes > Trichomycteridae > Trichomycterus > Trichomycterus rosablanca. The sequence goes on from NC_085993.1 coordinate 16,748,270, forward strand.
AATACAGGATCTTACATTTGTAATACTAGCAATCATATATTTTTCTCTTTTGTATCCTTTCAACAGTATTATGACAACAACATGAAAAAAATTTCAGGTTTTGGGCAGCACTGTGTAGTTGGTATTGCTGTGGTCTCACAGCAAGAAGGGTGCTTAGTTCAATTCTCAGGCTGGGCAGCCAGGCTCCTATCTGTTTGGAGTTTGCATGTTCTCCCTGTATCTGTGTGGGTTTCCACCAGGTGCTCTGTGTTCCTCCCACAAGTCCAAAGACATGCAATCAGGGCATTTGGAGTGTGTGTGTGTGTTTGGCGACCACTCCAGGGTGTTTCCTACCTTTTTGCCCAATTAATCAAACCCTGACCATTATAAATCAGTGGAAACACAGACAGTGAATTAATGACTTTAAGGTATTTTTTGTTTCACTAATGTAAAATCTATGGATACCATATCGTTATGATATTAGAGGGTGTGATGTTCTTAAATCTGATATTGTATGTTTGGAGTCTGCATACTATCCGTACATAGTAGTACGTTCAATCACACCAGTAAACCCTGCCGATACTCATTCAGCGTAATGTTTAGTAAAGCAGTAACAGGTTTAAGACGCAGGAAAACACGTTACATCAGTTAAACCAAATATAAAATTTAGTGTTACATATTATACCACTGAGTGTATTGATACTTGTTTAGAACACTGTTTAGTACATTGTTTACAATTGCATACTACTGCATTAAATAGTGTGTGAAGCGACAATGCCATTGATTATACCGTTTTAATCTTGACATACTATTTAGTACGGTAGTACGCAGTATGTTACGCGCAGCCTTGATTGCCTTCTACAGGTTTAACGGTTATAGACACGCCTACTTAAAGTCTCCGACCAATCAAATCAAAGGATTTCATAACTTGCATTGTTCACGGTTGTCAAGGCACTGCGTTTTGTTTTGCACATTCGACTCTGATTGGTGGACTTTGCTGAAAGGTCTTCCGTGATTGGTGAACGCCGTGAGCGAAACGAATGTGTAATTTAAGTTTAAACAGGGGGGCGGGATCAGATTTTTAAATTCTCGAAGTGTGAACTGCAGTGAGTTGTGTTAGCTGAGGAACTGATCGGTAATGTATTCTTAATGATACATTTATTAATATAGCACTGTTTGTCATTATGGTTATATAATGTTGAGCATTTATGTGTAACTTTACTGTTTTGATTTGAATTAATTAGCAATTGCTTTAACCTTGTAGCTGGGCTGTTGAAGATATTGCATTAGCCAATGGGTATTTTCTCAGATACATTTGATAGCAAATGCTGTAGAAATGAATTGCAGTGTAAACGTGTACTTAATGCTTTTACTGTATAGCTTTAAATCAGTATTTGTAATAATAAATTGCAGTTATAACTAAGTGTAGTAAGGGTGGTGGTAGCGGTGTTGGTTGCTAGCTTGGCTAGGTAACTGCAAGCTTACTGCAGGCTTACTGCAGTTCTCAGCGACGCTACTAACAAACATAAACAATATTCTATTTTTTACGTTATATAAGTGGTACAGATATTTAAATTATTATATATATATATATATATATATATATATATATATATATATATATTATAACTAGTGCTATTAGGTATGCTAATTAATAATGTGTTTAGTCAGTTTGTGGCTATTATAAATATTATTGACTGGACTATCCTTATTGTTCAGGCTTTAATTACCACAGGAATAAAACAAAATAGTGCCAATAGTCTTATCAAAACCTTCATTTTTGTAACTGAAACTTACACGAGACAAATGTTTGCACATTACAGCATAGTTTAGTTTATTAGCTGAAAGTAAGAAGTTAACATGTAATGCATGTTATGGCACATTTAATATATATATATTTTTTTTGTTTAATTCAGCCAATAAATATATTTTGCAATACATTTGTGGAATCCTAGTCAGTTTAGTTTTCTGATGGGCCTGATAAGATATTTTTATGATAGTTGACCAGTAGTGTCCAATTTTTTTGTCTAAGTCTGGATTCTGTGCTTCATCAATCAATTAGTTTTTTACTGCAAATCCTATTTTTCTGTGGCTTAAACATATGCCGTTTTGTACCCCTCCACCCCTAAACGTTGGGACAGTGGTAGCCTAGTGGGCAGGGCTTTGGGCTAGCAACTAAAAGGCTGAGGGTTCGAATCTCAGCTCTGCCATGCAGCCACTGTTGGACCCTTGAGCAAGACCCCTAACCATACAATGGCTGACCTCGTTCTCTGACCCAGCTTCCAAACAAGCTGGAATATGTGAAGAAAGAATTTCATTGTACTGTACATCTGTATATGTGCTGTATTTATGACAAATAAAGGCATTCAATTCTAGACTAAGTTCATTAACAGTTGTTTCTTGCCAACATTAGGAAGAAAACCAAAACTGTCACCTTTTTCCCCCCCCAGATGAAATTTGTCCAGATATGATCCAAAACCCATCCAAACAAACAAAACAAAAAAAAACTGTGCCAGGAATTAACAACTGCTGGAACGTTGGTGACAGTGATCACAGTGTAGTATGATCACAGATTGACATTACCTGTAAGATTAAAGGCTGTATGTGAGAAAGAAGCCCCTGCTCCAAAACCAGCACCTTAAAGCTCAACTCAAGTTTGTTGATCACATTGACAAACAATGATTAAAGCAGTTAAGCAAAAATAAGTGGATAGCACTGTTGCCCCACAGCCAGAAGGTTCTGGGTTTGATTCACAAGGGGAAAAGGTTCGGGTCCTTTTTGTGTAAAATTTGCATGTTCTTTCCATGTCTGCAGGGGTTACATCTGGCAGCTCTGGTTTTCTCCCATAATCCAAAGACATGCAAATTGGCTGTGAGGTTAAACCTGAACTAATAAATCGTGTAAACTGTGTCCTTTCATAAATGTAACCAAAGTGTAAAACATGACATTAAAATCCAAATAACAAAAAACTTGTAGTTGTAGTTCAAATTGCACCTTATGTTATGAATCGGTTATTTTATGTACATGTGTACACTTATCTCAAGTCAGTCTGTCAGGCAGACTAAATGTTGGATTAAAAGAAATTACTGTTTTGTTTTTAAGTCTGACCCAAGTACATGTTGCTGCGCACCTTTGCTTTAGAAACCTTGTAATACAGAACGTTAGCAAAGTCCACCTTAAGGAACAGGATGAAGTCCTGAACTGCTGCTGTAAAAGCCTGTGTAGGCTTTGACACAATCAATAGTGGTGATGATTGAACGGTGTTGTAATGTCAATTATTTTCCCACCTTTCACTACACATAGGTTGTAAACAATGGCTTCTCAGAATTTGGATCCTGCTGCGGCTTCTTCTACAGCTGCATTAAAAGGAAATGAAACAGCTGGAAATGTCTCAAAGGGCTCCGTTACCAAAAGGTAAGTCAGTCTGTCACTCAATAGCCACTACTAGGGATGCATATTTTTCCAATAACTGTTGTTTTGTTGACTGTTAACTGACACCACAAACAGCATATATTGAAGCTCCTCCATTATTAGTGCACTTATTATAGGCGGATAAGGAGATCTAGTTTTACACTAACATGAAGCCATGTGCAGAGATTAACAGGCAGACACAAAATAGCTTCAGTTTGTGATAGGTGGACACTAAATATAAATGCATTTAAAAATGTTTTTCTGTTTTATTAGAACATAAACACTTGAGCTTTAGCGTCCTTAACCACTACTGTTATTAACTGTTTACATCGTTTTGTGCACTTGTGTATCTGAGTTTATAAAATGTGATATGCATCACAAACATTAATCTTTACACTGGTCCATTTCATTTTCATCAGGCACTTTATCCTGATCAGATTCCTGACAGGTCCAGTTTTAATTGGAAAACATTGGGTGCCAAGCCGAAACACCCAGGCCAGGGCGCCTATTCATCACAGGGCTTTGACCTTCCCATTTCCCTTTCCCCATCCTTTTCCAGACTAGGCCGACTGAGATTCAGACACGGGTAGCATAATGGACCGCTGGTCCACCCAAGCAGCTCTTTATACTGGTAAACATGATTAAAAAACATGTGTTGACTCACTTTTTAAGGTGCATTGTTTTTACTTTTTCAAATAAGGTGGAAATGTCTGGACAACACAGTAAAAACAATTGTTGAAACAATGTGATTTAGTTATATACGTGTATTATGAGATTAGGAGAACTCTAGTCAGGTTATAGACATGCCCCCAAGAGCTCTTCACTCCACCAGGATGTGCCCACTTGACTCCAGTGCTAAATGACAAGCAGACACTTTAAATCACCGCAAATCCAAGAATTTTGCTCAGTGTAAAGTGCAAAAAGGACTAGACCATTTGATTGGATATTAATAAAGTAAGGCCAGATTGTTGTGCATGTAAATACACTCCAGTTTGGTTATATTTTGTAATGACAACAAAAATTGATCATTCCTTTGTCTCTCACTTATCCCAGACTCCAGCAGGAACTGATGACTCTTATGGTGAGTTCTTAAAATACCTGAAATGACTTTTCAGACTGGATCAGTTGTAATTAATTAATACGATTTTAATTAATTTTAAGTCCAAATCCTAAATGCTTCTTTTTTTTTTTTGGCTGGCAGATGTCCGGAGACAAGGGAATTTCAGCATTCCCAGAATCTGACAATCTTTTTAAATGGATTGGCACAATAGATGGTGCTCAGGGAACAGTAAGTTTCACTTTCTTGTAATTACTGTAATACTAATAGCTGTGGGATACCTGTCCTATATCTCGTGAAAAAATACAATTGAGATGAACTCTTCATGTCCACGTTTTGTAATTACTTTTTAACTTGTGATTTCTTTGATCTTTTTTAGGTTTATGAAGGCTTGAGATATAAGCTGTCACTGGAGTTTCCTAGTGGATACCCATACAATGCTCCTCGAGTAAAATTCATTACAAATTGCTTTCACCCAAATGTCGATGAGAATGGTTTCATCTGCTTAGACATTTTGAAAGAGAAGTGGTCTGCTCTTTATGATGTTCGATCAATTCTGCTATCTATTCAGAGTTTACTTGGAGGTAAGCTTGCTCTAATTTGTTTGCTCTAACTGTTTAATAGAAGCAACTACTTTTGCAAATATTAAAAAGATTTAACAACATGAACTTACTTTTGCAGAGCCCAATAACGACAGCCCTATGAATTCTGCAGCTGCGGAATTATGGGAAAATCAAGAAGGTAAGCACTTCTGTTTAGGTCAGGTCATATAAAGCCAATTCTGTTGCAGCTTTTGAGTGCATTCAGAGGTGCCAGCATCTACAGATTAAAAGTCAAAGCATTTCTTGAACTGGCTCCTTGCTGTGAATTGATTTTTTTTATTGTTATATTTAAGTATTTATTTATAATTTCATTTTTTTTAATGATGCTGAGTTGTAGGTTTTAAAAATGGTTTGTGGGGGTCCCCAGGTGGCACAGCGGGATATTCCGCTAGCACACCAGCGTCGAGATTCTGAACTCCTCGGTTCGAAACTCGCTGTTGCCACAGGTCGGCTGGACGCCATCTAGCAGGCATAATTGGCAGTGCCTGCAGCAGACACGGTTCTGCTAGGGTGTGGTCTTCAAACTCTGTGTATAGACCCTGATTGGCAGATAGAGAGGTGCCTGTGCAGAGTGCATAGGTGAAAAATTGTTCCGCAAAGGGCTGTGCGTGGGTCGGAGGAGGCATGAGTAGCAATATACCCACCTCGACTGCAATCAGGGATCACCCAGCAGCGACTATGCTAAAATGGGAGAAAATGCATAAATAATTTTTTTTTTTTTAATCATGGTGGAACTGTCATGGTTGAACACTAATCAATAAGCATAGCCTAAATTTTATCATCCATGATGAAACTTCTGAAATCTATGTTTGAATCTCAGAGTTGCTATACATAATCATGAGGCATCTTATGCAGACATGTCAAGATAAGCCTTAGTAGTGCCAAAAAGGGGGAAAGTGCTTTAAAATGTAATACACATCTTTTTTCTTTTTTAATTCATTATTCATCATATGTTCTCTATTATTTATCTCAACGTTGAGTGCCCCAAACTTCAGCTGTTATAGCAGTCGACAATGTATCTGGAAAGCATGATGTTATTTAAAAGAAATAGCTTGTTCATGGCTATGTCTGTGTAGTTTGTTTACTGGGTGTCTGGCTCTGCTGTGTTCTATGGTTATTGAAATATTTAAAGTAATATGTGGCAATACATTGTGCATAAAACAGATCTCAAACAGGCTAGTGAATTCTGGTCGGAAACTTGACAGTTAACTTTCAGCTGATAAATTTCAGTCTTAACTGCTGTCACATGCAGATATTAGGGTCAGAATTTCGTGCAACCTAAATCCATGCACCCAACCTGCCTTGTAATGGTTACTCTAACATGACAATGTGCTAAGTCACAAAGCACAAGTCATCCTAAACTGCTTAATAAGAGTTTACTTTGTTTAATTGCCTCCCTTATCACTAGATCTAAATCCAGTAGAGCACCTTTGGGATGTGGTGAAAGGCGAGACTCGCAGCCTAAATGCATCATGATTGCTGCTGATTTGTCAGCTGTACAATCATGTCAACACACTCGAATCTTAAAGATGTTTTCAATGAAAAAAAAAAAAAGTATTTAAAACAATCGTAATGTAAATACCCTGTAAAATTAATGCCACTAAGTATTTATTAGAGTGGTGTTCCTTCTTGTTATGCATTTATAGAGTCATCCTGTCATTACAAAAAGCAATATCAGGCAAAAAACTAAGCATTTGTCCACACCTATGTCTAGTTTGTTTGGTATTCATATTTATTTATTTTTTATTCCAGCTTTTAAAGCCCATTTGCTTGCAACCTACAAGAATTGACCTCCAGGAATAAAAACGTCTGCTTTTTCTCTTTTTTTCATGTTCTGACTTTTTTCCTTGCTTATAATTATGTAAATTTAAACTCTGTCTGTGTCTGTACAGTATTTCTATGTTTATTAAAGATATCTCAATTAAATGCCATTTAATTGTTGGACTTTTTATTTAAGCTTTAAGCATACTTCATTATCTGAAACCAATAATATTGTATTATTCTATACAGTTTTGTACAGTTTTTAGTTTTTTAATGTCTCATTGCATTTAGTTTGAGAATCTATATTAGACTGATGGATCATTGGGAAACAAATTTTAAATGACTGAGGTAAACTTTAATTTGGTAGATCAGCCAGTTCTGGAAATATTCAGCATTTTGAGAGTATCTTTAAAAGAGGGTGAATCGATGTCAGAGTTTATGTAGGTGTCTCTGATGTACTGTGGTTTCCTGCCACATTTGCTGTTTCCAGAAGAATATAGAACTTTTTTTTTTTTTAATCTGTTTTTTTCCACAGTAATAAAAATTATATCTAAACAGCAGAATGCATATTTGTGATGAATCATGTATGAAATATAAAGTTCAGTAATGTAATTATAAACAAAAACTTGAAACTCAACGTCATCTGGTTCTGGGAGTGTCATTGAGTTTAAAAGGCACATAAACTTAATTATGCAATTAATGAAAAGGAATAAAAATATGAGATGCATTTTTTTCAAGAGACAAAACTGGAACTGCAGTTAACTGGATTAGCTTAGTTAGATGCTGATGAGTTTTAAGGTATTTTTTCTTATAAGGATGTATGGAAAACCTGTTAATGTGTTCCATGCTCTCGTGGAACTGCATTTATTTTAGGCTAATGTAAAATATTGGGGTTTTTAACACTTACTCTAAAAATAACACGAGGATAATATAAAAAATACAATTAAAAACAGTTAAAAATCAATCATAAATACAATAAAACCTGCACTTCACCTTTATTTCTTTATTGTTTTCTTATGTTTCTTAATTAGTGGAGAGAACAAATAAGCAGCAATAATTAAGAGTTTTAGTGTTTCTATGTCGTTCTTTTAATACATTAAGTTCCTTTTTTTTTTTTCTCTCGGAAAAGCTGATTCTCACACTTTCTCAGAACTCCGAGCTGTAACACAAGTTTAAAAGTGAAAAAATCCAGATAAACACATACATTTGGAGCTTTCAGAATAAATTTGACGGTTATTCCACACAAATGCAGATTCGTCTTATATTTGCATGACGTTTTACTGCACCGCTTAAGCCAAGCGCTGAGCAAAGCGGCAGTCGCACACACGTTGAGTTTAAGGATAACATTAAGTTTAAGGGTACAAATTTCTCAACGAAGGGCATCGAGTTTCACAGATTTTGAGTTTAGGGGACATGAGTTACAAGGAACCACTGTATCATGAAAAGAGGGTAGCCCCAGGGTGTTGGAGACCAGATGTCTGACCTTATCACTTCAGAAATTTGGCTGTTCCATTTTGATTCTGTTGTACTCTGGTTTTGAAAGAATATTAATAAATAAAAAGAATATTCTTTCTCTTGAATTTTTTTTCTCATTAGTGACCCCTAATGCCAAGTTCACACTACACGACTTTTCAAGTCGTCAGGTCGCTGTACAGTTCACACTACACGACTGAATCTCTTGTAATCGGGAGTCTTTCAAGACTGATCGGCGATAGGGGGTTTCACACTACACCATCTATCACCAACTGGAATCGCAGACGAGCTTCTCTGGTCTTCCAAACTACGTTTTGTCACACAAAAAAATTTGAGAAGTGACGAAAGGTTTAATGATACCACGTACAAAAATGCACGTCAACAAGTAGCGAGCAATCAAAGTTTGTGCGCTGATGTGCAGCGTAAAAACAAAGGAAAAATAAATGAATCCGAGTGGATTTGGCAACACGACCAACAGGGATTGTTTTGTTCTGTAGCGAGTTGGAGGTTAATAAATATTTTTTTGTAATGTAGTGTTGGTATTATGGTTTGGCATGGACGATAAGTTCACAAATATTGTAAAGCTTGTGTGTGTGCCAATGTATTCTGATAGAAAATATATTATCCCCCTCATCACACTCATTGCCAGTCGCAACCGACTGATCCAGATATTCAACATGCTAGATATCTATCCTCAGTCGCCGAGCGGCTCGGATCGAGTTGTTGAGTAGTTCACACATAGCGACTGAGAGCCGAGTTTCGATCGGCGAGCGAACGCCGAGTTGCTCCCGAGCCGGCAAATCTAGCGTCGACCAGTTGGAGAGCCTAGTAGTGTGAACTAGGCATAAGGGGCCCTGTAATTTAAGGGACACTAAGTGGAAAATACAAATATCCAACAAGCACATGTTGCCTGCTATAAATAAATTATTTATTTTAAATTATTATTTTAGATTTGTGTATTCTGAATTAAGCTTTTATTATATCTGCTAAATGTAAATCTTTTTTTTTCTTTGCATGCAGTAAATAGTTACATTTTTAATTTGTACTATTTTATTTAATTGTAGTTTGTATGGTGCATTTTTAATTTGCAGGCAGCAGTTCAGATCTTGCTGTAGAGAGGGGGCAGTGTTGTATCTTTAAAAACATTCAGCTGTGTTGCGCAACATCAGAGCTTAATGAGTCTCCAAAGAGTCTAGATGAGTAACTTGCTGTTCCAGGTTATTTTAGCAATTCAGATGGTTTTCTCACTTTCACTACATTCCATGTTCCACTCATTAACTGGCCCTAGTTGAGCAGACAGAAAATGCACCCTATCCTGCAGTTAGAGTGACTGCAGCATCTGGATCCTCCATCTTGAGACACCACCTCTACTTGCAGCATCTCCGACAGGAGATCATCCTCCTCTTGCTGTGTGCACTCGGCCCATGCTTTATGCGTTGGCTCCACTGACCACAGTGGGACGTTCACCTTCTCCAGCATTTCCCGAAGCATATCATCAATCACAAACACATGGTCTTTCAGGTCAGGCTTCTGCTCGGCCTCCGTCGTCACCCAGGGGTTCTGCACCGTGGCTGCCCGTCCCGCCACTTCGGTGCCTCCTCCCGATGCACCTGTGTTCACCATGGCCCTCTGTTTGTTAAGTGGAAAGAGATGCTGGATTGCTGTGACCTTTTTCAGCTCTTGCTGGAAGTTCTCCAGTGCACACAAGAGCAGCGCCCATAGACGTTCGACCTGCTCGCGGTCTTCCTGGTCCTGGTCCATTTCAATCAGCAGTGTCAATAGTCTCCGGTGCAGCCCTGCCAGGAGTGTGATAAACAATGCAAGCATAATTATATTATTATTTGTATACAAAATAAGTGTAGGACCATAGGCTTAAAGAATGGTGCATTGTTTTTATAAAAGACAAAGCCAGAGAAAACTGGACTAGTAATCTCAGTCTGTAACAGGCTAAGAAATTATTCAGCTGTCATATATATGAAGGGTTCTTCATAAAGTTTCTGCACTTTTTAAACTCTATTAAGAATTTCAAAAACAAATTCCATCACTTATCTACAGTCACCTTCCTTTGCAAAGCATTTGATGCACTGCTGCTTTCACACCTTCACATGAAAATCTTCTTTCCCTTAAAGCTTCTTTGAGCGTTCAAAAACGTGGAAATCAGATGACGCTAAATCCGGACTATAAGCTCTCTCAGTCTCTCAGAAACAACCAATTACTACTCTCCTCCCACCCTCACCGTTTCCAACCAAAATATAAAAGTGCAGAAACTTAAAACTTTATAAACAAGGTCCCTTGTCTATAAATATATACACTAATCAGCCATAACATTAAAACCACCTCCTTGTTTCTACACACACTGTCCATTTTATCAGCTCCACTTACCATATAGAAGCACTTTGTAGTTCTACAATTACTGACTGTAGTCCATCTGTTTCTCTGCATTTGTTATCCCCCTTTCATGTTCTTCAATGGTCAGGACCACTACAGAGCAAGTATTATTTAGGTGGTGGATAATTCTCAGCACTGCAGTGACACTGACATGGTGGTGGTGTGTTAGTGTGTGTTGTGCTGGTATGAGTGGATAAGACACAGCAGCGCTGCTGGAGTTTTTAAACACCTTACTGTCAATGCTGGACTGAGAATAGTCTACCAACAAAAAATATATCCAGCCAACAGCGCCCCGTGGGCAGTGTCCTGTGACCACTGATGAAGGTCTAGTAGATGACCAACTCAAACAGCAGTAGTAGATGAGCGATCGTCTCTGACTTTACATCTACAAGGTGGACCAACTAGGTAGGAGTGTCTAATAGAGTGGACAGTGAGTGGACACGGTATTTAAAAACTCCAGCAGCGCTGCTGTGTCTGATCCACTCATACCAGCACCATGTCATTGTCACTGCAGTGCTGAGAATGATCCACCACCCAAATAATACCTACTCTGTGGTGGTCCTGGGAGAGTCCTGACCATTGAAGAACAGCATGAAAGGGGGCTAACAAAGCATGCAGAGAAACAGATGGACTACAGTCAGTAATTGTAGAAATACACAGTGCTTTTATATGGTAAGTGGAGCTGATAAAATGGACAGTGAGTGTAGAAACAAGAGGTGGTTTTAATGTTATGGCTGATCAGTGTACGGTGATTATACAGTATATTAACCACTGCTGAAATTCAAACCTGAATCTCAGCACTGGTTAGTAATATTAATTACAATTATGTTGATGGTATTCCTACTTTGGGCCCATTGTTTCCCTGTTAAACCAAATGAAGTTAATGAGATATATTATTAACATTATATTATATTATATTATATTATATTATTAACAACATTAAATATGTGAAGAACATGTTAAAAATGATTTGATTCTTTTAGCCACTTAAACATTTAGCATTAAAAGTATATGATTGATTGATTACATCTTAAATTTCTGCAGAAACTGTTTATCCTAAGCTGTCAGTACCATCAGTACTTATAGTAAATGTTTTACATTTAAACTATATGAATTTTAGGATATTTCATCATTTTTATGTCTTACCATTGCTTTATCCTGGTCAGGGTCATGTTGAGTCTGGCTTTCTTCAAATCACTGGGCGTGTAATACTGCAGTAACACACTCTGGACTTGGCACCAATTTATTCTGGGCCTTGGATATTCTCCTTCAGACTTTGCTGGTCATATTTATGTAAATGGACAGCAGCACTGCTAGTGGTAGTGGGCTATAGTATTTACCGTTGCGCCAGCCAAACACCCTAGGATAATTCTGTCCTAATATTTTGTTTAAAAACATCTATACTATAGACACATCTATTCCATTAGTGTTTGAGAACTGTTGTTGCCCAGCTGATAAAACTTACGACCCCCTGATTCAGAACATCAAGGATGCAGTGTGAGCATTTTGTTAACTGACTAAATAAAGCTGTTAATTAGTTTCTCCAAAACATGTCACAATGCTTACATTACACTTTATCACTGTGTATTTCTCTAAGAATTACTGGAGCAGTCTTGTAAATGTCCTGTCACTTCAGACTTGCCTCTTCTTGTTCCTACCTTTGCATATTTTATGTGCCAGTCCCCTGGTTTCCTCCAGCTCGTCCCTCAGGATGCTGCTGTCCGTGTTGCTCCCTAAGCAGGTGGCCATTTGCTGAAAGCAGGCTGTGAGTTTGCAGAAGGCTGCCTGCGCCTGCTCACATTCGCTCACTTGCCTCTTCTTGGCTTGGATTTCTCCTACTGACCTTCGCCAAAGATTCATCCTCCTCTGCCTGCTTCTGTGATGTGAAGTTTTTGAATTCAAAATCAACCCAAAATAATCATAAATGAATCTGTCACCAGTTGGTAACTTCTATAAAGATAATACACAGATCAGCCATAACATTAAAACCACCTCCTTGTTTCTACACTCACTGTTCATTTTATCAGCTCCACTTACCATATAGAAGCACTTTGTAGTTCTACAATTACTGACTGTAGTCCATCTGTTTCACTGCATGCTTTGTTAGCCCCCTTTCATGCTGTTCTTCAATGGTCAGGACTCTCCCAGGACCACTACAGAGTAGGTATTATTTGGGTGGTGGATCATTCTCAGCACTGCAGTGACACTGACATGGTGGTGGTGTGTTAGTGTGTGGTGCTGGTATGAGTGGATCAGACACAGCAGCACTGATGGAGTTTTAAACACCTTACTGTCACTGCTGGACTGAGAATAGTCCACCAACAAAAAATATATCCAGCCAACAGCGCCCAGTAGGCAGTGTCCTGTGACCACTGATGAAGGTCTAGAAGATGGCCAACTCGAACAGCAGCAATAGATGAGCGATCATCTCTGAGTTTACATCTACAAGGTGGACCAACTAGGTAGGAGTGTCTAATAGAGTGGACAGTGAGTGGACATGGTATTTAAAAACTCCAGCAGCGCTGCTGTGTCTGATCCACTCATACCAGCACAACACACACAAACACACCACCACCATGTCAGTGTCACTGCAGTGCTGAAAATAATCCACCACCTAAATAATACCTGCTCTGTAGTGGTCCTGACCACTGAAGAACAGGGTGAAAGGAGGCTAAAAAATATGTAGAGAAACAGATGGACTACAGTCAGTATTTGTAGAACTACAAAATGCTTCTATATGGTAAGTGGAGCTGATAAAATGGACAGTGAGTGTAGAAACAAGGAGGTGGTTTTAATGTTATGGCTGATTAGTGTAATGCTTAAAATACATAAATTATCACTACTATGTGGTTGTAACTCCTCAAATTCCTATAAGTACTCAACGTTTTTGCTAGAGAAGGACTGTTGTGTTGTCAAAGAAAGCCAATGATATTCATTTTTGTTTAGAGCTGTTGAGTTGGATTTACACCAATGAGTCAAAACTGCCCACCTAATATGCTGTCAAAACAGCTCTGAACCTACAAGACATGGACTTCACAAGACATCAGAAGGAGTAATGTGGTATTTGATACCAAGACATCATCAGCAGGTCCTTTAACTTCTGTACATTGCAAAGTGGATCATCCTACAGTGCTTACTGGTGCCATTTCTTCAATCAATAAATGATGCATATCATTTATCATGTAGCTCAGTGATTAAGGTACTGGACTAGTAATCTGAAGGTTGCCGGTTCAAGCCCCACCACTACCAGGTTGCCACTGTTGGGCCCCTGAGCAACCTCAATTGCGTTAAAATCGTGTTAAGTCATAATTGTAAGTCGCTTTGGATAAAAGTGTCTGCTAAATGCTGAAAATGTAGATGGGAATGACTTTTGACTGCTCTACAATTGCACAGCCTCATTCACAGAAGGGTTTGATGCACTATCTCTTGTGACCCATTCACCTCACTATTATTTTGAGCCACAGTAGCTCGTTTGTTGGTCCAAATGTACCAAATGCCACAGTCTTCATGTACACTGACATTAATAACTCTTGTCTGCCCAGAACACTCTTGTCCCTCCTTAGACTGCTGTCGGTGGGTACTCACTATGGCTGCCTGTATGCACCTCTTGTTATTTCTGAGATAATTCAACCCAATTGTCTGGCCATAACAGATCTAGCTTTAATAAAAGACACTTAGGTCTTTATGCTTTCCATAGTTGATGCATTTAACCTGGTACTATGAATATCTACACTCAGACCATCATTTAATATATTCCTAAGTAGGCATTACCATACACATGTTCAAGAAGTGGTTCTAATGTTTAGATTTTGATGTATTTAAAAAATTTTTTTTTTGAATTTATAAGCTTTTATGAGTTAAACCTGTTTGCAATGCATAATTTTAGAAGACGTATAGGGAGTAAATTTAATTCCAAGCAACTTCATTAAAGAATATTTTTAATTACTACAGGTATCTAATTAAATTAAAGGTAATTAAATTAAATTAAAGGTAATTAAGGATATCTTTGAATGGTAAGTCACACTTACAATAATAAAATGACCTGTATTTTTTAAATTATTATGGCAAATCTGACCAGTAAGTACTAAATAAATATTTAGACTTTTAGCAGCACCAGTTTTAAAGTACTTTACATTTTACAACAACTAAAAGTTACACACTGCAGTATTAGTTACAGTAATAACTGTATCTACGTTCTTTCAAAAAGTAATCTGGGAACTGTTTACCTGAGTCTTCTCAAGAGTCCTTCATGATTTCATTGGTTCTTCCCATCCTTACTGTTGTGTTGACGGTCTCACATCTCAGCTTGAGTACATCTGAGCCACTTACTGTCAAACAGTACAGTGTTACCTCCGGCACCTCTCCACTTCCGTTCCAATGGCTTCATGGAAGCTGCTTGTCTTTAGGGAGACCTTTTTCAATTAGGCCTGAGCCCTGCAGCTGATGCCTTCAGCCAAACGATAGCGGATGTTTCACATCTGAGGAAAACATAGTTTCAGGATAAACACATGCCTGATCTGACTCATGGAAATAGGTGTGCTTTATTTTAAGCATGGTGGCTTGCTTTGTAGAGCTTTTCCATCCTTGTGTGTGTGTGGTTTAGACTAATTGCCTTCTGGGAGAACAGTGTGGGACTACACGGGACCAGACGGGGATCCTTTGATGACCCCCCTGTGTCTTCTCAGGCTGGTTTAAGTGCAGTGTGTGGATGAGGAGGGCCCTTGACACATTTACTCCCACAGGTCTGGTATCCCAAGCAACCCTGCTATTAGCTTAGCAAAGCAGCTGTGCTGCAATATGCCTTTCCACAACACAGGGCATTCATATTTAATTGAATGTACATCACACATTGTTCTTCCAGCTCTTTTGTTTTTCTAACCCTTGTAGGAAAGAATTAACACATCATTGGTGACACATATTAGTCACATGTTGTTGAAGCAATATTTATTACATAACCATTTTAATATCAGGATCTTTCAAATGTCTTTTGCCTTTAAATGATTTAACCTTTTGATGTTGATTTTTCTCTTTACATTAGTTTCTCAGGAAAATCCAGTGCCTAGTCTACACTGATAAAGCTCTCTGTATTCTCGAACACTCGAATGCATCATGTTGCTATAAATAGATGTTATGTTACCATTTTTGTTCACATCTACCCTGGTAATCAATTTCAGGTTTTTATTTATGCACCTGATTTAATGTGATATAATGCCTACAACTGTGAAAACAACAGCTTGCGCACATTTTATTTAATATTATTATTATTTGGTTACTTTGGTTCTTTGTGATTTAATGATTTTCTAAATAATATTCATCCATGTTTATGATTCTGCATTCTATCACAAAATTGAAGATTGTGCTATAAAGTAAATTAAATACATTTTAAGTTAAATAATAATAAAAAATTATTGCTTAAAAAAGGAATATTTATTCATCCCTGCTTACAATTAAGTATACATTTCTAAACTACAACCCCAAATCAGAAGAATTTGGGACAGTATGGAACATGCAGGGGGAAAAAGGTGTTTTTTACATTGACTTGTATTTTATTGCAGACAGTATGAACCCAAGATATTTTATGTTTTGTCTGGTCAAGTTCATTTCATTTGTTAATTTACATCCATTCCTGCTCTTTATGCCTGCAATGCATTCCAAAAAAAAGCATTTACCACTTTGTAATGTTGTCCGTTTTGTCTTTGGTCCGGAGTGCATGGCATTTATTTCTTCTAAAAAAGATCTGAAATACTGACCACAATACACATTTCCACTGTGCGATGGTTCATCCCAGATGCCTCCAAGCCCAGAGATCTTGATGCCGCTTCTGGATATGGTTAACACAGGCTTCTTTTTTGCACAGTAAAGTTTTAAGTGGCATTTGTGAATGTAACTCTGTATTGTAGTGCCTGACAAAGTTTTACCAAACTAATCATTTGCCCATGTGGACGTATCATCTATTGTTGAGTGTCGTCGGAGGGACTGGAGATCATGGGTGTTCACCTAAGGCTTGCATCCTTGCCCTTTACACCCTAAAACTCCTTCAGATTTCTTGAATGGTTTAATAATATTAAGCACTGTAGAGGGAGAAATATGCAAATCCCTTCTAATCTTTCTTTGAGGTACATTGTTTTTAAACATTTCAATCATTTTCTCACACATTTGTTGACAAACTGGAGATCCTCTGATCATCTTTGCTCATCAAAGCCTCAGCCTTTCCTGGATGCTGCTTTTGTACCAAACCATGATTACAGTCACCTGTTGACATCACCTGTTTGCAATCACATCATTATTTAGTTTTTTCTGCTCATTACTAGCCCTAAATTGCCCAGTCCCAACTTTTTTTGGAATGTGTTGAAGGCCTGAAATGCAGGAATTGAGGTATATTATTTTGGGTTTAAACTGTCTGCAATCAAATAAAAGTCAAAATAAACGTAAGGAACACTGCATTTTTATTTTATTTGCATTTTCCATACTGTCCCAACTTTTTCTGATTTGGGGTTGTACCAAATCAAGATTAAAATCACCTGTTAAAATCACATCATTATTTATTTTGTAACCTCATTACTAGCCCTAAATTGCCCCTGTTTTAACTTTTTGGAATGTGTTGAAGGCCTGAAATACAATAATGAAAGTGTATTAACTAATAAAATGAAGTTGACCAGACAAAACATGAAGTATACTGGGAAGTCAATGTAAGAAACACTTACATTGCTTTTTTTTCTTCTTTTTTCAAACTGTCCCAACCTTGTCTGATTTGGAATTGTATAAGTTAACATAGCCAAGATGGTCATAGCTAAATAAACCAGAAAGGGGGGTTATTTCTGGCTAAAACCTTTCAGTCTCAGTCTGCCCATGCCCAATTTGCAAAGTGACACAAACTTTAAGCTTCTGGTGTGACCAGGACTAACATAATTAAAGGAGCATTATCGTCTTGCAACACCTGAGGAAAGAATAAATTCAATACTGTGCCAAGGCTTTTGGCATAACAGGCTTGGGGCTGAATGAGTTTTAATAGATTCACACTCACATTTACCCTTTTTCAATCAGGACTGTGAATGAATGCTCAATGTGTTCAATTATATGGCCAAAGCTATGTGGACATCTGACCATGAGCTTTTTTGGACTTCCCATTCTAAAACCATGGATATTAATTCCACTATATTTTGGAGAGTTTTTGAGCATTTGTAAGGTTAGACACTGATCTTTCCAAAACGTTGCCATATAGTTAGGCAGAATGGGTTTGGCAATTATTATGATACACTGATCAGCCATAACATTAAAACCACCTCCTTGTTTCTACACTCACTGTCCATTTTATCAGCCCCACTTACTATATAGAAGCACTTTGTAGTTCTATAATTATTGACTGTAGTCCATCTGTTTCTCTATACTTTTTTAGCCTGCCTTCACCCTGTTCTTCAATGGTCAGGACCACCACAGGACCACCACAGAGCAGCTATTATTTAGGTGGTGGATCATTCTTAGCACTGCAGTGACAATGACATGGTGGTGGTGTGTTAGTGTGTGTTGTGCTGGTATGAGTGGATCAGACACAGCAGCGCTGCTGGAGTTTTAAAATACCGTGTCCATTCACTGTCCATTCTATTAGACACTCCTACCTAGTTGGTCCACCTTGTAGATGTAAAGTCAGAGACGATCGCTCATCTATTGCTACTGTTTGAGTTGGCCATCTTCTAGACCTTCATCAGTGGTCACAGGACGCTGCCCACGGGGTGCTGTTGGCTGGATATTTTTGGTTGGTGGACTATTCTCAGTCCAGCAGGGACAGTGAGGTGTTTAAAAACTCTATCAGCACTGCTGTGTTTTATCCACTCATACCAGCACAACACACACTAACTCACCACTACCATGTCAGTGTCACTGCAGTGCTGAGAATGACCCACCACCTAAATAATACCTACTCTGTAGTGGTCCTGACCATTGAAGAACAGCATGAAAGTGGGCTAACAAAGCATGCAGAGAAACAGATGGACTAACCCTAGAACTACAAAGTGCTTCTATATGGTAAGTGGAGCTTTATTGATTTATTGTTATGGCTGATCAGTACACTGTATACTATAGAAACTGTATAGCAAATAGACATAGTTTGAAACTTTATTGATTATCTAATAACAGTTTAGTTGATTTGAAGGCATTTGTTTATTCTCATAACAATGACAAACATCATTTTCTATATACAACATTAAAATAGAGCATGAGAACTGACATGCCTTACAAAGGCAACTAGGAACTTTGACAAGTATAACAAGACTATACTTTCAAGTTACACAACAAATGGATTGTCAAAAGTAGAGAGGACATTTTTACTCATAGAACAGAACAAATCCCATAGTCTCCATGTTAGATAAGATAAACTTTCATTCTATTATTAGTGGGATGTAAAAGGATTACAGTCATGTTGAACGTACCCTGCCGGAGGAAAAAAAAAATTGCAAGTTGAGGCAATCTAAGCTTAATACTTACAACCTGAAATGGTTGTGAAGTCTGAACTGCTTAAGTTAGACATATATTGCCCTTTATATGAAAATGGTTTAACATGTTCACTTTAAAATGCTGGTATGTTCCAGTGCAACGGTAGATGAGCAGTCAGAACAAAAGAACAAATTTGTCATTTTGGCTTTATTCACAATCTCTAACGTTTGCACGCTGCTATGTTGTGATAGCCTCCATGATCTCATGGCACAGGCACTGGCAGAAGCCGTAAAAGACGCACAGGACGAGAGTGGACGGCACCAAACTGACTAGGATCACGCCTAATGTAAGCTTCTGAATCATGAGCAAGTAGATGCCCAGAGGAAGCGAGCTGAAGTAGATCAGGCAAAGGAAGCCCATGACAAAGCGTGGCACCGTGTGCGATGTCCATGCTCGCCACTTCTGCACGGGCACGTGGCACGGCAGAGAGTCCAAGCTTGCCGGTCTGTACAGGCGCACCATGTTTAGCATCCCGGTGGAGTCCGGCGATTGTGACTCTCCTGGTACCTCCATGATGGTAATGACCAGGCAGTCTGAGGAACTATGGGCCTGTTCTCTTCCCCCTTCATTTCCATTTCCTCCTATTTCTCCTCCACTCAGACTGGTTGGGGTGAGGAGAACTTCACCTGCAGGGACTGAGCCACTCTTTCTTACTTGTTCCTGGTAGGACAGGATGGCCAGGATGTTGCTGTCATCCTGCAGGAGCCAGATTTCCTCATCGGGCAAATGTGTCTGATGGCGGCAGAACGGGCAACTGACGACGCCGGGTGATGACTCCATCTCGGCCATCTTTTTCAGGCATCTAGCACAGACGCGGTGCAGGCAGGCAAGCAGCTTGGGCTTGCGGGCACGTGCGTCATAACGGCTGTAGCAGATCTTGCATTCCAGCTCCTCCAGCGTGTAGACCACACCTTCTAAATCTGACTTGTTACTCATCTTGAGAATGGAGAATCTTGCAAAATGTCCCTTGTAAACTCTGGTTTATAGGTGTAGCTTTATTGTTAATAAAGCTATATGGGCTGTTGTAATACCTGCTGTGGACTGGGTTGTTACTGGGTGCAAACAAAACCTATTAGTCCATACAATTTCACCTGTGATTAAACACTGATGACCTAATAACCGGTATTGTAGTTAGACATGTTCACAGTGCATGCAAAAAGATTTGTCATGCATGTTAAAAAAATATATATAGCAGTGTTTTATCTGATATTTATTCATAAACAATAAAGCCTAGCTGTAAAATAAATACTGTTTTTAAAAGGGAGGTGATAAAGTAGTCGAGCCACTGAAGCAACCTCTGTAATGTCATTCTAGTTTAAATTCCTGAGCTAACACAGGTCATCCGTAGCTGATACATGAACTGTCTGAAGGAACAGTCTTCATCAAAATACTGCGTAAAACCATCCTTTAATTTCTGTTTTTTTGTTCCAACAGTTGAAAAGGGTGTTCTTAGGGACTGGCAACCCACATCTGATGACCATCAAGTATGGAAGTGCAAGTTTTCAGAGGGTAAGAAGATGCAATACTTTGCTTCTTTCTGAAACCAAAACAGAAATACAGGAAAGTATTAGTAAAATAATAATAATTACATTGATAATGCCACTGGTTATATATACAGAATCTGTACAAACTTGAATTCCAGAAAGGTTAAGACAGTATGTGAAATGCTAATTAATACCAAAAGCATTGATTTGTAAGCTTGTTTTGATCTGAATTGAGACAATGGTAGCTCAGCAGTTAAGGTACTGGAGTACTAATCAGAAGGTTCCGGTCCAAGCCCCACCACTGATATGTTGCCATTGCTGGACCCCTGAGCTAGGCCCTTAACCCTCAATTGCTTGAATTGTTTTAAGTCATAATTCTTGTATAAGTCAGTTCTTATATGTTTTTTTTCCTATTTTCTATTTATTTATGCATTTTCTCCCGATTTAGCGTAGTCAATTTGTTTTCCGCTGCTGGGGGTCCCGCGAGGAGGGTATGTTGCTGCTCTCGCCTCCTCCGACCCATGTGCAGTCCTAGCGGACCCCTTCTTTTCGCCCATGCTTTCTGCACAGACGCCTCTATCTGCTAACCAGAGTCCTTACACAGCATTTGAAGACCCCACCCACTTAGTCCGGTCAACCCACCCAGCCGACATGGTGGCCAATTATTGTCTGCTGCAGACACTGCCAATTGTGCCCGCTAGATGGTGCCCAGCCGACCAGTGGCAGAGCCGAGATTCGAACCGAGGTGTTCAGAATCTAGGTGCTGGTGTGCTAGCGGAATATCTTGCTGCGCCAGCTGGGCACTTAAGTTGGTTCTTAAATAAAATAAGTAACTTTGAATAAAAGCATCTCTTAAATTCCATAAGTGTAAATTGAAACCAGAACAAAGAACAGAACAAAAATATACTGCACTAATAGATATTTTACTAGACTGTAGTTATGAAGGGTGTTGATGGGTTCTAGGAGTAAAAAGTGAAAAGTGCTTTAAGCAAGTAAAGGTACTGCACCTAAAGCAGCAAAATGTAGAAGTGAATTTCAGACCAATTCTCATCATGACTAAAACTACTCTTCTAAAACAACCATAAAAACTCTTATAACCAATTAAAACTACACTTAAAATAAATATTTAAAACTTAATAAAAAGTAATAAAAACTTTAAAACTTAAAAGTATTCTTCTATTCAAAATGAAATTTAACGTGTGGGGTGGCCCAGTGGCTCGGTGGGTAACACTGTTGCCTTACAGCAGAAAGGCCTGGGTTCAGTTCCCAGGTGGAATGGTCTGGGTCCTTTCTGTGTGGAGTTTGCATGTTCTTGTGTCTGTGTGGGTTTCCTCCGGGAGCTCTGGTTTCCTCCCACAGTCCAAATACATGCAATCTGGTTAATTAGAGATACTAAAGGTGTGTGCCCTAGGTGTGTGTGTTTGTGCATGTGTGTGTTTGCCTTGTGATGGACTGGCGACATGTCCAGGATGTTTTTTACCCTTCGCCCCGTGACCCTGAATAGGACAAAGAAGTGGTAAAACAGACAATGAATGAATGAATTTTACATGTGTGGTGCCTTAATCAACAGGCCTTGTCACATTTATGTCCTCCTTTCTTCAAGACACTTTCACTGGAAACATAAAGCTGCCAGTTACCTCACGGTCATGTTTGTGTGTGTGTGTCACTGTATGGTCAAACAGGAGAATTATGGTGGTCCTAGCATGTCTCATTATTTACACTTGACAAAGAAACAAATCAATTCACACTCAAAATACGACAGTATGGTAGGAAGCTTTGCTCAAGACCAAGTTAAGGTGCTAACACTGGTAAATTAGCTTTTGGTTCCTCTGGGAATTCTTATTTCCCACAAGTCTATAGGAAATCCATAGCAATAGCCATTCCACAAATTTACAGACATCTCCTTCAAATTAACACTTACTTTTTATTTCCAGTCTTTATTTTCCTGCTTCTATTTTCTTCCTGACACGCGTACCAGCTATCTCTCTGTCTCAGGGTGCAGGTTGTTTAAATTTGAGCTTGACTATAAATAGCACGACCATGCTGGAGGAAACAAACTGGTCTTAATATAACAGCCCCCCACTATCACCGCAGATACCCTTGATGACTTTGATAAAGTGTGTCCCACTGCCACCAACTCACACAAGAGACATACTACCCTTAACACCTACCCATTACATGTAGATCTACACATATATTATTATGCCCAATTTGTACTTTTTTGCATACCGTATATTGTATATATGAACCTTGTACATTTGCTACACCCTACTTACTTTATTTTTATTAGTATTAGTTCTTCTTCTTTTGCTTGTTCAACTATTGGAAGCCACTAATTTCCTTCAGAATAAATCTGTCTGTCTGTCTGTCTGTCTGTCTGTCTGTCTGTCTGTCTGTCTATCTATCTATCTATCTATCTATCTATCTATCTATCTATCTATCTATCTATCTATCAGAAAAAAAAACAGACCCAAGATTTCTGACTGTGACTGTGTGGCAGCTTGTTTCCAAAAAATGCTTATGTAAATTGCAGCGGGCTTTATTTACGCAAGCAAGCAGGCTCCGACCTGATGTCCGAGATATAGTGTGTGATAAGTGCAGTTTTGCCAGGCTAAACTCACTACCTATTAAAAATGCAGCAAGCCAATACACGCCTGAGGGCACGTCTACATTTAGCTGAGTAATCAATGTAGCTGCACCTTCAGTGATGCATGTTAACTGTGTGATGCATAAATCTCACCCACTGTGCTTAAATAGCATGAAAGGGCTATTTTTAGGTAGCCACGGAGGAAGGGCTTCTGTTTATGTTTTAGTATCAGCATTTCTGTTTCTGTATTGACCAATGTTTATAGTGGTGCTTTATCTGAGCTCAAATCCAAGGACTTTAGCACCTAGCACGACCTCTGTCCTGTCATGCAACATAAGCCAGTGGGCACACTTCCTTCGAGGCTCTAAAATAAGACGTTGCAGTGAGCTCAGACTGACGCCAGCATCCTTTAGCTGACATGAAATGTCAGTTTACGCTCAATGCCAAACTAGAACAAAATCTAGCCTATGGTGCTTTAACAACACAACCAAAACAGGTGGGTACACCCTCCAGGGGTGGAACAAAAAACAAACTGATGTTAAATGCAAAGTTTTTTCAAAATCAATAAAAGTGCTAGGTTTTTTGTTCTAGTTTGTAGCAATGGCACTTTGCATTGTATTAAATTAAAAGACTTGGAAAGATGTTAAGATGTCATCAGTAAACCACAGCAGTAAATAGACTGGGAAATATACACTGACCAGCCATAACATTAAAACCACCTCGTTTCTACACTCACTGTCCATTTTATCAGCTCCACTTACCACAAAAAAGCACTTTGTAGTTCTACAATGACTGACTGTAGTCCATTTGTTTCTCTGCATACTTTTTAGCCCCCTTTCATGCTGTTCTTCAATGGTCAGGACTCTCCCAGGACCACCACAGAGCAGGTATTATTTATGTGGTGGGTCACATGGTGGTGGTGTGTTAGTGTGTGTTGTGCTGGTCAGAGATGATCGCTCATCTATTGCTGCTGTTTGAGTTGGTCATCCTCGAGACCTTCATCAGTGGTCACAGGACACTGCCCACAGGGTGCTGTTAGCTGAATATATTTTTTGTTGGTGGACTATTCTCAGTCCAGCAGTGACAGTGAGGTGTTTAAAAACTCCATAAGCATTTTGGTGTCTTATCCACTCTGTGCACTACTCTGTAGTGTTCCTGGGACTTGACCATTGAAGAACAGCATGAAAGATGGCTAACAAAGCATGAAGAGGAATAGATGGACTACAGTCAGTAATTGTAAAACCACAAAGTGCTTCTGATAAAATGGATAAGTGGAGCTGATAAAATGGACAGTGAGTGTAGAAACAAGGAGGTGGTTTTAATGTTATGGCTGTTATGGAGTTTAATACAATCCCAAACAGAAACTAAACGATACAGAGCCAATCCAGAATTGAATATCTGCACTTTCTGATCCCCAGGTGGGGCGGTCCGGCAGTTTGCATGTTCTCCCTGTGTCTGTGTGGGTTTCCTCCAGGAGCTCAGGTTTCCTCCCACAGTACAAAGACATGCAAGTGAGGTGAATATGAGATACTAAATTGTCCATGACTCTGTTTGAAAACTTGTGTACTGATGAGTCTTGTGTAATGAGTAACTACTGTTCCTGTCATGAATGTAACCAAAAAGTGTAAAACATGATGTTAAAATCCTAATAAATAAATAAATCTGCACTAATTTTGTAGACAAGACAAAATGTAACTACGATCACTTAATGTAACCACTACTGTCAGTTAGAAATTAGTAAGCCATTACTACAGTAAGTAATTTTCTCCAGTTGGTTTGAAGGTTTCTCTGATGTTTCTCCAACATTTATGCATCTTTGTTGATTTTTGGTTCAGCCACTGCTTAAAATGGTAACAGTAGGATAATCGAATGTATTTAAATGTGTTTATATATTTGGAATCTTTTTCTTAGAAATGATTTTGGTGTAAATGACACATCACAAACCTATGATATTACACATGCATTTACAGTACTTTAATACTATTGCCGAACGTTTCACCTTAGGTTTTACCTTAATTAAAAATGACTAATACCAATAAAATACACATTTACTGTTTTACTGTTTACCTAAATGTTCTTTTTTTCTATTTTTTATTTATGCATTTTCTTCCATTGTCTCCCAATTTAGCGTATTTGTCTTCTGCTGCTGGTGGATCCCTGATTGCAGTCGAGGTGGGTATATTGCTGCTCACACCTCCTCCGACCTGCGTACAGCTCTTAGAGGAACCCTTTTTTACGCCTCTCTCTCTGCGAAACAGGGTCCTTACACAGCATTTGAAGACCCCACCCACATAGTCCGGTCATCCCATCCTAGCAGATGGCAACACCGACTTTCGAACCCAGGAGTTTAGAATCTTGGCGCTGGTGTGCTGGCGGAATATCCTGCTGCGCCACCTGGGCGCCCTAAATGTTCTTTTGGGTGCATCATCATTGGCATTGTCATTTATGAAAATCAACATGAGTATATGGAAATGCACCCACCATGCACAAAACTCTCTGAACATTACATATATTTAATGCCCAGTTCCCCCACTTTAGTTTTTAAGTCCAAGATACCAGAACATATGTGGTGCCAATCTGATGAAAATTTACATAATAAGTGTAAAATGTAATCATTAAGATCCCACTGCTTTATTAGTTTTTTTTTACATATTAATGTTCTATATTGTTTATCTTGTTTGCTGTAAAAAAGGCATTTCATTTCATGAAGTATTCATATAAATAACCATTAATTAACCTTAGATTACTATCTTAATGATGCAAGAGGGAGAGAAATACAGGTAGAGATGCCAGCAGTATAACGGATAAACACCATCTGTGTTCCTGTCCTGCGGTCAACAAAACGGACACAAACCAGTCTTTCTGTGCCAACACTGCTGCCCCCCTTTGTGAAGAAGGATCTGAAATGTCATTCCTTTAAAGCAGAATTTATATCTACAAACTGCTTATAGCTGGTTTAGGTTTCAATACATTTATTCCTAATGACAATTTTCTGAGCTATTTTTTGTATAATTAAACATTATCACTACTGCTTGCAAATAAAAGAGATATTTTTGGCTAAAGCAGTAGTTCAACTGCAAATGAAAGTAATGAATACTTAAGTAGGTTTACATGTTTGCTAATTAAAACAAAACCAATAAAACAGACAACCAGCTGCATTTACATTTTAATTTACCATGCTAATGTAAACAGCTTCTTTATACAAACCCCATTACCGGAAAAAAAACAAAAACCGTAGGACATTTTGTTAAATGCAAAAAAAGAATGAATCTATGATTTCCTATTTATCTCTATCCTTTATTAAACTGACAAAAGTGCAAAGAAAAGATTTTCAGTGTTTTTACTGACCAACTTGACTTTTGCAGATTTTGCCAGCAACTCAACTCAAAAAAGTTGTGACAGGCGCTCAGGTGCTGCAGCAGTAAAACACGGTAGCTCACTAGCTCTTGAGTTTGAATCTCAGCTCTGCTATCAGCCGGCCAGGCATTAATACAAAAGTTGGGACAGAGGCATATTAACTATTGTGTTACATCAACTTTCCAAGGTATCATACTTCCTAATCGTTTGGGAACTTTGGATACTTATTGTTCCGGTTTTTCAAGTAAAATCTTTGGCCACTCTTGCTTGATACAAGACTTCAGCTGCTCAATAGTCTGTGATCGCCATTGTCTTATTCTCATCTACATGAGACATCATACATTTTAAATGTAAACAGATCTTTACTGCAGGCAGGCCATTCAAGCAAACACACTCTGTGTCTATGAAGCCACACTGTTGTAGCACGTGCATGATGAAGCTTGCTATTGTC
Organism: Trichomycterus rosablanca; assembly: GCF_030014385.1. Lineage (NCBI taxonomy): Eukaryota > Metazoa > Chordata > Actinopteri > Siluriformes > Trichomycteridae > Trichomycterus > Trichomycterus rosablanca. Next base: position 16,775,310 of record NC_085993.1, read on the forward strand.
TTGCTGAAATAGCAGTGAACTTCCTGTGACAAGATGTCACTTTGATGGCAGCATATAACTCACTAAACTCAGGCAGGTATTAAATTCAATATTTGTTTATATTTTTAAAAAAATGGTGGCCGCTCAGGTGGCGCAGTGGTAAAAAACACACACGCTAGGGCACCAGAACTGGGATTTCGAATACATCGTATCAAATCTCAGCTCTGCCATCTGTCTGGGCTGAGCGGCCACATGAACAACAATTGGCCTGTTGTTCATATAGGGGTGGGGTATTAAGCTGTATAGGAACTCCTCGTAACTGATGCACTACGACCTCTGCTGATTGATGATGCCTGCACAGAGGCGGGGAAAAAGTGCGGATCAGGGTGTGTCTGTCCGTACATGTATACAAATATTTATATTACATATATATACAGTGGGGGAAATAAGTATTTGATCCCCTGCTGATTTTGTAAGTTTACCCCCTTACAAAGACTTGAACAGTCTATAATTTTTATGGAAGGTTTATTTTAACAGAGAGAGACAGAATATCAACAAAAAATCCAGAAAAAAAACATTAAATAAAAGTTATAAATTAATTTGTATTTAATTAAGAGAAATAAGTATTTGATCCCCTACCAACCAGCAAGAATTCTGACCCCCACAGACCGGTTATGTGCCCATGAGGCACACAAATTAGTCCTGTCCCTGTATAAAAGACTCCTGTCACAGAATCAGTTTCTTCCGTTCAAATCTCTCGACCACCATGGGCAAGACCAAAGAGCTATCAAAGGACGTCAGGGACAAGATTGTAGACCTGCACAAGGCTGGAATGGGCTACAAGACCATCAGCAAGAAGCTTGGTGAGAAAGAGACCACTGTTGGTGTGATAATTCGAAAATGGAAGAAATACAAGATCACAGTCAATCACCCTCGCTCTGGAGCTCCATGCAAGATCTCACCTGGTGGGGTAAGAATGATTCTGAGAAAGGTGAGGTCAGTCCAGAATTACACGGGAGGAGCTTGTCAATGATCTCAAGGGAGCTGGGAGCAGAGAAATGCTGGATATGACCCCAAGAACACCATCCCCACCGGGCATTTCTTTGCCTCCAAACACGGCGAGTGGAGTTGATGCCAAAGAGCTAAATTTTGGTCTCATCTGACCATATCACATTCTCCTAAGCTTTCTCTGAATCATTCAGGTGTTCATTGGCAAACTTCAGACGGGCCTGTACATGAGCCTTCTTGAGCAGAGGGACTTTGCGGGCACTGCAGGATCTCAATCCATTACGGCGAAGTGTGTTACTAATGGTTTTCTTGGTGACTGTGCTCCCAGCTCCCTTGAGATCATTGACAAGCTCCTCCCGTGTAATTCTGGACTGACCTCACCTTTCTCAGAATCATTCTTACCCCACCAGGTGAGATCTTGCATGGAGCTCCAGAGCGAGGGTGATTGACTGTGATCTTGTATTTCTTCCATTTTCGAATTATCGCACCAACAGTGGTCTCTTTCTCACCAAGCTTCTTGCTGATGGTCTTGTAGCCCATTCCAGCCTTGTGCAGGTCTACAATCTTGTCCCTGACGTCCTTTGATAGCTCTTTGGTCTTGCCCATGGTGGTCGAGAGATTTGAACGGAAGAACTGATTCTGTGACAGGAGTCTTTTATACAGGGACAGGACTAATTTGTGTGCCTCATGGGCACATAACCGGTCTGTGGGGGTCAGAATTCTTGCTGGTTGGTAGGGGATCAAATACTTATTTCCCTTAATTAAATACAAATTAATTTATAACTTTTATTTAATGTTTTTTTTCTGGATTTTTTGTTGATATTCTGTCTCTCTCTGTTAAAATAAACCTTCCATAAAAATTATAGACTGTTCAAGTCTTTGTAAGGGGGTAAACTTACAAAATCAGCAGGGGATCAAATACTTATTTCCCCCACTGTACATACAGTATATACACCTTGCAAAAGCATGCAGAGGTGGATAAGCTATTTAAAATTGCTCCTAGGTGTGAGTGAGTAAACAGGTCAGTGTGTAATGCCCTGCAATTGACTCAAACCCTGTCTAGTTTTTATACCTGTCTTGTACCCAGTGTTTTCAAAAGGTACAAAAACACTGTAATATGGTCAATCAAGATAGCAATTATTAAATAAGAATGAATAAATTTTAAATATTGTAATACCATAATAATATTAATACAGTTAGCAAATATCTATAATTAAATGTTGCATTTGTAAACAACAGCCAGCCAACTGCAAGAAAAATCCATAAACAATAAATTAGGTCATCCATCTATCATGACTTAGGACAGACTGCTAAATGACTTTATTCAAAATGCATGAATGTAATGCTGCAGGGTTCAATGTTAATGATTCATATAATTCATACCATCACTCCCATTTCACTCTGCCCAGAGCAGCTTTGCATTTCTCACTTAAATTAAAGTAATGTTTAGGGCAGATCTAAGATAAGCTGAATGTTCTGCTTTGCCATTCTTTTAGAATTCTACATTCTACTAACTGACCTGTAGTCATGGATTTAAAAGTACTTATAGGCTTAGATTCCAGTTCTTTAATAGACTAAAAATAGCACCTTAAGTCTATTCTTTAGCTAGCTGGAAGCTGATGTGGAGATTTTAGAACAGGAGTATTGTGCTCTGTTTTTGTTTTTTTGATTAAACCGCAGCTTTCTGAACAAAACAAAGTTGTTTTGAGGTCTTCTAAAAGAAAAAGTACAGTTATCCTGCTGAAAATAAGAGCATGTATCACTTTCTCTATATCTTGTGCTGATTTTGGCTAAATTCTTAAGATGATAGAATATTTTTTGGTTATTGTTTTAATGGGGTTAGCAAAGGTATATATCAAATACCAAGATTTCTGATTTGGTCTTTAGTTTTCAAGCTCTGGGTCCAAGGTGTACTAATTTGTAGACATTTCCCTTTGCTGCTAAATATCAACCACTGTTTTGTTCTTATTTCATTGAAGTTCTGACTAATCCAGTTAATCATAGACTGCAAGCATTGAAAGGAGGCCTGCATTTCAGCATTTATTTAATTACAGACCATTTACCTGGTCGAAGTCACATTGGGTTTGGCAGCACAGGGTGCAAGGCAAATATTTGTCCTGGACAGGGTGCCAATGCATCATATAGCAACACACACATTTCCCACATTACTGTATATTCTGCTTGTTTTGGAAAGGTGGGAAGAAAAACCAAAATATCTGAATTAAAACTTATGCAGACACATGGAAAGACGATCAACCTAGGTCCCCAGGAACCTTCTTAATCAGCTAGATTAGAACAAAAAGGGAAAATCCAAATACATAATTTTGGGCCTGTATATCCCTAAATCCAGGGTTGCCAGACAGCCTGAACTGGTTAGCTCTTTGCTTGTATTGTATTGTATTGTATTTGTCATTGGCTTTAGATTAAATTGCCTGCCAAAAAATAAATGAAGCTAAGGACTAATGGAGGATTTATTGCAAAGGAACAATTACTGCCAAACAAGCATCCTTTAAACAATGCATAAAACCTTTCACAGCACAAGATAATTAAACGTGTGCTATTCACACCATTAACAGTCAGACACATGTATAATTCACACATTGAACAGGTCTACCTGCAGGCCTCTTTTGGACTCTTGCCACAGTCTAAATTTATCTTCTGTCTCATAAAAAAAATGTGCCTGCACTGGTGAGGATGACTTCTCTCTCTGGTTTATGATTAGATGGGACAACTTGGTGGCACTCTCTCATGAGAGAGGAAGTACTTGATAAATCCACTTTCTTCCACCCCACTGTGAGTACAGAGCTGTCATACTGACACAAGTCATTAGTGGCCTAGTTCTGAGGCAGCTCCTTTTTTGGGCTTCTCAAAAAAAGACAGTGCCTTTACTTGCCAACCTACCTTTGGGTGTCTATAAATTATGAAAATTGTGCATGTAGAGCAGGGACTGAATTAACTATGTAGCATGCAACCATTATGTTTTATTTTAGTCAGTCTGCTATTTAATTTTCAAACACGGACAATGTACAGTTTCTAAACTGTTTCAAATGTAATTTATACTGTTGTAACAACTACAAGTGATATGTCTTTACCTTATTGTTTCCATAACAAAGACTCTCTTGGCAAAACACTAAATCATTATGTAAACAGGGAGACCAAACCCTAAACAATCACACCTGTGGAAACCATAAAATATTAGCATAAAATATAATTGCAATACAAAATTTTCGGGTATGTTTGTGTGGCGTAATGGTAAGATAATCTAATTTTGTAAACCTAGCCACTAAGGGGACACATATCAGTGCACCTTTAGTGCTGGTCCCAAGGCCGGAAATACAGGGAGGTTGTGCTGGGAAGGATATCTGTCTTAAAAACTGTACCAAATTAAATATGCAGATGAATAATCTGCTGTGGCAACCCCTAACGGGAGCACTAGAAAAGAATCATTAAACTTAGATTTTGTTTTGATAAGCAGAATCTGCCGGCACTGCTTGTAAATAATAGTGTTACCCACTAGTGGCAAATCTGAACACATATTAATGGTGGGTGGGATTAGCAGTTTGGGAAATATTTAAAACATAATATTCTTTCTTTATTGTGGGTTTTCTGAAACATACACCAACCAATTATTTGATAGTGTAGAAAGTTTCATAGTGTAATTTGACTTGACTTTGTGATATAACTTCCTAATTGTTTATTATTGCTTATGATTGGCTATATATACATATGTAAAGCTAGCTAGTTTGACTGCTGCTAACTAGTTTAACTAGTTTAGACAATATGTTATCTTTTACTGTGAGATCATCTGTCTGTCTGAATCTATAATTCCAAAACCACCAATATGGTAAAACATGGCTAACGCTGTTCAGAGTCAAGCAGGCTTTATATCACCAGGCTGTCGCATAAGTGAAAAGCAAAAGAAATAACTTTATTTTTGCTCCACAAAAGGATTTTTTAATCTGTTTTCATCAATTTAAAAGTTTCATAGTTTTTAACATTATAAATTGCACTATTCAGAAAATATCATGTTTTTAAAATATATCTATCAAATTAACATATATGTTGTGTATATGCTATATGGCATAAGTTACTTTAAAGACTACTAAAGATTTTTTAATGTGGTCAAGTACTAAACCTTTTGAAAACCTTGACCTGATCCAGCCTTAACAAACTAAACTTAAACTTGAGAATAATGTTTTTTGTTTGTTTGTTTGTTTGTTTTTCCACAAATGTATTTTGGTGTATTTTTAAAAAACTGCAGTACTTATAATATAATACTTGCAGTACTTATAATATCCTAAACTCATACCAATAGTTTTACAAGTTTTACAGATTTTTGTTTGTTTTTTAACTGTGGTTTTACATCAATCAATTATGAAACACATGTTTGCAATTATGATGTCATAATTGTAATTTTCAGACAAATGTTTATAACCTCATATGTCTGGATTACAATTGATTAGTTATTGCAGATATAATTCACCAGTCACAAACTTCAATTTTTAAACTTTGAAAGAGATGAATAACTAAAATATTTGTTTTTTGATACAATGGAACTTAGTACTTTAATAGTGTATTAAATATCATGTACTCGAGTAATACATTTTATTGAAATAAAATTTTGGGTAAAGCAAGTCATTTCAATGACCCATTATTATTTAAGCTAATGTCCTTGAAATTGCAGCTGTGCTTTTGTCGACAGGATAAGCCTAAAGCAGCTTGTTTTCCTTGAGGTAATTAAAACTTGTCCCCACAGAAGACCTTGCATAACTGTCTTAAGTGTGTCGTGTTGTTCCTTCAGTTTATTACTCGTGCTGGCAGGCTACCTGATCATGCAGAGTTCACTTTGACGCCAATTTTTAATCATTCGGTCAGTGAATGATTAACAATGTTGTCATATGTTTGAAAAATAACAGTGTGCAGTGTGATTGTGATTAATAGAGATGCTTTATAACTAATAGCTCTGGTTTAAAGGATGACCTGTTTGTATAATCTGTTGCAAAACAGATTATTTTTATTTTGTATTAGGTTGTTATGCTCTTGAAGCGAGTCACGTTAACAAAAAGCGTCCTTATTTAAGTAATATTTTGGGGTTTACACAGATAGGTAAATGTTAACACACACTTTTATACGTTTTAATAAAAATATGAAATAATTCACTGTCAGATTTACCTCACATGTTGCCACAGTCCAACAGGTATACGACATTAAAATCTAATATTAGATTAAAGCCACACATGGGCACGAAAAAAGACACGAAAAGAGACGCAGGGAATGAAATAATGCTCTATAACTGCGCCTGCATGTCATTAATATGAGAAAAGAAAATATCCGCAGACTGATTAGCGTGGGAGCCATCAATTCCTGTCAGTAAACTACGTGAGGAATGACTATAACAAGGTGCGTCCCTGTTGCTTCCATCAACTCTTGAACGCGTTGTATTAAATATTCACCGTTACTAGGTTGATAACGATTAATGTGGAGCTTCTATGGCGACGCAAAAGTCTAGTGATAGTCATTGTTCAGCGGCATGTGTTGGTGCTGAAAATGCTATGAGCGGTTCATTTAGAGTACTCACCCCTGCATTAGGACATACAAAAGCCGCATGTGTGCAGTCCTCTGAGGCTCAGCAGCTCATGTGTGCAACATGTTCCTGTTCAGTGTGCGGTGGTGAGTCAGAGTCACCACCATGTCCATCATGATGCCGATGTAGGTTCAGGCCAAGCGGAATCAGTCCATCCCCCTCACTGATCACTGCGGTAACGCTACAGCATCCAACTCGCTCACCGGTTACTGTGGCAACACCAGCCGGCGGCGCGAGCTGCGACCTGATCAAGTGAGTGACGGACAGGAGCGCGCAAGTTCAATTACCATCTCCAGTGCTGCATTACTGTTCACCGTGCTGCATTAAAAACAATACAGTGCGGTGTTATAAACCGTACTGTTAACAAACTCTGCATTAACACATATAGGGATGCATTACCATGTCCAGTACTGCATCAACATATAGTGTTCCATTAAAGTTTACTGTGCTGCATTAACACATACAGTGCTGCATTACCCTATGCAGTGCTACATTACCATCAACCGTGTTATATCAACATAAACTGTGCTGCATTATTACAGACATCGATGTACAATCAGTAGAATCAGTGTACATTTAACATACCTACACAAACGTTTATAGTAACACATAAGTTCTAATAAATAAAGTATAATAATGAATAAAGTCTGCCTAAAATTAAAAGCTGGGAAAACATGGCTAACACTGTCCAGAGTCAAGCAAGCTTTACATCACCAGGCTGTTGCGTAAGTTAAAAGCAAAAGAAATAACTTCATTTTTGCTTCACAAATTTTGAAGGATTTTTTATCTGTTATTATTGTTTCATACCTTTTAACATTATAAATTGCACTATCTAGAAAATATCATGTTTTAAAAAATACTCATTAACACATAATATGCATTAACACATACAGTGCTGCATTACACTATACAGTGCTACATTACCATCAACCGTGTTATATCAACATAAACTGTGCTGCATTATTACAGACATCGATGTATTATTCAGTGTACACAAACGTTTATATTAACACATAAGTTCATGCATTAACATATCTAATGCTGCATTAACATTTACTGTGTACAGCAGCAACCTGGTAGTGATGGGGCTTGAACCAGCAACCTTCTGATTACTAGTCCAGTACCTTAACCACTAGGCTACGACCTTCCCCCTTTACTATATACAGTGCTGCATTAACATGCACTGTGTTGCATTAATATTCAGTGTTGTATTTACAAGGCTGTATTTACTTACACATTAAGGCTACATTACATACATTTACACATTAAGATCTAAAGTCCATCAAGAACATGAACAGTACTGCATTAACACCTACCTTATAGAACTGTATTACGTTTCACAGTGTTATATTGACATTTATTATCTACAGTGTGGGTGCTGCAACAGTAAACACAGTGCGTTTATAAGTGCGCTACTTACATTTTTTTTATTATTAGCTACAGCACACAGCACAATTATTCTTATTCTTATTATTATTATTATTGTTGTTGTTGTTGTTGTTGTTGTTGTTATTGTCCACCTATTCTAGGCAAAGTGCCTAACTAGTTTATCCAGATTTATCAGTTAAGATGTCTTGCCCTTGAGATGCCTACCAGAATGTTTTCAAAACATAAAGCTACCAGTAGATGCTGCTGCGCACACACAAAACCTAAGGTGATCAAAACACAAAAGGACTTTCATACCTTTTAAAATATACCTAGACTAGGTGCCCCTGTGAGGTGTTTCCTGATATTCCACAATATCTGCCCTATTAGTAACTGTAACTGGACCAAACTATAAGACCTCAAAATAACAGAACTTGCAGAGTATTACTAAAGAATAGTTAGGCTGTTTGACTGTCTTGCAAAGTGCTATCCTTCTTTTAAAAATGACAAAATAGTTTTAAGTTACTCAGATCATAATCTACAGGGTGGGCCATTTATATGGATACACCTAAATAAAATGGGAATGGTTGGTGATATTAACTTCCTGTTTGTGGCACATTAGTATATGGGAGGGGGAAAACTTTTCAAGATGGGTGGTGACCATGGCGGCCATTTTGAAGTCGGCCATTTTGGATCCAACTTTAGTTTTTTCAATGGGAAGAGGGTCATGTGACATCAAACTTATTGAGAATTTCACAAGAAAAACAATGGTGTGCTTGGTTTTAACGTAACTTTATTCTTTCATGAGTTATTTACAAGCTTCTCTTTGTTTACAGCCATTGACATGTCGCAGAGGTTAACACGTGAGGAGCGGATAGAAATTGTGTTGATGTCTGGTGAACGCAGTACCCGGGTCATTGCAGCAGATTTCAATGCAAGACACCCTACGAGACCACCCATCTCCCATGCTACAGTTAGCAAACTGCTTGCCAAGTTTCGTGAAACTGGTTCAGTGTTGGATTTGCCAAAATGTGGACGCATGAAAACTGTCACTAATGAAGAAACATCAGTGGCTGTCCTAGCTTCATTCAGCAAGAGCCCACAGCGTAGCACTCGCCGCATGTCACTGGAGAGTGGCATCAGTCGAACATCCCTTCGGCAGATATTAGCTACTCACAAATGGCACCCTTACAAACTCCAGCTGCTGCAGCATCTCAACGAGGATGACCCAGATCGGCGCACTGAATTTGCAGAATGGGCAAAACAAAAATTGGAACAGGACCCTCAGTTTACACAGAACATTTTGTTCAGTGATGAGGCAAACTTTTATGTGAATGGTGAAGTTAACAAACAAAACCACTGCTATTGGTCTGACACTAACCCACATTGGATAGATCCCTCCAAGACTGTTGGAACACAAAAATTGATGGTATGGTGTGGTATATGGGGTACAAAGATAGTGGGGCCATTCTTCATCAATGGAAACCTCAAGGCCACTGGATATTTGAAATTGCTACATGATGATGTGTTTCCCTCTTTATGCACTGAAGCTGGCACGTTCCCTGAGTTTTTCCAGCAAGATGGTGCACCACCACATTATGGGTGTCAGGTCCGAGCATTCCTAGATGAACAGTTTCCTGGAAAGTGGATTGATCGTCGTGGGCCAGTTGAATGGTCCCCAAGGTCTCCCGATCTGACCCCCTTAGACTTTTATCTTTGGGGTCATCTGAAGGCAATTGTCTATGCTGTGAAGATACGAGATGTGCAGCACCTGAAACTACGGATACTGGAAGCCTGTGCTAGCATTTCTTCTGTGGTGTTGCTATCAGTGTGTGAAGAGTGGGAGAAGAGGGTTGCATTGACAATCCAACACAATGGGCAGCACTTTGAACACATTTTATAAGTGGTCAGAAACTTGTAAATAACTCATGAAAGAATAAAGTTACGTTAAAACCAAGCACACCATTGTTTTTCTTGTGAAATTCTCAATAAGTTTGATGTGTCACATGACCCTCTTCCCATTGAAAAAACTAAAGTTGGATCCAAAATGGCCGACTTCAAAATGGCCGCCATGGTCACCACCCATCTTGAAAAGTTTCCCCCCTCCCATATACTAATGTGCCACAAACAGGAAGTTAATATCACCAACCATTCCCATTTTATTTAGGTGTATCCATATAAATGGCCCACCCTGTATAATGACTGGCATTAGTAATGTCAATGTAAATTTTAATATTTAAACCTCATAGCTACAATCAACTTAATACAACTGTCCTAACACAATGTTTGTATATAGACTTCTTTCCCTGCCAATGCTTACTGTACAGCCGTCATGTCAGTATGGAATCATGGACAGCACAATAATTTGTCTTTACAACATTGCATGAAAACTATCTGCACATTATTTAGTAATTATACAAGGAGAAAGAAAATTAACATTTTGAGTCAATACTGAAGAGTCAATATTAATGCAAAATGATATGGTATGATTCCTGTTACATTTGGCATTTAGTCTACACACTAGTCTACAATAAAAGCATTATACAAACAGTCAAATATGGTGGTGTTACTGTTGTGATGTGGGTATACGTTGCTGCCTAGGGTGACTTGCCACAGTTAACAGAGCCATAAGCTTTCTACTAGAAAATCCTGAAAAAGAAAATCAGTTCATGATCTGAAGCTAAGAATAAATGGGTGTTTCTAAAAACACTACAAAAACACAAAATAAAGCATTTGGAGTGTCATATTTGTACTGCAAGCTTTAGATAAAGGCAATACCTTAAATTGGCAGTGGCAAAATGAAAGCATTTCTTTTACAGAAGAGTTGGTTGAAATGTTCTGGCCAGTGATGTGAAAGACGTATCTCTGGTTATCAGAAATATTTGGTTGCTGCATAATCAGTTATTAAGTGAAGGAACAAGAAAGGTGTGTGTGTGTGTGTGTGTGTTGGGGGTGGGGGGGTGGGGGGGTGTTGATGTTCTGTTGATTCGTACCAGATGCCTCAGCCTTTATGTCCTGCTGCATTAATTTGTCTTGGTCACGCAACAACCTGTCAGCGTGTTGTGACTTATCTTTTGGACCACTGTGGGTGGGAACCACTGTTACATGTAAGCATCCATTGCTGTTTCAGAGATAGTTAAACTATGTCCTAGTTATAATAATTTGAAACCCAGATTTATGCTGCCCATATTAGCTGCAGTCAACACCTGTATTATGAGTAACTACCACCAGTTCCACATTTGCATATATACCTGACCATGAAATGCACAACTGTTGCTAAATAGGCACAGCCATGCAATTTTTTTTTTTGGGTGGGGGAGAAGTGGCCTAATCAGTGTATAAGAAGATAAATTAAGAAGTGGGTTTTGTGTTTTCTCACGTTCTTTTTGTCTAACTGTTAAATTTAAACCTAAGTAAAGTAAATAAGTAATAACTACTTTTTATAGCAATGTATGTGACTTGTCTGGACTGTTGGGATTACATTAGGTGGGGTAAGCTACAGTATAATTTAATAATGGTTAATGAAATCACACTGTTGCATAATACCGTTAAATATGAGGATGTGTCTCTAATTTTATTTGTGATATTAAAAGACATGATATAAACTCATAGTGATGGCTGGAAATGTGTCCAGGCTTGAAGTAACATTTCTGATGTTTGCAGACAATGTTGACTTTTTGGTCCCTTCTGAGACAGAAGGGGCCCTGGCGGTCCCTTTGACATGCACTTACAGTTTGAGTAGATACATATGAAATAGCTACGATGAGTATCAGCACCTTTAATTCTAGACCATCTAGATAAATAGTGATATGCTCATTTCACGTGAGAGTTTAAGTACCTTGTTCATGAGTGACAGAGCATTAGATTGAAAAGTGGACTGAGGGCAGACATTTTGCAATCACTGTAAGTTTTATATATATACATTTTTTTAATTTTCCTTCCAATCTAGTCGTATCCACATACCACATCCACATCCACTTGTACTGTATATCCTCTACTGCTGCAGACCCTTACCCTGACTGAGGAGAGCTATGACTAACACGCCCCCTCTGACACGTGTGCAATTGTTAACCTTTTTTTTTCACCTTCACCTTGCACAGAGACAGGGGATAGTGGAGATTGCTGCCTGACACTGTGCAAGATACGGATCTTCATATGAACATGTGCCATCAATCAGCCAGCAGAGGTCATAATTCCAGCAGTTATGAGAAATCTCCTATGTCATTCCCACCCTTGGACGAGCCAATTATTGTTCGTATGGCACCCGACCTGATGAGCTGAAATTTGAACTCGTGAGTTTGTGATGTCAGCTCTGGTGTGCTAGCACATTTTTTGCTGCGTCACCCGAGTGTCCCATTGTAACTTTTTGTATTGGTGAAGCCAACATTGAGTTTGGGGATAAAGCTTTCTCTGTACTGGTCACTATCCCAATTCTTATCTATAGCTATAAGCTGTGGGTAGTGATAAAAAATAAAGTCATAGTTACAATCGGCAGAAATGGTTTCTTTCTTAATCAGATGGCTGGGATTACTATTTTTGACACAGTATAAAGCTTAGCAATTTGGGAAAACATCAGAATACCGTCACTGCTTCTTCTAATAAAAAGTGGACATTTAAAGTGGTTTGCAAATCTTACAAGGATGCCCCGATAGTTGAAATCTGCAGGAGCTGTTTTGGCACTTCCAACTGGGCAGAGACTATGAGGCAGAACCCAGAAAGTGCTGGTTGAGTGTGTAATACCATGTAATAGGCTTAAATTATTGACACATTTTGGGCACATTATTGTTGTGAATTTGGATTCTTGGTTACAATAAAATGCTACCAAATTGGCCTCTTGATTAATCCCACTTATCACTTTGGATTTCCTAAACTCTCACGTAAACAGAAGTTAAACATAAAAGAAACATATTTCACATACATTCTGTTCATAATAATTTCTAGCTAATTCGTTACATTAATGTTTACTTGGGTCGTTACCCAGAAATTAACACAAAGACAACGCAATGGCTCCATCTTATGGCCATATCGCTTTGTGATGGTTGGCTGCACAAATGGGTCAGCTTTCTCAAATGCCCTCTGCCTAGTGTTGCTTCTAGCTGACTAGCCCCTGATAATGCAATACATGTCGTGATGTTGTCAATTAAGCTTATGCTTAATCTTCCTAGTCTTCTGAGTTCCTCCACAAGTCCTGTTCAATGTTGACATGATGGTGACCTGCTCAGTGCTTCAGCAGTTTTCTGATGCATTTGCTCTCAAAAGCCAGAAGCGTCTTCCTTCCGCTTTCTTCAGTATCCAGGTCAGAGAAATCATAACTTGGTGATGGTGATAATTGACTTGTCAATTTGACCACAACTGCCATGCCCATTGACATTCTTGACTTCACTTTTTTGATACTCTACTTCCCAAGTATAAAAAAGAGTACACTTGTTCCAATGCTCTATACCATAATCACCAGTACTTCTTGAGTGTTTTTGCTGCAATCATAAGCATGTTACATTCCCTCGCATCCTTTTTGAAACAACACACCAGCTCCTGTAGTTTCTCTGGTGATGTTACTAATAATAATACAAATGGAAAAATATGTGGAACTCTGCCAGCTGCTTCAGTTTGAAAAATGTAAGCTATATGTTGCAGTTCTAATTTGTTATAGGTCTTTTGTGGTTGATACCTGCTAACAATTGGCAACCTACGTTATTTTGATCTAATTTCAGCTGTGATTTAGACAGTTCCATGTGCAGTTTACCTCTATACCACCTGTAATTCCCCTCAAAAATGCCTGCTCATAAATGTAAACATTTACAGTAAAAAAAGATTTTTCTGATCTTTGTCACCTACCAAATTAATCTAAAAACTGACATAAAATTATGGCTTACACTTATAAGAACCTTTTTAAATGGTAAAGTGTTAACAAGCTTCTGACTCTTCTCTTGTGGAATCTTCTGATTTAGGGTTATATAAAATATATTTTATGTTGCCACTGGTTGCCGCTGACACATTTGTTCCAGCCTTCATCAGGTCATTCCCATTGTCAAGATGAGATTGCTAATGTTTCTGGATGAAATGTTGGGCTTTTTCTCACAACCCACGGTTTTCTGCGGCACACAAGTTTGTAGAGACAAATGTTTTCAAACAGTACTCCCAGCAGTGTCTGCAGGAATGGTCAAGGTTTTGAAAATCTTCTCATACTAACTGCTTCTCTCCTCTCTCAACATTTGTGACAGCTTCTCAGATTTTACCATGATTGCAACACTCTGAACAGTTAAATCTCTGGGTTGTGTTTATATAACACATCACAGCTGAATTAATTTAGGAGTGGTAATTAAGTTTCCAATGGTTTAAACATTAAGCATTTGAGCATTAAAACTAACACTAGGTTTTATGATCCACATTACTACGTTGGGGTTAAATATGTGTGGGATGGCAGTAATAACAACATATTCTGCTACTCTAAAATACTACATACACTGACCAGGCATAACAACATTATTACCATATACCATACCATATATACACACACACACACACACACACACCGACTAGGCATAACATTATGACCACTGACAGGTGAAGTGAATAACACTGATGATCAGACTCAGACTCAGCGTTATTGTCATTCAAAACCATGTACATGATTAGAACGAAATGCAGTTACTTAGGTCTCGGTGTGTGTAAACATAATAAAATATAAAAATATAAATAGCAAGAGAAACTATGTTTAGTAAAAATAAAACTTAAGACTTAAAAACTTGAAGAAATAACTAAGATAACTAAGGAATTTTAAATATTTACATTTACATTCAAGTATTGCACAGGAACTACAGCAGCTTTATGCGGATCTAAAGTGCACGATTCAAAGTATAGCAGCAGAAAAGGGCAGCACCAGTTCACAGGTGTTTAAGGTAACTGGTGCATAGACAGTACATGAGGGGTGGAGCAATTTAGCAGTCTGACTGCATCCGGAAAGAAGCTGTTTTTCAGTCTTGTTGTTTTTGCTCGGATGCAGCGCAGCCTCCTACCAGAGGGAAGGGGGGTGAAAAGTCCATGTGCAGGGTGGGTGGGGTCACGGAAGATGCAGGCAGCTCTTTCCTTACACCTTGTTGTGTATATGTCCCCGATGGGTGGTAAGCTGCATCCGATGGTCCTCTGTGCAGACTTTACCACTCTCTGCAGCGCCTCCTTCTCTGCCACAGTGCAGCCAGCATACCACACAGTGAGGCAGGTGGTCAGTGTGCTCTCCACCACACAGCTGTAGAAGGACCTGAGGATGTCTGTGTGAAGACCTGCCCTCCTCAGCTTCCTCAGCAAATACAGGCGTTGGTTGGCCTTCTTTATGACAGCCATGGTGTTGGTATGCCAGGTGAGCGTGTCAGTCAGGTGAACCCCAAGGTACTTCACTGAGGGGACCATCTCCACAGCTAATCCATCAATGAGTAGAGGAGGAGGGGATGTACCAGTCCTGTGGAAATCCACAACCATCTCCTTGGTTTTCTGAACATTGAGGATGAGATTGTTGTCTCTGCACCACCATGTTAGGTCCTCCACCTCCTTCCTGTACGGCGACTCGTCTCCATGGGTGATGAGTCCGACCACCACTGTATCGTCTGCGAACTTGACCACGAGGTTGTTCTTGTGGTGTGCTCTGCAGTCGTAGGTCATGAGTGTGTACAGTAGTGGGCTGAGCACACAGCCCTGGGGGGAGCCGGTGTTCAGGATGATGGTGGAGGATGTGATGTTGTTTATCCTGACATTTTGAGGCCTGCAGGTCAGGAAATCCAGGACCCAGTTACACAGGGAAGAGGAGGTTCCCAGTGATTCCAGCTTGGACACCAGTTTCTGCGGGATGATGGTATTAAATGCAGAACTGAAGTCCTCTTCAGTTGATCTCTTGATCACGGCATCTGTTAGTGGGTGGGATATAGTAGGCTGCAAGTGAACATTTTATCCTCAAAGTTGATGTGTTAGAAGCAGGAAAAATGGGCAAGTGTAAGGATTGGAGCAAGTTTAACGCGTTGGCCAAATTGTAATGGCTAGACAACTGGGTCAGAGCATCTCCAAAACTGCAGCTCTTGTAGGGTGTTCCCGGTCTGCAGTGGTCAGTATCTATTAAAAGTGGTCCAAGAGAGGAACAGTGGTAAACCGGCGACAGGGTCATGAGCAGCCAAGGCTCATTGATGTACGTAGGGAGCGAAGGCTGGCCCATGTGGTCCGATCCAACAGACGAGCTACTGTAGCTCAAATTGCTGAAGAGATTAATGCTGGTTCTGATAGAAAGGTGTTAGAATACACAGTGCATCACAGTTGCATGGTTATTTCGGCAGCAAAAGGGGGACCAACACATTATTAGGAAGGTGGTCATAATGTTATGCCTCGTCAGTGTATATGATTTATTTATTTTTTGTTCATTTGCTGTATCATTCAACAGCTAAAGACTTACTTGAAAGAAACTAAAACAGTTATAAAACCCTATTTTCTTTGTGGTTTGTATATTTTCGATTAAAACTGTATGTGAATATATAATATTATATTATTATAATATTAACTAGCAGCAGTTTTTTCTAATTTAATCGTTGTACCGTTTTCAGTCCAGTATTGTTGTGACGAAGTTTACCACAGATTGCTGGCGAAGTTTCTTTTAAAACAGGAAGTGCAGCAGCTCTTTGATCCGCTCTCGCTCTGTGCGCGCGCTCTCCATCATCACATCAGCGCGTGCCGCTCTCCTCTCAGCGTTCGTTACTACTGTCTGAACTAGCAAACGCTTTTATAACTACAAACAATAAGAACATACACTGTAAAATATCATTTTCTGCTTTCTTTTTTTATTAGTTATCGTCTGAAATCTTTAATTGAATTCATTATTTAACAGCGTGGACAACTTTTCCTCAATGAATAGTAACGGTGAGAACAGTGACGTCGGTTTCGCTGCTGCGAGCGGACAAGAAGAACTGGATTTTTCATTTCCATTTTTTCCCTTCAGTCAACATGAAAATTACAATTTACAGGACGAGCAAGGTCAGTACATTCATATTTTAGTAATTACCAACGAGATTTGTTCAAATTCAGGATATAAAAATGACAGAGGCATCAGTGACCTGATTAAAGTTGCATGTTGTGTTGTTCACTGTATTTGTGTCATCGTTTCACTACCAGTAATGTGTACTGTGAGGAGAATAGCAGGATGAGTTTGCTTTGTATCACAGTCGTACAGTAATTAATTAAAAAACCTAAATTAAACTTAATTATCTTAATAATAATTAAATCTTAATAATCTTTGTCAAACATGTCACATTCAATTCTGTCTGAATTTATTACAAACTAATATCATGTTGTGAACTATCGTCAAGGGGTTGGTTGGAAATGTTATGGGGATTGTTGACACAATAAAAATGAATGAATAAATTATTAATTATTTTTTAATTTAACCCAAGCAAAAAACAGAAACTTTCAGTGGGGAACAAATAACTTTTTCTAAACAAATCAAATGTCTTATTATTGGTTTATTATGTAACTTAAAGATGTATATTGAAATATAAATCAGTAAGTAGTAAATTAATCATATCATTTTTTGTAAATGAATCATATTGTTAGGAGAAAGTTTAAACTCTACCTTTGTATTTGTAAATGTCAGATGAAGATTTAGGCATAGTACTTTTTATGCACAGATAGATAGATAGATAGATAGGTAGGTAGGTAGGTAGGTAGGTAGGTAGGTAGGTAGGTAGGTAGGTAGGTAGGTGGATGGATGGATGGATGGATGGATGGATGGATGGACGGACGGACGGACAGACAGATAGATTCTTTATTGATCCTTTGCACGAACTTTCTTTGTTACAGCAGCTCACATCAGACAACAACAACCTCTTGTATACATACAACATTCACTTACAGTATAAAAACTGTAATATATAATAAGTAATAAGAATAAAAATGTACAGTATGGTACTATATACATGTAAACACTTTTTATGTTAAATTAGTATTTATTGAGGTATGTAAACATTGGTTTAATGGCGCATGGTGCATTTGTAAATGTATTTGTAAATTTGTATTTGTAAATGTCAGATGAAGATTTAGGCATAGTACATTTTATGCACAGTAGATTAGATTAGATTACATTAGATTAGATTAGATAGATAGATAGATAGATAGATAGATAGATAGATAGATAGATAGATAGATACTTTATTAATCCCGAAGGAAATTAAGGCCAGTAGCAAGTTACGTTCATCAAAAAGTCAAAAGTAATAGTACACACTACAGAGATTCACATTATACAAACAAACAAACAAGTATCTGTACAACAACAACAACAACGGGACCTGGGGGTGCAAATGGAGATGTTTTGGTTTGCATCAAAGGGTTGTTATAGATTATACGTAATTAACAGCAGTAATATATAAATTATAAAGTGAAACTACAGTGCAAATTTAAGACAATTTCAGTATCATCAAAAGTCCCCAAAATGTACATAAACATTTTTGTTAGGATAAATTGTAATAGTGGAGTAGCTACACACACACTCATTAAACACATTGTTCCTTTGTGAATTAAAAAAGAACAATGCCATTCATTAGCATTTTAAATAGTTGATGCTATTTGGTAAACGCAAAAGGGTGATGAATTGGTGAAACGCATGTGTTTAATTATTGGATATACTTATAAGCCATAACTATTTGTATATAACCCTGAATCAGAAGAAGATATTTCATGTTTTGTCTGGTCAACTGTATCTCATTTTTTAATATACAGTCCATTCCTGTATTTTAGGCCCGCTACACATTCCAAAAAAAGTTGGGACAGAAGCAATAGTAATAGGCCTAATAAAAGATAGGGCTTGTAATAAGGTTAAAAAAAAATACATAATAATCATTTCAAACAGGGGATGTCGACAGGTAATTGTAATTATGATTTGCTACAAAAGCAGTATCCACAAAAGGCTTTGAGGAGCAAAGATGGGCAGAGGATCTATATTTTATCAACAAATGAATGAGGAAATTATTGAAAAACAATGGTCCTCAAAGAAAGTTTAAAAGTGATTTGCATATTACTTTTTCTACAGTGCTTATAATTAAACGAATAATGGAATCTGAAGGAATTTCAGAGCCTAAACTGAACATCCATGATCTTCGATAGCTTAGACAGGACTGCATCATCATTAATCAATAGTTGATGTTACCACATGGGCAAGGGATTACTTTGTCAAACACTATAATACTTTATATTCACAAATGCCACTTAAAACTTGACTGTACATAAAAGAAGCTCTATGTTAACCATGTCCAGAAACAGTGTCAAGTTCTCTGTGCTCGAAGACATCTGGAATGGACCATCACACAGTGGAAATGTGTACTGTGGTTAGACAAAGTCCAGATCTTTTTTTTTTTTTAAATGAGGTTGTGTCAGTGTTGGTAAAAGTAATTTATACTTCTGTGATGGCAGCATTAATGTAGAAAAGTACGTTAAGAGCAACATACGCTGCCGTTAGGACGACATCTTTTTGAGGAATGTAGTATGCAGTTTGAGATGCTGCTTAAGTATATAAGCCTGGAAGAGCTGTTATTTATTGTTTTTTATTATTCATGTCCATGCCTCACCAACCTGATTGCTGACTTGGAATTCTTTAGAGTTAACAAGCTTGCAGGTTTTGAAACTACCTCTTAAGACTTCTTTCTGTACTTTGATTTTACAGCATGACAGTACCCTAATTAGAATTGAAAGCCATCTGAGGCATGCTAGCCAGCTAACATTAGCATGCTTACTTAACAGACTCATAGATAGATAGAACTTTAGATAGACAGATCCTGAAGGAAATTGCATTTATCATTTACAGACAAATAAATCCCCAATGTATAACATCTAATAAAGTCTTACCTTTATTTTACTCCTGCCTGAATGTGTTCCTTTACTTCTAAATATGACAAATTGTAAAAAATAAAATAATAATACAATATTACATTTGAAGTATAAGGACAAATCAGCATAAGACACAGAAACATACAGCTGGTTAGTTTATTGTTTATTTTGGTAGATGCAGTAAAGATACAATCATTTGCATTACCATCCAATGAAATAATAAAAACTCAGGCTTTGGTATAGCCCTAAAAAGCATGACCAAAGATCACCTTCTTTACTGCACAATAATTCATCCAGAATAGTTTCTGTCTACAACATATCTAATCTATAACTTATTTTACGTTCCCATTGGTGTTTTCCTTGCAGATGATCTTGATGCTCTGTCCCTCTTTGATGCTAATCCACCCACCACTGAACAAGCTCAAGTTCCTTATAGTAATGTGTCCCACCATCAATTCCCCTATCATCCTGCACCGTCTGAGGATTTTCGTTTCCATCAACACACTGATTTGCGAGACCTTGTTGGTAGTTCGCTCACCTCCCAGTCCCGCCCTCGCATCGAGATTACCTGCTCTGAGCTACTCCATCAGCATCGCGAGCACGTTCCAACTGCACCAATGGACATTAATCGGCGTCTTGCCGTACCTTTGTATCAATCTCAAGCCTACAGAGAGAACCTGAGTCCAGTGAGCAGTAACTCATCCGGTCATTCAGAGATCTATTCACCTCAGCCTTCACCCTGTGCCTCACCGGTTCCCTCAGGAGCTGGAGGTTTAGCCACGATGACTGTGGCTGAGCTATGCCCCCGGCTCCAGGCCATTCATGCCTCTGGCTCACCTCATACCTCTCCCACAACATCCCCACGTACCAGCATCACGGAGGAGACCTTTTTAAACTGTAGGCCATCATCTGCCTCCAATTCACGTCCAGGTTCACGCTCTACCTCTCCTCAGGGAAAACGCACCTACGAGCAATACCAGAACCCCAGTGTGTTGGTTCCACGTTCTCGAAGCCCCTCTCCTCATTCAGCACGAGAGGAGCAGGCTGAACCTTGCAGACCAACTGCCAACCTTGATGATTTTGTTGACAGTAGGCACCTGGCCAAGCCCATGCCCACCAAGATCGGACGACCCAATCAAGAATACGCAGTCTACAGCCAATCAGAGCAGGGAATCTTTTCTGAAGTGAAGAGGGAATCAGTAATGGAGCCAATTTATGTCATGCCAACTTTAAGCTGGCCCAGTCAGCTGCCTACAGGGATGTGCAGGTAAATGTTATAATTACAATATATTGTACATGAGTTACCCTTTCACTAACTAAGAAATACTTCAGAATTATCCTTTATATTTTCTGTTCTAATGAAAATGATCCATTTAACAATAAAAATCCAACATGAACCTAAATGAGATGGTTCAGTTTTTTTAATCAATGTGAGCATTCTTAACAGCTTAATTCAAAATTATGTTGTTTCAAAGTGAACACCAAAGACATCACTTATTGCACTTGTGTACAAATTATCAAGATTATAAGCATATAAAAGAGTTTTTTTTATTTATTTACATAGTAATCATGAACATTACTATTTGGCATTTGGTTGTAACACCTAACTTGCAGTACAATTAATAAGATAGTAAACCAATGCTCCTTTACCACTGGAATATATTACAAAGCAGGATTTGTTACAAGCTGGTTTCAAAATTAAGACGTTTTAGCATTTAAAATCACCATAACAACTTGCTCTTTACAACAAAATGGCTCTTGGGTAAAGAAAACTCTTGACCAATCAAAATAAGAAGGACATATCAGGTGACCTAAGTTCTAGCAAGGGAACTTGTCAAGAAAATAAGAAATTTGTTTATAAGATATATTCTAAGGATTTTACAGGCTATCAGTTATCAGGTATAGATATAAATGACACAAATACATGTTTTTCTAAATGTAGAACATGAAATAGCAAATATACGCCGCTCAGGTGGCGCAGCGGTTAAGTACGCTAGCACACCAGAATTGGGGTTTTGAATACATTGTATCGAATCTCAGCTCTGCCGGATCATAGGTCCTTATAACTGGTGCAGCTGCGGCCCCTGCTGGCTGACTGATGGCAGCTGCACAGGGCTGAGGAATAATGCTGATGGGGGTGTGGCCCTCCGTACACAGTGCCCGTCAGTGTATGAACTCGACTCGTGCAGGTTAAAAATGCAGTCTGTACTGACTGTACGTGCCGGAGGGGGGCATATGTCAGTTGAGAGGCGTCCTCAGTCAGCGGTGAAGGGTCGAATCAGTATAGAGGACGCAATCAGGGTAACTGGACACGACTAGATTAGGGGAGAAAATTGGTGGAAAAAAGTGGGGAAAATTTAATTAAAAAAAAAAAGAAATTGCAAATATACTAACTTGAATCTACCGTTAATCAGCACAGCATGACTCATCTGTATTAATGATTACAATAGCATATGGCAATTAAATATAAATCCACATATGCAGTTGATGCCTCAGGTCACTCCTATCCATTTATGACCCAAATGAAGCATAACTGTAAATACTTAATTTAGTAAGAAGAAAGATGAGTATGTTAGAGAGACTTGGCGATATAGCCCTCTGGTCTTAACAATATAACATTATTGATTTCCTTGTGTTTGTCTTTAGCCAGTCATTGGTGTCCTTGCCTGCACTGGAGTGGGCACTGCCCAGTAGCACAGATCAGTATGAGCTGCTTATAGAGGTGCAGCCAAGACAGCATCACAGAGCCCACTATGAGACAGAAGGCAGCAGAGGAGCTGTTAAAGCAGCTTCAGGAGGACATCCAGTAGTTAAGGTACAGAGATGGGGTGTGTGGAGAACTGTAAATGTTGGTATAAATGTAAGGATGTAGTTTTGTGTGTTTTGAAAAATAAAATAGTTGAAATTGTAGCACAAATCTACTAAATAGGGGCTTAAATTAACTTTGTTCATGATTGGACCATATGTTTAACCCAATACTTGTATTTTATTATTTATTTTTTTTAAAGTAGAACTGCAGTCAGTTGTCATAGACAGTTTAGGAAGCATAGAATATATCAGTAGAAAAAAGGCAGCAAGATAAAGTAAGGTTCATCCTACAGTACACTATGAACACTGTGCTTTTTAGGAGAATTACTGTGAAGTGTATATTTGTTGAAAAGAGCCATATAGTCTATCTTATTAAAATTTTTGTTATGATGGCAAAGCAGCAAGAATTTTGGCATGCTTGGTAAGCAGTGCCTGCTAATTCCCACCACTTCTGTTATATCGTGTATTGCGTGTATCACTGCCAGGCAGGTTGTCGGTCGGCTCTGTTTATGGATGTCACCTTAACACATTTACATTCTCATTTTCATTACAAAATTACAGTAATTGTTTGATGACATTTGCAACAATCTTATTATATGCACTGAACTGCTAAAAACAAACCATGTTAAAATGGTCTACTTTAAACAAAGAATAATTTTTTTACTTTTTACTAGCTGATTACTAATAGAAACTGAAAATGTGCTTTCAAATGAGTGTAGATTTATAGGATGATGTAATTTGATAACTAGACAGCAAAAAGAGCACAGGATGAACAGTATCTCTTTGTTTTTATTTAACCATAATGCTCTCACTTGTGGTTTTGATTGCTCTTTCCAAGGGCCTGTTCTGTTTCTGTCCTCATACCACCTAAGTAACATACTTAAAGACAGATTTTGTTCTATCAAATGGATTACATCATTTTATCTGATCTTTTAGATGTCTATATACTTTCTATATCTGTATATACAGTGGTGTTCAAAAAAATAGCAGTCCAACACCATTAACTTGATAAATCAGTTTTTAGTAGAAGTGATATTTCTACATAGCAAAAAATTCACTTGAAAGTGTAGTAGAGTAATGAAAACAAAACAAACCCAACAATTAGGACATGCATCCCACTCATTCTGAGTAATCGAAGCATTGATTGAAAGGGGGTTGTTCAAAATAATAGCAGTGAGGAGTTCAATTGGTGAAGTCATTCATTCTGCAGAAGAACGGGTGTCAGTTTTGGTCCTTATTTCAGGTAGGAAGGGGGCAAATGTTGCACAGGTTGGTCATAGCACATTTCCTTTTGAAATACTGGGTAAAATGGGTTGTTTCAGACATTGTTCTGATGAACAGCGTACTTTGATTAAAAAGTTGATTGTAGAGGGAAAAAATATACAGAGAAGTGCAGCAAATTATAGGCTGCTCAGCTAAAATGCCTTAAAGTGACAACCAAAACCTGAAAGACGCAGAAGGAAGCGTGGAACTACTGTTCGAATGGATCAGAGAATAGCCAGAATGGCAAAGGCTCAGCCAATGATCACCACCAGAAAGATCAAGGAACATGTGAAGTTACCAGTAAGTACAGAAGATGATTAAGTGAAGCCGATTTACCAGCAAGAACTCCTTACAAAGTCCCATTGTTAAGATAAAGACGTGTCCTGAATGGGTTCAAATTTGTCAACAAACACATTGACTGGTCCAAAAAGAAATGGCTCAACATTTGTGGACTGGTGAAAGCAAAATTGTTCTTTTTGGGTCTAGTGGCCGTAGACAGTATGTCAGACGACCCCCGAGCACTGAATTCAAGCCACAGTACACTGTGAAGACAGTAAAGCACGGTGGTACAAAATGATGATATGGGGATGTTTTTCATACCATGGTGTTACGCCTATTTATCACATACGAGGGATCATGGATCAGTTTGAATATATCAAAATACTTGAGGAGATCATGTTCGCCTATGTCGAAGAAGAAATGTCCTTAAAATGGGTGTTTTAACATGACAATGACCCAAAACATCTTGGTTACAGACAAACAAGATTGAGGTAATAGAGTGACCAGCCCAATCCCCTGACTTCAATCCCATAGAGAACTTGTGGGCTGATATCTGAAACACGTTTTTTTGAGGCAAAACCCAAAATTGCAGAAGAACTGTGGAATGTCGTCTAATCATCCTGGACTGGAATACCTGTTCAGAGGTGCCAGAAGTTGGTCGACTCCATGCAACACAGATCTCGGAAACAATTGTTATGCCACTGAATATTAGTTCAGTAATTTAAACTAAAGTGAAACCTCAAACATTTTTTCATGTTATAGATACATTTTTTTAGTTTTTAAAGAAAAATGCTGGCACTGCTATTTTTTTTAACAGCCTAATATTCATTTTTCTTAACTTTCTGTAAAGGATTGACACAAACTGGCTACATTTAGTTAATGTTTTGATTTAGAATTGAAAGTGTAGTATTTTCAGTGCGTTTGCATTTATGGAAATAAAAGTTATTATAATGATTTTGTGCTTTATTCACTTTTTTAAAGTCACTGCTATTTTTTTGAACACCACTGTACTTTCTATTCCTGTATGTATGTACAGTAAAGGTGTAATGTGTGTTAATAGGGTTACTTTTTATTTTCCACAAATAATGCCAACTTTCCTTCATAAGTCATAAGTCATCAGATGACTGACAGGAGTTTGAGTTTTAACTATTGGCACAATGAAAATAATTTAATTATGAACAAGTGATAAAAATGCATCAACACTGTACTTAAAAAGCCATTTAGTAAAAAAATCCTTGATTGACTTTTGGCAGTTTTTTGTCCAAATCTTCAGTATTATCTGTAAAGTGTAATGTTAACACAAATCGTTGTGGTTGCAGTTGCACGGGTACACTGGGCGAGAAGCACTGGCTCTGCAGGTCTTTATCGGCACAGCTGATGAGAGAGCCGTGAGGCCACATGCCTTTTACCAGGTTCATCGTATTACTGGCAAAACTGTCACCACAAGCTGCCATGAGAAACTGATAAGCGGATCCAAAGTTCTGGAGCTAACAATGGAACCCAAAGACAACATGAGAGCAGTGTAAGCATTTTTACCAGTCTAAAATTTTACCTTTCTAAAAATTCTAACATTTAATAAATTTGGGTGTACTTTTCAGAAAGTAGCATTGTTCCTAGAATGGTCTTAAAGAAAATAAGGCTGTAAATATTAATGCCCTTGGTTTCCAACAAACTCACAGTCAGGTGCCCACATACTTTGGACCATTTAGTGTATGCTATTCTTATGTCTAACACATATTCCACTTTTAGAGTGGACTGTGCTGGGATCCTAAAGCTAAAGAATGCTGATATTGAGCTCAGAAAAGGAGAGACAGATGTGGGACGGAAGAATACACGAGTGCGCCTTGTCTTTCGTGTCCACATCCCTCAGCCTGGAGGCCAGTGGATTTCTCTTCAAGTGGCCTCAAATCCTATTGAGTGTTGTAAGTATTTACACCATACTTTAAAGAGCAGAAAGGCAGATCATCAAGTTGATTTTTATCTCCACTAAAAAGAATACATTTTTAAATTGTCTGTAAATATATGTAAGCTGTTGATAATTAATTAATTATGTATATTTTGTACTTGTGTATAATACTGAAATGACTTAGCTTATTATTTGAATTGTTTGCCTAAACTTTCCATTCAACCCTTCAACTCACTTTATGGAAAAAGATGCAACACCCTAATACATGCGTATAGATCTTAAAATGAGCAGGTGTGTGTTTGAGGGAGTTCACATTACAGATGACTATCATGTAAATCATATGCAAATCATTAATGTTGTTTTATTCATGGCAAACTGTTTGGATATGATTTTAAAATCATGGTTTATTAAAAATGCTGTTTTAGTCTTAGTAATATTTAAAATAGGCACTCATATCACTGAACATTCAAAATAATTTGGCTGTTGAAAGCCTGGTTATTTAATTGTGTTATTTCTCTTTTGTTGTAGCTCAGAGATCTGCCCATGAGCTTCCAGCCGTGGAGAGGCAGAGTTTGGACAAGTGTTCTGTGCTGGGTGGTTTGCCATTGATCATAACTGGGCAGAACTTTACGTCTGAGTCAAAAGTGCTCTTTACAGAGAAAACCCAAGGTGTGTATTATAGGTAACAGTAGAAAATCCCGCATTACATTCACAAGCTTCAAGAACAACAGCCAAAGGCATTACTCTCAACAATTTAGGCACCGACATAAAGAGAAAACATTAGCATGTCATTTGTTTTAGGAGCTGTGTTCACATGATTTGCTTATCAGGTTGGAGCTAGTGTGTGGGTTTGCATTGTATACGGTAGTCTGGTCTGGTCAGTGCAGCTTTTTTGCAGCAGAGTAAGAACGGGAAATAGATAAAACTGCAAAGCAGCAGCATGTACACGCACACACACACATGCACACACACACACGTCACTATGACAAGATTTACTAGAAAATTTATAATTACAAATCCATTTACCATTTACCTACATTATTTCCCTTGATTAATCTGGTTCGTGCATTTCGACAATTCAAAAGTTCTCCTGTCTTTTCTTTTGATTCATTTTATTGATGATACTAATTTCAAAAAAGTAAATCTAGGGTTGTACTGAAATTAATAAAATTGTTTTGAATTTTCTTGCACTAAATCTTTTTTTTTAAACAGTACTGAGCAATTCTTATTCGGCCATTACACACTCCTTTTCCAGCATATTTTCCGTAATGTAAATGACTGGGAGAATGTTAATAGTAGAATTTAGTCATTATGTATTTAAAAGGGAAATTTAAAAGTAAATTCTGCTAATGGGTACTACATTTAAAGACACCAGGTGAGCTGTTAATTAGACACAAACATAATGTGATTGTGAAGAACCCCACTGGCACATTACAAACACACCATGAAGTTTTAACTTGGTAAATGTAGGTGTTAGAGCTATTTTCCATTGAGGTGTGCAGTGTGGAGCTAGCGGATGTGGTTAAGCCATGCAGCGATACAATCTACAAGCACAGTCTTCTCTTTCCTCTACTCAGAATGTGTAGGCAGCCCAACAGAGGTGCAAGAGGAGGGGGTGTTTTACACACAGCACATGAAAGGGACTCACTGCTTACTTGTGCACCGAGTCATGGAAAGGATGAAGTGGGAGTTGAGTTTGTTGTGGCGAACAAAAAAAAATCAGACATTGAAAGTGTTTGTTGGTGTGAAAGGTTCTTATTAAAAAGAAATGCGGTTAAGTTTGGAGGAGGACAAAAAACACTATGGAAAAATGATTATTAACTGTTCAGAAAACTTGATATACTGTTAAATGCCCAAATCACAAAGCTTTGTTTAATGTTTTTAGATGGCTTGGAAGTATGGGAGGCAGAAGCTACAGTGAACAGAGAAAAAAGTCAAGCTGTAAGTATTTCAAATGTGTGTTAACAAAAAATAATATTAAATATATATTCAATTAATCGAAATTATTATTATATCCATCTTAGAGCGTGCTGTATGTAGAAATCCCTCCGTATCGAAATCCTAACATCTACCATCCAACCAAAGTCAACTTCTATGTGCTAAACGGGAAGAGGAAGCGTAGTCAACCACAACACTTCACCTACATGCCTTTAACAGGTAACTCTACTTTTTTTTTTATCTATGACCCAGTGCCTTCAAAAAAGAACAATGCGACTAAATAACAGCCCAAACACTTTTGTCAGTAAGGAAATAGCTATAGACAAAAAAATCATCTGAATGAACTAGTGGAGAACAGCAATGCAGATGCTGTGGGGACATTTTATCTGCAATGTCTGGTTCTGTTTGTCTCTGAGGGAAGGGTGAGGTGAATAACCACCTGATTGAACATTTTATTCCTGATCGGCAACAACATTCCTATACACAAGTCATAAGTTGTCACTAAATAGAATTATTTAAATCATGCTTTGCCCTTTACAGTTACCAGATCTTAATGTAATTAAACATCTATTGAATATTTTACATTTTAGAAATGTTAGTCTCCAATATTATTATTAAACCACCAGTTTGAAAAATATCTACTAAAACAATAGTGTTTCATCTCTTTGATATAATGTATCATAAATAAACTTCATCATTTCATTTTTATCTACTGCTTTATCCTGGTAAAGATTACGGCAGATACAGTTAAACATTTAAATACTGGGCTTAAGGCAGGCATACCCTGGGCATGGCGCCAATCCGATCATGTCTGTGTAGACCCCTGGCCCACCGATAGCACTGCTAAATTGTGAATCCAGATCTCAGCAGTGGTGGTTTAACTGACCCCTTTATTATCACTTTATTATCATTATTGTTTACATTTTGTCCATCTGTATATTTGCACAAAGCTACATAAAGTTGTATTTTCTTATTTACATGTGCTGGGTGTTTTATTAAGATTGTTTAAATAAGAAATAGATTTTCTGCTGCAACCTTTAGGTAAGAAATTTGTCATTTGGAAGGTTCATAAAGGCATTTTCATTTTTCCTTATTAAAGAAAAAAACTTACTTATACTGTGTGTATAAAATATTTGTACATTGTTATTCCTTGGTTATCTACCCTGCCAACCTTTTCTATAACAATTGGTTACTAGCTCTCTAGCTAACTTGGTACAAATATTAATTGGCATGACCCTCACACTAGTTAATTTAGTGTTTTGACTGCAAACAGTGTTGTTTTTTATTTAATAACTAGCAAATATATAAAATAGCATTCCAGTACACTGCTATATAAACTGCTTTGTTTGTGTTAGATCTGTTAGGTTGCTAAAGGAAACAAGCACCTCTTCAGAAATAAACTCAGTTCTGTTATTGGCCACATCTTATTTGCTTCTTATAGGTTTTACTTGAAAATGTATTACACAAAACAATGTGACCCAAACATTCATTAATTTGCAACATTTTACTAATACAATTGTTACAACTGCAGCTTTACTGTAGACTTGTTTAAGCATTTTTTTAATCCTTAACTTTCCAAATTATTACATTTTACTATATCAAATCGCTTGTTACTGTATCTCTTCCAGTTCCGCTTATAAAGGCAGAGCCAGTGGACGAGTACCAATATGGGCAGCTTGACTGCATGTCTCAGGTCTTAGGAATCTCTCCTCAGTCGTGTCGTTACACCACCCAGCTTCCTAACAGCTGCTATGCCATGCCATACCAGGTTACCCAAAGGACCAGCAGCCCTACCATGTACCCACCAGCCTCGGATTATCAGCTTCAGCAGACCTCAGTTCTTTACCAAAGCCAAGTTGAAGCCCTCAGCAGCAGTCCGGGCCACTACCAGCATCCTCTGGACCACCCAGCACCCAGAGGCCCAAATCTAACCTCTCATCTAAAGCCCAGCAGCTACCAGCATATAGTAGCTGGTCACAATTACCAGGCTTCTGGGTCTGTATTTACAGGCATGGATGTGGCCAATCAGAGAGGTTTTAGCCAAATATCAGCCCCTGCATTGCAGAACTACAGTCAGCAGCAGCAGCCTGTGGAGCATCAAAGAACTAGCAGTCCTGTGAGAGTCAAGAAGGAAAATCTGGACCAAGCTTATCTGGATGATGGTGAGTGGGTTTGATTTGAATAGCACTTTAACATCATGTTCAGTGATCAGAACTAGTAGCTTTAATGGCAGTTTTAGGTGTTAACGTTTTTTATTTTTTTAAGCAAATGAAAGTCCCAAAACTAGGAGTCTGGGACCATTAGACTTTTAAACATGGCCTTTCACTTTCAGAAGTTATTCTTACCATTTGACAGCAAGGTTAATGGTGTTAATAGGGTAGTTTAAGCTTTTGACCAGGACGAAAAGTGATTTAATGAGGACCACCTAAAAAAGGAAAGACATCAGAGCTGAGTGTATTGTTAACACGTTTCTGTTAGTGTCCCACTAGAGCTCCAAGGTTTATGTGGACCAGAGTCCATTTGTTTTTTATGTATGCTGACACTGCTTTAAATAGTCACTGGTACATCCATTTTAGTATCGATCTATTTTAGTATCTCAGTTGGTGTAATGTTAAAGTAGGACTAAGAGGACTATTGATCATTCAGGAAATGATTCAAATGCAAAATGTTTTACTGGCTGATTACTATGGCATGGTATTCTGAGAGTTAAAACAGATGTTATTCATTATAGTATAGGCACAATGGGCCCAGTAATGAACAAAAGCTGGTATTGCAGGCTGCAGAAATGCATGAATGTAAAGCAATGATAGGTCTAAGAGCAGTGACTGATGCACTATCACAGACCAAAAGTTGAAAGATTGCATCCTTAAAAGTCAACAAAATATATTAAAAAAGAACCCACTGTTTCTAAATTACAGTACTGTTGTTGACATCTTTCTCACTAGCAGGCCTAATGAGCCACAGTTATTGAGACACTTTAGGGCAATTAGGCTACTGGTAAACATAAGTGGAAACTGGGTTACTCAGGTTACAGCGAGTGCTTTTAGTGGTGGCTTTTGTTTCTGGATTGTGGATTGCACTTCGCTAAAACAAAGCCTAAATTAGACAATCATGGCTTCTAAAAGTGTTCTTATAGTGTAGTAATAATTGTAAAAAATAATATTTAATAAAAAAAAAAGTAAATGGCAATTTTACTTCCTATATCCCACTGTTCAGGTTGATTGGGCAATATTACGCATCAGTGTTTGTTAACATTTGGTGTTAATCTTTTAATTTCAATTATTTTAATGATCCATTTATTTAATATACACTGATCAGCCATAACATTAAAACCACCTCCTTGTTTCTACACTCACTGTCCATTTTATCAGCTCAACTTACCATACAGAAGCACTTTTGTAGTTCTACAATTACTGACTGTAGTCCATCTGTTTCTCTACATACTTTTTTAAACCTGCTTTCACCCTGTTTTTCAATGGTCATGACCCCCACAGGACCACTACAGAGCGGGTATTATTTGGGTGGTGGATCATTCTCACTGCAGTGACACTGACATGGTGGAGGTGTGTTAGTGTGTGTTGTGCTGGTATGAGTGGATCAGACACAGCAGCGCTGCTGGAGTTTTTAAATACCGTGTCCACTCACTGTCCACTCTATTAGACACTCCTACCTAGTTGGTCTACCTTGTAGATGTAAAGTCAGAGATGATCGCTCATCTATTGCTGCTGTTTGAGTTGGTCATCTTCTAGACCTTCATCAGTGGTCACAGGACGCTGCCTACGGGGCGCTGTTGGCTGGATATGTTTTTGGTTGGTGGACTATTCTCAGTCCAGCAGTGACAGTGAGGTGTTTAAAAACTCCATCAGCATTTCGGTGTCCATGAATAACCAACAACCAAGCAAAACAACAAACAACTAAAACGATTTAATGAAGCTACTTTATTCTATAGTAGCTTAAGAAATATGTCATCTGCAGCCATAAGTTTCAGATGTCTTAACCCTGAGAAACTAAGCCAGTTAATATAAACAAATCTTAGTTTACTGGCATAACATGAGAGACTTACAAGATTTTATCAGCATGACTAATAACTAGCTTTCTGCTTACAAGCTAATTATTGACATTACATTTAGCATTTTACGTATGTACTTCTCAGTTCCATCTAGACTACAAAGTCTGTGGTGACAGTTGTAGGTGTCAAAAAGTGTCACGGCAGCACTGTGCCTTCTATTTATAGCCCAAAAACACCTGTTACTAAAAGTCCTGATTCAATTTTTAGCTAGACTGAAGAGGTAGAAACTTTCCAATTTTAGACCACTTACCTTTGATCAGCAAAAGAAAACAGCCACACACCCTCAGGCAGTTGGCAAGCAATGAAAATCACTATGCTGCCCCCTGTTGATATGCACTATTTATGCACTGAACCTTAAGACACCCTAAATTACCTTGTGACTGGTGAGTGATTCCATACATTGGCACCTCTGTTTTTGTTCTTTGTTCACCTCTGTTCTTTGTTCTTTTTTGTTCTTACAGTGAATGAAGTTATCAGGAAAGATCTGACTGTTCCATCCAGCAAACAATAATGAGTCTTCCTTCAGGTGAAAGCTATAGCCTCATAGCCTCCACATCTGCACAAGTTTATCATTTCATATCTGTTTTACAGGAGCAATAATTAATCATTGTTATGTGTAATCATAACCACACATATTGGTAACCATTAAAGAGTAAAACAAATAGCAGATTCATGTATTGTCTTACAGGCCACACATAAGTCACTAATAAATCTTTTCCACAAGCACTTAAAGGAACATTCCGGCCAAAATGTAATCTGGTTTATAACAGCCACCTTACCACAGTACTATTTTTTTAGTTTGAATGCCTGAAAATCCATTTTTGGCATCTAAAAAGTGACATTTTAAAACTGTGTTGGTTCAAAATGTTTGGATTTTATCACTAGCTGCTTTACTAGCTAATATACACTGATCAGCCATAACATTAAAACCACCTCCTTGTTTCTACACTCACTGTCCATTTTATCAGCTCCACTTACCATATAGAAACACTTTGTAGTTCTACAATTACTGACTGTAGTCCATCTGTTTCTCTGCATGCTTTGTTAGCCCCCTTTCATGCTGTTCTTCAATGATTAGGACCCCCACAGGACCACTACAGAGCAGGTATTATTTGGGTGGTGGGTCATTCTCAGCACTGCAGTGACACTGACATGGTGGTGGTGTGTTAGTGTGTGTTGTGCTGGTATGAGTGGATCAGACACAGCCTTGCTGATAGAGTTTTTAAACACCTCACTGTCACTGCTGGACTGAGAACAGTCCACCAACCAAAAACATCCAGCCAACAGCGCCCCATGGGCAGCGTCCTGTGACCACTGATGAAGGTCTAGAAGATGACCAACTCAAACGGCAGCAATAGATGAGCGATCGTCTCTGACTTTACATCTACAAGGTGGACCAACTAGGTAGGAGTGTCTAATAGAGTGGACAGTGAGTGGACACAGTATTTAAAAACTCCAGCAGCGCTGCTGTGTCTGATCCACTCATACCAGCACAACGCACACTAACACACCACCACCATGTCAGTGTCGCTGCAGTGCTGAGAATGATCCACCACCTAAATAATAACTGCTCTGTGGTGGTCCTGACCATTGAAGAACAGCATGAAAGCAGGCTAAAAAAAAGTATGCAGAGAAACATGGACTACAGTCAGTAATTGTAGAACTACAAAGTGCTTCTATATGGTAAGTGGAGCTGATAAAATGGACAGTGAGTGTAGAAACAAGGAGGTGGTTTTAATATTATGGCTGATCAGTGTATTAACAAGCAATAAAATTAATAAAAGTCAACTAAATGGATTTTTTAATAATGTAGAACATATATAAAAATGGATCTTCACATTGTCTACATTTTTTAACAAACTCTGCATGCCACTGGTTCCGCAAACAAATCACTCTTCTAAATAACTGAAGTAATGTACCAATAATGCTACATGTTGATAAGTTGTATGTTGTCTTTATGTTGGGTATTGTAGAAAATGAACATTGTTGAATATAAATGTTATAATGCACTGAAGAACGGGTTCATTATTAAACTGCAGAAACTGAGAGATGCAATACTGTGCTACAGAATACTACTTAATATGCTAACACATTAAATGCTAGTTTTGCCGGAATGCTTCTTTAGGTGGCAGTTTTTGTGACTCATTCCATGTAAAACACAATTTGTCATATTTGTTTTGTTAATGTATTAGCTTCCTAAGCTGTAAAATCACAAATGCAAGGCACCATCAACCTAGTAAGCTTTTATTTTTTCACAAAGATTTCTTGAGACAGATTTTTATATTAGTAATATGTATTTATGATTGTACTACAAATTAAATTCTCTATATTATTAAATTAGTACATTTGTCTTGTTCTTATTAATCTGTTATTTAACAGTCATAATACTTCATTTACTTCTAGGGTAAATAATAAAAAATATTGGCTTATTTCTATAAAAAAACCTGTGAAAGCAGCATGGTAAGGCAGTGCAGTGTAAACATTGTTGTTAATGCAGAAATATTTGTGGCTTTATGTACACACAGTAAAAACCCTCACACTGTCTACATAAACTTGGGACGTGTACAGTGGGGGCACGAAATTCTGAGAACAAAAACATAGCCAGTCAAAGTCTGGATAATATGCTAAACAATACGAAATAGCCACAATGGATAGAAGTCCTGTCTATGTGCGTTATTGCGGTGAAAGCAGACCCACAGTGACTCTGAACAGGATAAAGTGGGGGGTAAAACACACAAGTAAATGAATACCAAACCAAAAAGAAATGATCAGAAATAATCAGTTTGGTTACAGGAAAAGATGAGTAGATAACTGAAGAGATTTACCAGAATGTAAAAAAGCCCAAAGCGAGTTTATTATATAATATAATACAAAATAGTTCACCATCACAAATGAGTATAAATCAATGAGTAACACAGTAAGAGCATACCATAGTACTTTTGGATAACGGAGACAGTTTAGTGTTGGTCAGTTAGGAAGGGTTTGTTAATGAGAGATTTCAAATGTTCTTCGTCATCGAACCATTCCCCCCATTTATTCAGACAGTTATATTAAATGTTCAGCTTTATCTTTTCTTCTTGCTCTCTTTCTTTGGTTTCTGTCGGACAGGCTGTGCAGGTGCCTTCTGCTTTCTGCTAGCTTCAGAAGCTTTTGGCTCAGCCGGCTCTGTAGTCTCCTCCTGTTACCAAATGTTAAAAGTCATTAGTCTATCTTTAAATAGAATAGATTGTCTTTATTTGTCATATATACATATACAGGCGTACAGTACCATGAAAAATCTACTCTAAGAAAATCGAAAATAAATAAGATGAGAAACGTAAACAGTGCAGATGCTGGGGTGGCGGGGGTTGCTGGCATGGTTTGGATCACATCGGATTAAAAAAATAATAATATAACTACCAACCTGATCAGTATAACTAAATATTTCTATCCAAACAGAAGGTGTTTCTGTCAGGATGACAATGCATGAATACACAAGGCATGGGGGTCATGAATGGTGTGATGAGTATGAAAATGATTTGCAAATCATGAAAATGCAAATCATTTGCTGTGGCCTTCATATTCACTAAATCTTCTGCAAATAAACACCTCAGCCAAAAAACTAAATGAATCAAAATACATCCATACATCAGGCATATACAGTACATAATGTGGTCAAATGTACGTGGACACCCCTTGTAGATAAGTTCATGTGTTTTAGCCATACTAGGGATGTTAATGATGAACTGATAACTGACAATTACGTCATTGTTTGATGAATACTGTCAGTTAACATTTTCGCATTTTCGCATTTTGTTTACGTGAACCACTGGTCAGAATTGCGGCAGGTAAACACTAGGCGCAAGAAAGAAATACTCTGGCAGGGCTTGTTAATATTAATATTTTATAAATCATATACAGTGATACTATAAAGCATAAAAATCAAAAACTGTAGCTGTTTTGTGTCAGCATGGTGTCTGCACGTTCATATATGAACACATGGATCTGTGTGTAGTTGTTTCTATACAAAAATGTGGATATTTTGCATCTAGTCCCTGTACAAAGGTAGAACTTATACTAATATGCTTATACTATTATATTGTATTATATTAAAGCTCTTGACAACAGCATAGTAACACAGCTAAACTTCGTTATATACTGTTATTATATATTTTAATATACCGACTGCACCTTTACTATTTATTTACTATATGTATTGTTAGAGCATGTAATGAACTGCTTGCTGCTGACTGTTTAAAATCTACATTTAGAATGCTGAGCTGTTTCTCAGATAACCAAGCATGTGTGATTAATGGATATGCATTGATTTAAAAAGAATTGACAATATGCATCCCTAAGCCATGTCCACTGGTAACTATTTTTTTTAATGTAAAAAAAATCAAACATAAAATACATGCTTTCAACTTTGTGGCAAACCTGTGCACAAAGTGAGATTAGTTAAAATATTGAAAAACAGAGCATCACTTAAAATGTTATTTAGGTAGGCCTTCTTGTTCAATATCACTACCAAACTTCACAAATGCTCTTCTGAATAAACTGGCCTGATCATACAAGATATATCTGCCTAGAATCAAGTATTAACTTTGTTTGATCTCCACCCTGGTTGAGGATAGCCTGACACACGCCCCTTCCGACACGTGCAGTAGCCGAGTTCGTATGCAGATCAGTTTCGTGTACGAAGAGCCACACCCTGATCAACGCATTATCCCTCGT
This sequence comes from Trichomycterus rosablanca, assembly GCF_030014385.1. Lineage (NCBI taxonomy): Eukaryota > Metazoa > Chordata > Actinopteri > Siluriformes > Trichomycteridae > Trichomycterus > Trichomycterus rosablanca. Next base: position 16,812,072 of record NC_085993.1, read on the forward strand.
CTCTGTGCAGGCACCATCAGTCAGCCAGCAGAGGTCGTAATTGCATCAGTTATGAGGTCCCATCCGGCACCCCAACTAGAACAACAGCCAATCGTTGTTTGTGTAGGGGCCAAGACTGCCGGATGGCAGAGCTGAGTTTCTAACCCTTTAACATTTAAAAAAATATATACACTGATCAGCCATAACATTAAAACCACCTCCTTGTTTCTACACTCACTGTCCACTTACCATGTAGAAGCACTTTGTAGTTCTACAATTACTGATAATTACAAATAACATGTCCACTCACTGTCCATTCTATTAGACACTCCTACCTAGTTGGTCCACCTTGTAGATGTAAAGTCAGAGACGATCGCTCATCTATTGCTGCTGTTTGAGTTGGTCATCTTCTAGACCTTCATCAGTGGTCACAGGACGCTGCCCACGGGGATATATGGCTGGATATATTTGGTTGGTGGACTATTCTCAGTCCAGCAGGGACAGTGAGGTGTTTAAAAACTCCAGCAGCTCTGCTGTGTCTGATCCACTCATAACAGTACAACACACACTAATCATCCACCACCACCTAAATAATACCTGCTCTGTGGTGGTCCTGGGAGAGTCCTGACCATTGGAAAAACAGCATGGAAGCAGGCTAACAAAGCATGCAGAGAAACAGATGGACTACAGTCAGTAATTGTAGAACTACAAAGTGCTTCTATATGGTAAGTGGAGCTGATAAAATGGACAGTGAGTGTAGAAACAAGGAGGTGGTTTTAATGTTATGGTTGATCAGTGTACTTAGCCCTATTTGAATCTCAGGCAGCCCGTATAGAGTCCCTTTATTTGTTATATATAAATAAGCAGGTGTAAAGTACAGTCAGTCCCTGAAGCTGAGAGAATTAAAGGCTGCTTAAGGGCCCAATAGTGAGTGCTTATCAGAGCCAGGTTTAAAATCCACAACCTTTAAACTAAAAGCCCAGAGCTTTACCACTTTATTATTATTACATTAACAGATCATAGCAAACAAAACGTGCCTTTTCCACCCAGTGGGGAACCCACCCCAGTATGAACCCTACAACATCTAGCTTACTGATGATGCTTCCAGTTTGCAGTACCTGTTCATGGTTTTTGGAGGTGGGAATGATTATTGCTAAGATACAGACGAGCTGGAAAATCGCTCCAAGAAACAGTCCATAGCGTAAAACACTCTCAAAAAAGGTTGGTTCAGGAACCTCTGGTGTTGAAAGATCCAGATCCCCAGACATGCTGTTACTCTGTGGCTGTAAGCAAATCATGAAACAAGAGAGACGTGTGTGGTTAGACTGGCATGTAAAACAGCATGTTAGTGTAGTACAAGCATACTAGCATACTTGCATACTAAACAGTACACTATCACATTATAGTACAGTAGTACTATTACATACTGCGATATACTGTTTTGGCATACTACTAAGTATGATAGAAAAGGGTTTGGAAAGCCGTGTTACCTAATTAGCAGGCAAGTACAAGTGAGTTAAAACAGCATTGCGACTATGTTTTACTATAGTATTCCGAATAAAACCTCATTACTTACGATTAAATAATATAATCCCAATTTTAAAGACTTCAGCTCCTCTTATCGGTCCTTTGTTTCTCTTTAGCTGTGCTAAGCGTTGACGGCAGTGTAACAGTAAAGCGACACACTGCCTCCTGCTGTATAGGAGAGGCACTACGTTGTAAAATCCGTAATATTGATTATTTTGGTGATCTGCGATCTTCTATCATTTGTCAGTCAAGAGCGTAACAAAAGCACATATTTATCTGAAAAGTGCCAATTATTATAACTGAGACTATTATATAGCACGTTACTACTCCGCAGCTTCATTACTTGCTATCTATCACCATCTCTAGTTAAATACTGTATACACCAATCAGCCATAACATTAAAACCACCTCCTTGTTTCTACACTCACTGTCCATTTTATCAGCTCCACTTACCATATAGAAGCACTTTGTAGTTCTACAATTACTGACCATCTATTTCTCCACATACATTTTTATCCTGCTTTCACCCTGTTCTTCAATGGTCAGGACCCCCACAGGACCACCACAGAGCAGCTATTATTTAGGTGGTGGATGATTCTCAGCACTGCAGTGACACTGACATGGTGGTGGTGTGTTAGTGTGTGTTGTGCTGGTATGAGTGGATCAGACACAGCAGCCCTGCTGGAGTTTTTAAATACCGTGTCCACTCACTGTCCACTCTATTAGACACTCCTACCTAGTTGGTCCACCTTGTAGATGTAAAGTCAGAGACGATCGCTCATCTATTGCTGCTGTTTGAGTTGGTCATCTTCTAGACCTTCATCAGTGGTCACAGGACGCTGGCCACGGGGCGCTGTTGGCTGGATATTTTGGTTGGTGGACTATTCTCAGTCCAGCAGTGACAGTGAGGTGTTTAAAAACTCCAGCAGCGCTGCTGTGTCTGATCCACTCATACCAGCACAACACACACTAACACACCACCACCATGTCAGTGTCACTGCAGTGCTGAGAATGATCCACCACCCAAATAATACCTGCTCTGTGGTGGTCCTGGGAAAGTCCTGACCATTGAAGAACAGGGTGAAAGCAGGCTAAAAATGTATGTAGAGAAACAGATGGACTGCAGTCAGTAATTGTAGAACTACAAAGTGCTCCTATATGGTAAGTGGAGCTGATAAAATGGACAGTGAGTGTAGAAACAAGGAGGTGGTTATAATGTTATGCCTCATCGGTGTATAATGTAATGTTGAATTCTAGCTCAGCTTTTTAATTGAAGCCTTGTGTTGTTGGGATATTTAAATCAAAATGTATGACAAAATGTCATGCTAATGCTTACATGCTAATTGAATCCTCACTTTTCCAATGCAACTTTGCTACCTTTTATTCATTATTATTTTATTAGTGTGATTGCTGTAGGCAAGCACACTATTGTTATCCGAAAGTCATATTATTATTATTAGTGTGATTGCCTAAAGGCAATCATACTGTGGCGCCGGCGAGCAGGAAGGCGAGCGTCGGGACCTCGAGTGAGCTGCCCTTGGCAGATCTCTCAGTGGTTTAGGACGTACACTCATTCACACACACATACATTCATACAACAGACAAACATATAAGCTACCTATCCAGCTCTCACCGCAGCCACCCAGTCTCCCACACTGGGATACACGCTGACGGTAAGCCTGGATACCACGGCTCCTCCCACTGACGCTACAATACTATTGTTATCCGAAAGTCATATTATTAGTGTGATTGCCTAAAGGCAATCATACTATTGTTATCCGTTAGTCATATTATTAGTGTGATTGCAGAATGCAAGCACACTATTGTTATTGTTATTTTCGTTTTCAATATATTATTATTATTCTGCCCGTTTTTTGTCCGTGCTTCTTCTCCCGCAGTTTTCGAGATATCGACCCCGTTCCAGCGCCAAATCGTCCGGCCCATACGGGAATAGAGCGCTTGTATACAACTTTTGGATCGAACCAACACTGTGGGCACAGTGCCCGTTTTAAGGTGCCCGTTTTTCCCCATTGACTCCCATTCATTTTGAAATGAATTTCGAGCTATCAACGCCGTTCCAACCCTTGATCGACCGGGTCATTAATTAGCGCCCAAATCCAAAAAATCATCCGGATACGCCCATCCGTGTGGCATTTATGCCCGTTTTTGCCCGAATTTTTGGACAAAAATCTTGACACCTTTGGCTTTCCACAGAACGTCAACGTGATGACGTAGACGGCATCTTCAGGCCGTTCTGAGAATAGAAAATGGCGGCCGCCAAAAAATCTGACTTATTTTGGTCTGTAACTAAAGTATTAGTGATTTTTAAGATGAAAACGCTGCACAGAATGAAATTATAGTGCAGTTAGACTTTGCAGTGAGCGTCATATCGTTCGCGCTGCAACAGAAACAAAGATATTTATATCCGTTAGCTTCAAGGCTAACGGATGCATTGAAATCAATGGGAATTGCTAAATGCTAAAAGAGGGACCGAAGTCTGAGTGCACTATGCCTGAAATCTGTAAATGAGACACAGCCGATCATAGATTGCGCAATACCATGGCCCCTGCAGTGATAATCACATGTAAATGAATGAGTACTGATTTGTAAGCAGTACAAACGTGCAGAAATGCATTTTTTTACAGGTTTGGCTTTTCAAACACACCCAGAGTGAACTTGTGCTCACACCACAGCTTGTGCACAGATACAGTGGCCTGTCTGGGAGAAAGTATTCACACCCCACGCACCGCACCACTTCTAAACGCATGCGCGCCCCCGACCTGCGCACGCCCGCCGACCGGCACACGGCAATCACACTCGCATTTTCTCCGGAAATGCACTCTCTAGTTATTATTAGTGTGATTGCAGAATGCAAGCACACTATTGTTATTGTTATTTTCGTTTTCAATATATTATTATTATTCTGCCCGTTTTTTGTCCGTGCTTCTTCTCCCGCAGTTTTCGAGATATCGACCCCGTTCCAGCGCCAAATCGTCCGGCCCATACGGGAATAGAGCGCTTGTATACAACTTTTGGATCGAACCAACACTGTGGGCACAGTGCCCGTTTTAAGGTGCCCGTTTTTCCCCATTGACTCCCATTCATTTTGAAATGAATTTCGAGCTATCAACGCCGTTCCAACCCTTGATCGACCGGGTCATTAATTAGCGCCCAAATCCAAAAAATCATCCGGATACGCCCATCCGTGTGGCATTTATGCCCGTTTTTGCCCGAATTTTTGGACAAAAATCTTGACACCTTTGGCTTTCCACAGAACGTCAACGTGATGACGTAGACGGCATCTTCAGGCCGTTCTGAGAATAGAAAATGGCGGCCGCCAAAAAATCTGACTTATTTTGGTCTGTAACTAAAGTATTAGTGATTTTTAAGATGAAAACGCTGCACAGAATGAAATTATAGTGCAGTTAGACTTTGCAGTGAGCGTCATATCGTTCGCGCTGCAACAGAAACAAAGATATTTATATCCGTTAGCTTCAAGGCTAACGGATGCATTGAAATCAATGGGAATTGCTAAATGCTAAAAGAGGGACCGAAGTCTGAGTGCACTATGCCTGAAATCTGTAAATGAGACACAGCCGATCATAGATTGCGCAATACCATGGCCCCTGCAGTGATAATCACATGTAAATGAATGAGTACTGATTTGTAAGCAGTACAAACGTGCAGAAATGCATTTTTTTACAGGTTTGGCTTTTCAAACACACCCAGAGTGAACTTGTGCTCACACCACAGCTTGTGCACAGATACAGTGGCCTGTCTGGGAGAAAGTATTCACACCCCACGCACCGCACCACTTCTAAACGCATGCGCGCCCCCGACCTGCGCACGCCCGCCGACCGGCACACGGCAATCACACTCGCATTTTCTCCGGAAATGCACTCTCTAGTTATTATTCCACCCGTTTTTTGTCCGCGTTTCTTCGTCCGCAGTTTTCGAGATATCGACCCCGTTCCAGCGCCAAATCGTCCGGCCCATACGGGAATCGAGCGCTTGTATACACGTTTTCGATCCGCCCGCCCGTTCGCCAGCCACGCCCGCTTTTGTAGCGTTTTTTGGTCCCATTGACTTCCATTCATTTTTTTAGAATGGGATTTTCCTATACCGGCCCTCGACTCAAATCGAGAGCTAGGATTTAAAGATAAAGTATTTACCCCCCCATCCACCAAACACACACTGTAGCTCTTCTATACAGCATTTAGATACGCTCACTTCCCACTGATGTAACCCCACTCACATACAACATTTAGATACGCTCACTTCCCACTGAGCATGGGCATTCGAACTCACACCCACCTGCCACGCCCGTTTTTCGGCCCCATTCACTTCCATTCATTTTTTGAAAGTTCGAGATATCGACGCCGTTCCAACTCTAAATTGTAAAGCCCCCTGATGTAACCCCGACATAGGTACAGCATGGGGATTCGAACCCACACCCACCTGCCACGCCCGGTTTTCAGCCCCATTCACTTCCATTCATTTTTTGAAAGTTCGAGATATCAACGCCGTTCCAACTCTAAATTGTAAAGCCCCCTGATGTAACCCCGACATGGGTACAGCATGGGGATTCGAACCCACACCCACCTGCCACGCCCGGTTTTTGGTCCCATTCACTTCCATTCATTTTTTGAAAGTTCGAGATATCAACGCCGTTCCAACTCTAAATTGTAAAGCCCCCTGATGTAACCCCGACTCGGGTACAGCATGGGGATTCGAACCCACACCCACCTGCCACGCCCGGTTTTTGGTCCCATTCACTTCCATTCATTTTTTGAAAGTTCGAGATATCAACGCCGTTCCAACTCTAAATTGTAAAGCCCCCTGATGTAACCCCGACTCGGGTACAGCATGGGGATTCGAACCCACACCCACCTGCCACGCCCGATTTTCGGCTCCATTCACTTCCATTCATTTTTTGAAAGTTCGAGATATCAACGCCGTTCCAACTCTAAATCGGAAAACCCACTGATGTAACCCCAACTTGGGTACAGCATGGGGATTCGAACCCACACCCACCTGCCACGCCCGGTTTTTGGTCCCATTCACTTCTATTCATTTTTTGAAAGTTCGATATATCAACGCCGTTACAACTCTATATCGTAAAGCCCACTGATGTAACCCCGACTCAGATACAGCATGGGGATTCGAACCCATGCCCACCTGCCACGCCCATTTTCCGGCTCCATTCACTTCCATTCATTTTTTGAAAGTTCGAGATATCAACGCCGTTCCAACTCTATATCGTAAAGCCCACTGATGTAACCCCGACTTGGGTACAGCATGGGGATTCGAACCCACACCCACCTGCCACGCCCGGTTTTTGGTCCCATTCACTTCCATTCATTTTTTGAAAGTTTGAGATATCAACGCCGTTCCAACTCTATATCATAAAGCCCCCTGATGTAACCAAGACTCAGGTACAGCATGGGGATTCGAACCCACGCCCACCTGCCACGCCCGGTTTTGGTCCCCATTCACTTCCATTCATTTTTTGAAAGTTTGAGATATCGACGCCGTTCCAACTCTATATCGTGAAGCTCACTGATGTAACCCCGACTCAGATACAGCATGGGGATTCGAACCCACGCCCACCTGCCACGCCCGGTTTTTGTCCCCATTCACTTCCATTCATTTTTTGAAAGTTTGAGATATCAAAACCGTTCCAACTCTAAATCGTAAAGCCCACTGATGACACCCCAACATGGGTACAACATAGGGATTCGAACCCATGCCCACCTGCCACGCCCATTTTTCAGCTCCATTTACTTCCATTCATTTTTTGAAAGTTCGAGATATCAACGCCGTTCCAACTCTAAATCGTAAAGCCCACTGATGTAACCCCGAATCAGATACAGCATGAGGATTCGAACCCACGCCCACCTGCCACGCCCGGTTTTTGGTCCCATTCACTTCCATTCATTTTTTGAAAGTTCGAGATATCAACGCCGTTCCAACTCTATATCGTAAAGCCCCCTGATGTAACCCCGACTCAGGTACAGCATGGGGATTCGAACCCACACCCACCTGCCACGCCCGGTTTTTGTCCCCATTCACTTCCATTCATTTTTTGAAAGTTTGAGATATCATTGCCATTCCAACTCTATATCGTAAAGCTCACTGATGTAACCCCGACTCAGATACAGCATGGGGATTCGAACCCATGCCCACCTGCCACGCCCGGTTTTTGTCCCCATTCACTTCCATTCATTTTTTAAAAGTTCGAGATATCAACGCCGTTCCAACTCTATATCGTAAAGCTACCTGATGTAACCCCGACTCAGATACAGCATGGGGATTCGAACCCACACCCACCTGCCACGCCCGGTTTTTGTCCCAATTCACTTCCATTAATTTTTTGAAAGTTCGAGATATCAACGCCGTTCCAACTCTATATCGTAAAGCTACCTGATGTAACCCCGACTCAGGTACAGCATGGGGATTCGAACCCACACCCACCTGCCACGCCCGGTTTTTGTCCTCATTCACTTCCATTCATTTTTTGAAAGTTCGAGATATCAACGCCGTTCCAACTCTATATCGTAAAGCCCACTGATGTAACCCCGACTCAGGTACAGCATGGGGATTTGAACCCACACCCACTTGCCACGCCCAGTTTTTGTCCCCATTCACTTCCATTCATTTTTTGAAAGTTCGAGATATCAACGCCGTTCCAACTCTATATCGTAAAACCCACTGATGTAACCCCGACTCAGATACAGCATGGGGATTCGAACCCACGCCGACCTGCCACGCCCGGTTTTTGTCCTCATTCACTTCCATTCATTTTTTTAAAGTTCGAGATATCGACGCCGTTTCAATTTTAAATCGTAAATCCCACTGATGACACCCCAACTTGGATAAAGCATTGGGTTACGCGCGCCCGCCCGATCGGCACACGGCAATCACACTCGCATTTTCTGCAGGAAATGCACATCTCTAGTTATTAGTGTGATTGCAGAATGCAAGCACACTATTGTTATTGTTATTTTCGTTTTCAATATATTATTGCCATTCCGCCCGTTTTTTGTCTCCCTTTCTTCGTCCGCAATTTTCGAGATATCGACCCCGTTCCAGTGCCAAATCGTCCGGCCCATACGGGAATGGACTGCTTGTATACAGCTTTTGGATCGAACCAACACTGTGGGCACAGTGCCCGTTTTAAGGTGCCCGTTTTGCCCCATTGACTCCCATTCATTTTGAAAAAAATTTCGAGCTATCAACGCCGTTCCAACCCTTGATCGACCGGGTCATTAATTAGCGCCCAAATCCAAAAAATCATCTGGATACGCCCATTTGTGTGGCATTTATGCCCGTTTTCGCCCGAATTTTTGGACAAAAATCTTGACACCTTTGGCTTTCCACAGAACGTCAACGTGATGACGTAGGCGGCATCTTCAGGCCGTTCTGAGAATAGAAAATGGCGGCCGCCAAAAAATCTGACTTATTTTGGTCTGTAACTAAAGTATTAGTGATTTTTAAGATGAAAACGCTGCACAGAATGAAATTATAGTGCAGTTAGACTTAGCAGTGAGCGTCATATCGTTCGCGTTGCAACAGAAAAAAAGATATTTATATCCGTTAGCTTCAAGGCTAACGGATGCATTAAAATCAATGGGAATTGCTAAATGCTAAAAGAGGGACCGAAGTCTGAGTGCACTATGCTTGAAAGCTGTAAATGAGACACAGCCGATCATAGATTGCGCAATACCATGGCCCCTGCAGTGATAATCATATGTAAATGAATGAGTACTGATTTGTAAGCAGTACAAACGTGCAGAAATGCATTTTTTTACAGGTTTGGCTTTTCAAACACACCCAGAGTGAACTAGTGCTCACACCACAGCTTGTGCACAGATACAGTGGCCTGTCTGGGAGAAAGTATTCACACCCCATGCACCGCACCACTTCTAAACGCATGCGCGCCCCCGACCTGCACACGCCCGCCGACCGGCACACGGCAATCACACTCGCATTTTCTCCGGAAATGCACTCTCTAGTTAGTGTGATTGCAGAATGCAAGCACACTATTGTTATTAGTGTGATTGCAGAATGCAAGCACACTATTGTTATTGTTATTTTCGTTTTCAATATATTATTGCCATTCCGCCCGTTTTTTGTCTCCCTTTCTTCGTCCGCAATTTTCGAGATATCGACCCCGTTCCAGTGCCAAATCGTCCGGCCCATACGGGAATGGACTGCTTGTATACAGCTTTTGGATCGAACCAACACTGTGGGCACAGTGCCCGTTTTAAGGTGCCCGTTTTGCCCCATTGACTCCCATTCATTTTGAAAAAAATTTCGAGCTATCAACGCCGTTCCAACCCTTGATCGACCGGGTCATTAATTAGCGCCCAAATCCAAAAAATCATCCGGATACGCCCATCCGTGTGGCATTTATGCCCGTTTTTGCCCGAATTTTTGGACAAAAATCTTGACACCTTTGGCTTTCCACAGAACGTCAACGTGATGACGTAGACGGCATCTTCAGGCCGTTCTGAGAATAGAAAATGGCGGCCGCCAAAAAATCTGACTTATTTTGGTCTGTAACTAAAGTATTAGTGATTTTTAAGATGAAAACGCTGCACAGAATGAAATTATAGTGCAGTTAGACTTTGCAGTGAGCGTCATATCGTTCGCGCTGCAACAGAAACAAAGATATTTATATCCGTTAGCTTCAAGGCTAACGGATGCATTGAAATCAATGGGAATTGCTAAATGCTAAAAGAGGGACCGAAGTCTGAGTGCACTATGCCTGAAATCTGTAAATGAGACACAGCCGATCATAGATTGCGCAATACCATGGCCCCTGCAGTGATAATCACATGTAAATGAATGAGTACTGATTTGTAAGCAGTACAAACGTGCAGAAATGCATTTTTTTACAGGTTTGGCTTTTCAAACACACCCAGAGTGAACTTGTGCTCACACCACAGCTTGTGCACAGATACAGTGGCCTGTCTGGGAGAAAGTATTCACACCCCACGCACCGCACCACTTCTAAACGCATGCGCGCCCCCGACCTGCGCACGCCCGCCGACCGGCACACGGCAATCACACTCGCATTTTCTCCGGAAATGCACATCTCTAGTTGTTATTTTCGTTTTCAATATATTATTGCCATTCCGCCCGTTTTTTGTCTCCCTTTCTTCGTCCGCAATTTTCGAGATATCGACCCCGTTCCAGTGCCAAATCGTCCGGCCCATACGGGAATGGACTGCTTGTATACAGCTTTTGGATCGAACCAACACTGTGGGCACAGTGCCCGTTTTAAGGTGCCCGTTTTGCCCCATTGACTCCCATTCATTTTGAAAAAAATTTCGAGCTATCAACGCCGTTCCAACCCTTGATCGACCGGGTCATTAATTAGCGCCCAAATCCAAAAAATCATCCGGATACGCCCATCCGTGTGGCATTTATGCCCGTTTTTGCCCGAATTTTTGGACAAAAATCTTGACACCTTTGGCTTTCCACAGAACGTCAACGTGATGACGTAGGCGGCATCTTCAGCCCGTTCTGAGAATAGAAAATGGCGGCCGCCAAAAAAGCTGACTTATTTTGGTCTGTAACTAAGGTATTAGTGATTTTTAAGATGAAAACGCTGCACAGAATGAAATTATACTGCAGTTACACTTAGCAGGGAGCGTCATATCATTCGCGTTGCAACAGAAAAAAAGATATTTATATCCGTTAGCTTCAAGGCTAACGGATGCATTAAAATCAATGGGAATTGCTAAATGCTAAAAGAGGGACCGAAGTCTGAGTGCACTATGCCTGAAAGCTGTAAATGACACACAGCCGATCATAGATTGCGCAATACCATGGCCCCTGCAGTGATAATCACATGTAAATGAATGAGTACTGATTTGTAAGCAGTACAAACGTGCAGAAATGCATTTTTTTACAGGTTTGGCTTTTCAAACACACCCAGAGTGAACTTGTGCTCACACCACAGCTTGTGCACAGATACAGTGGCCTGTCTGGGAGAAAGTATTCACACCCCACGCACCGCACCACTTCTAAACGCATGCGCGCCCCCGACCTGCGCACGCCCGCCGACCGGCACACGGCAATCACACTCGCATTTTCTCCGGAAATGCACTCTCTAGTTATTAGTGTGATTGCAGAATGCAAGCACACTATTGTTATTGTTATTTTCGTTTTCAATATATTATTATTATTCTGCCCGTTTTTTGTCCGTGCTTCTTCTCCCGCAGTTTTCGAGATATCGACCCCGTTCCAGCGCCAAATCGTCCGGCCCATACGGGAATAGAGCGCTTGTATACAACTTTTTGATCGAACCAACACTGTGGGCACAGTGCCCGTTTTAAGGTGCCCGTTTTTCCCCATTGACTCCCATTCATTTTGAAATGAATTTCGAGCTATCAACGCCGTTCCAACCCTTGATCGACCGGGTCATTAATTAGCGCCCAAATCCAAAAAATCATCCGGATACGCCCATCCGTGTGGCATTTATGCCCGTTTTTGCCCGAATTTTTGGACAAAAATCTTGACACCTTTGGCTTTCCACAGAACGTCAACGTGATGACGTAGACGGCATCTTCAGGCCGTTCTGAGAATAGAAAATGGCGGCCGCCAAAAAATCTGACTTATTTTGGTCTGTAACTAAAGTATTAGTGATTTTTAAGATGAAAACGCTGCACAGAATGAAATTATAGTGCAGTTAGACTTTGCAGTGAGCGTCATATCGTTCGCGCTGCAACAGAAACAAAGATATTTATATCCGTTAGCTTCAAGGCTAACGGATGCATTGAAATCAATGGGAATTGCTAAATGCTAAAAGAGGGACCGAAGTCTGAGTGCACTATGCCTGAAATCTGTAAATGAGACACAGCCGATCATAGATTGCGCAATACCATGGCCCCTGCAGTGATAATCACATGTAAATGAATGAGTACTGATTTGTAAGCAGTACAAACGTGCAGAAATGCATTTTTTTACAGGTTTGGCTTTTCAAACACACCCAGAGTGAACTTGTGCTCACACCACAGCTTGTGCACAGATACAGTGGCCTGTCTGGGAGAAAGTATTCACACCCCACGCACCGCACCACTTCTAAACGCATGCGCGCCCCCGACCTGCGCACGCCCGCCGACCGGCACACGGCAATCACACTCGCATTTTCTCCGGAAATGCACTCTCTAGTTATTATTATTCTGCCCGTTTTTTGTCCGGCTTTCTTCGTCCGCAGTTTTCGAGATATCGACCCCGTTCCAGCGCCAAATCGTCCGGCCCATATGGGAATGGACTGCTTGTATACAGGTTTTCGATCCGCCCGCCCAGTCGCCGGCCACGCCCGTTTTTCCGAAAAAATTTTCCCATAGACTTCCATTCATTTTCGAAATATTTTAAGATATCGACGCCGTTCCAACTCTAAATCGTCCAGCCCGTTATTGACGTCACTTCTTGAAGAAAGCTTTAGGATCCGCCCGCCCGTTCGCCCGCCACGCCCGTTTTTTACCGGTTTTGGACAATCATTCTGGCTTTTTTTTCTACAATTTTCGAGATATCGATACCGTTCCAACTCTAAATCGTCCGGCCCGTTATTGCCGACACATTTTGAAAAAAGCTTTTTGATCCGCCTGCCCGTTCACCCGCTACGCCCGCTTTTATACCGATTTTTGGACCATTCATTTTTGTTGAAGGGTTAGTTAATGGTTACTTCTACAACCTTTATTTAACCTATAAGAGCCCCATTCACTTCCATTCACTTTTTGAAAGTTCGAGATATCGACGCCGTTCCAACTCTATATCGTAAAGCTCACTGATGTAACCCCGACTCAGATACAGCATGGGGATTCGAACCCACACCCACCTGCCACGCCCGGTTTTTGGTCCCATTCACTTCCATTCATTTTTTGAAAAATTGAGATATCGACGCCGTTCCAACTCTATATCGTAAAGCTCACTGATGTAACCCCGACTCAGATACAGCATGGGGATTCGAACCCACACCCACCTGCCACGCCCGGTTTTTGTCCCCATTCACTTCCATTCATTTTTTGAAAAATTGAGATATCGACGCCGTTCCAACTCTATATCGTAAAGCTCACTGATGTAACCCCGACTTGGGTACAGCATGGGGATTCAAACCCACGCCCACCTGCCACGCCCGTTTTTCGGCCCCATTCACTTCCATTCATTTTTTTTTAAATTTGAGATATCGACGCCGTTCCAACTCTATATCGTAAAGCTCACTGATGTAACCCCGACTCAGATACAGCATGGGGATTCGAACCCACACCCACCTGCCACGCCCGGTTTTTGTCCCCATTCACTTCCATTCATTTTTTGAAAGTTTGAGATATCGACGCCGTTCCAACTCTAAATCGTAAAGCCACCTGATGACACCCCGACTTGGGTACAGCATGGGGATTCGAACTTACCCCCACCTGCCACGCCCGTTTTTCGGCTCCATTTACTTCCATTCATTTTTTGAAAGTTTGAGATATCAACACCGTTCCAACTTTAAATCGTAAAGCCCACTGATGTAACCCCGACTCAGATACAACATGGGGATTCGAACCCACGCCCACCTGCCACGCCCGGTTTTTGTCCCTATTCACTTCCATTCATTTTTTGAAAGTTTGAGATATCAACACCGTTACAACTTTAAATCGTAAAGCCCACTGATGTAACCCCGACTCAGATACAGCATGGGGATTCGAACCCACGCCCATCTGCCACGCCCGGTTTTTGTCCCCATTCACTTCCATTCATTTTTTGAAAGTTCGAGATATTGACGCCGTTCCAACTCTAAATCGTAATGCCCAATGATGACACCCCTACATGGGTACAGCATGGGGACTCGAACCCATGCCCACCTGCCACGCCCGTTTTTTGGCTTTATTTACTTCCATTCATTTTTTGAAAGTTCGAGATATCAATGCCGTTCCAACTCTAAATCGTGAAGCCCACTGATGACTCTCCGAGTTGGATAGAGCATGGGGATTCGAACCCACGCCCGATCGGCACACGGCAATCACACTCGCATTTTCTCCGGAAATGCACATCTCTAGTTATTATTATTATTCCACCCGTTTTTTGTCTCCCTATCTTCGTCCGCAGTTTTCGAGATATCGACCCCGTTCCAGCGCCAAATCGTCCGGCCCATACGGGAATCAACTGCTTGTATACAGGTTTTCGATACGCCCGCCAGTTCGCCAGCCACGCCCGCTTTTGTAGCATTTTTTGGTCCCATTGACTTCCATTCATTTTTTAGAATGGGATTTTCCTATACCCTCCCTCGACTCAAATCGAGAGCTAGGATTTAAAGATAAAGTATTTACCCCCCATCCCCCAAACACACACTGTACCTCTTCTATACAGCATTTAGATACGCTCACTTCCCACTGATGTAACCCCACTCACATACAACATTTAGATACGCTCACTTCCCACTGAGCATGGGGATTCGAACCCACACCCACCTGCCACGCCCATTTTTCAGCTCCATTCACTTCCATTCATTTTTTGAAAGTTTGAGATATCGACGCCGTTCCAACTCTATATCGTAAAGCCCCCTGATGTAACCCCGACTCAGATACAGCATGGGGATTCGAACCCACGCCCACCTGCCACGCCCGGTTTTTGGTCCCATTCACTTCCATTCATTTTTTTAAAGTTTGAGATATCAACGCCGTTCCAACTCTAAATTGTAAAGCCCACTGATGTAACCCCGACTTGGGTACAGCCTGGGGATTCGAACCCACACCCACCTGCCACGCCCGGTTTTTGGTCCCATTCACTTCCATTCATTTTTTGAAAGTTTGAGATATCGACGCCGTTCCAACTCTAAATCGTAAAGCCCACTGATGTAACCCCGACTTGGGTACAGCATGGGGATTCGAACCCACACCCACCTGCCACGCCCGGTTTTTGGTTCTATTCACTTCCATTCATTTTTTGAAAGTTTGAGATATCAACGCCGTTCCAACTCTAAATCGTAAAGCCCCCTGATGTAACCCCGACTCAGATACAGCATGGGGATTCGAACCCACACCCACCTGCCACGCCCGGTTTTTGTCCCCATTCACTTCCATTCATTTTTTTAAAGTTTGAGATATCAACGCCATTCCAACTCTAAATTGTAAAGCCCACTGATGTAACCCCGACTTGGGTACAGCATGGGGATTCGATCCCACACCCACCTGCCACGCCCGGTTTTTGGTTCCATTCACTTCCATTCATTTTTTGAAAGTTTGAGATATCAACGCCGTTCCAACTCTAAATTGTAAAGCCCACTGATGTAACCCCGACTTGGGTACAGCATGGGGATTCGAACCCACACCCACCTGCCACGCCCGGTTTTTGGTTCCATTCACTTCCATTCATTTTTTGAAAGTTTGAGATATCAACGCCGTTCCAACTCTAAATCGTAAAGCCCACTGATGTAACCCCGACTTGGGTACAGCATGGGGATTCGAACCCACACCCACCTGCCACGCCCGGTTTTTGTCCCCATTCACTTCCATTCATTTTTTGAAAGTTCGAGATATCAACGCCGTTCCAACTCTATATCGTAAAGCCCACTGATGTAACCCCGACTTAGGTACAGTATGGGGATTCGAACCCATGCCCACCTGCCACGCCCATTTTTCAGCTCCATTCACTTCCATTCAGTTTTTGAAAGTTCGAGATATCAACGCCGTTCCAACTCTATATCGTAAAGCCCACTGATGTAACCCCGACTTAGGTACAGTATGGGGATTCGAACCCACGCCCACCTGCCACGCCCGGTTTTTGTCCCCATTCACTTCCATTCATTTTTTGAAAGTTCGAGATATCAACGCCGTTCCAACTCTAAATCGTAAAGCCCAATGATGACACCCCTACATGGGTACAGCATGGGGACTCGAACCCATGCCCACCTGCCACGCCCGTTTTTTGGCTTTATTTACTTCCATTCATTTTTTGAAAGTTCGAGATGTCAATGCCGTTCCAACTCTAAATCGTGAAGCCCACTGATGACTCTCCGAGTTGGATAGAGCATGGGGATTCGAACCCACGCCCGATCGGCACACGGCAATCACACTCGCATTTTCTGCAGGAAATGCACATCTCTAGTTATTAGTGTGATTGCTGTAGGCAAGCACACTATTGTTATCCGAAAGTCATATTAGTGTGATTGCCTAAAGGCAATCATACTATTGTTATCCGTTAGTCATATTATTAGTGTGATTGCAGAATGCAAGCACACTATTAGTGTGATTGCCTAAAGGCAAGCACACTATTGATATTGTTATTTTCGTTTTCAATAAAATATTACTATTCTGCCCGTTTTTTGTCCGTGCTTCTTCTCCCGCAGTTTTCGAGATATCGACCCCGTTCCAGCGCCAAATCGTCCGGCCCATACGGGAATAGAGCGCTTGTATACAACTTTTTGATCGAACCAACACTGTGGGCACAGTGCCCGTTTTAAGGTGCCCGTTTTTCCCCATTGACTCCCATTCATTTTGAAATGAATTTCGAGCTATCAACGCCGTTCCAACCCTTGATCGACCGGGTCATTAATTAGCGCCCAAATCCAAAAAATCATCCGGATACGCCCATCCGTGTGGCATTTATGCCCGTTTTTGCCCGAATTTTTGGACAAAAATCTTGACACCTTTGGCTTTCCACAGAACGTCAACGTGATGACGTAGACGGCATCTTCAGGCCGTTCTGAGAATAGAAAATGGCGGCCGCCAAAAAATCTGACTTATTTTGGTCTGTAACTAAAGTATTAGTGATTTTTAAGATGAAAACGCTGCACAGAATGAAATTATAGTGCAGTTAGACTTTGCAGTGAGCGTCATATCGTTCGCGCTGCAACAGAAACAAAGATATTTATATCCGTTAGCTTCAAGGCTAACGGATGCATTGAAATCAATGGGAATTGCTAAATGCTAAAAGAGGGACCGAAGTCTGAGTGCACTATGCCTGAAATCTGTAAATGAGACACAGCCGATCATAGATTGCGCAATACCATGGCCCCTGCAGTGATAATCACATGTAAATGAATGAGTACTGATTTGTAAGCAGTACAAACGTGCAGAAATGCATTTTTTTACAGGTTTGGCTTTTCAAACACACCCAGAGTGAACTTGTGCTCACACCACAGCTTGTGCACAGATACAGTGGCCTGTCTGGGAGAAAGTATTCACACCCCACGCACCGCACCACTTCTAAACGCATGCGCGCCCCCGACCTGCGCACGCCCGCCGACCGGCACACGGCAATCACACTCGCATTTTCTCCGGAAATGCACTCTCTAGTTAGTGTGATTGCAGAATGCAAGCACACTATTGTTATTGTTATTTTCGTTTTCAATATATTATTATTATTCTGCCCGTTTTTTGTCCGTGCTTCTTCTCCCGCAGTTTTCGAGATATCGACCCCGTTCCAGCGCCAAATCGTCCGGCCCATACGGGAATAGAGCGCTTGTATACAACTTTTTGATCGAACCAACACTGTGGGCACAGTGCCCGTTTTAAGGTGCCCGTTTTTCCCCATTGACTCCCATTCATTTTGAAATGAATTTCGAGCTATCAACGCCGTTCCAACCCTTGATCGACCGGGTCATTAATTAGCGCCCAAATCCAAAAAATCATCCGGATACGCCCATCCGTGTGGCATTTATGCCCGTTTTTGCCCGAATTTTTGGACAAAAATCTTGACACCTTTGGCTTTCCACAGAACGTCAACGTGATGACGTAGACGGCATCTTCAGGCCGTTCTGAGAATAGAAAATGGCGGCCGCCAAAAAATCTGACTTATTTTGGTCTGTAACTAAAGTATTAGTGATTTTTAAGATGAAAACGCTGCACAGAATGAAATTATAGTGCAGTTAGACTTTGCAGTGAGCGTCATATCGTTCGCGCTGCAACAGAAACAAAGATATTTATATCCGTTAGCTTCAAGGCTAACGGATGCATTGAAATCAATGGGAATTGCTAAATGCTAAAAGAGGGACCGAAGTCTGAGTGCACTATGCCTGAAAGCTGTAAATGAGACACAGCCGATCATAGATTGCGCAATACCATGGCCCCTGCAGTGATAATCACATGTAAATGAATGAGTACTGATTTGTAAGCAGTACAAACGTGCAGAAATGCATTTTTTTACAGGTTTGGCTTTTCAAACACACCCAGAGTGAACTTGTGCTCACACCACAGCTTGTGCACAGATACAGTGGCCTGTCTGGGAGAAAGTATTCACACCCCACGCACCGCACCACTTCTAAACGCATGCGCGCCCCCGACCTGCGCACGCCCGCCGACCGGCACACGGCAATCACACTCGCATTTTCTCCGGAAATGCACTCTCTAGTTAGTGTGATTGCAGAATGCAAGCACACTATTGTTATTGTTATTTTCGTTTTCAATATATTATTATTATTCTGCCCGTTTTTTGTCCGTGCTTCTTCTCCCGCAGTTTTCGAGATATCGACCCCGTTCCAGCGCCAAATCGTCCGGCCCATACGGGAATAGAGCGCTTGTATACAACTTTTTGATCGAACCAACACTGTGGGCACAGTGCCCGTTTTAAGGTGCCCGTTTTTCCCCATTGACTCCCATTCATTTTGAAATGAATTTCGAGCTATCAACGCCGTTCCAACCCTTGATCGACCGGGTCATTAATTAGCGCCCAAATCCAAAAAATCATCCGGATACGCCCATCCGTGTGGCATTTATGCCCGTTTTTGCCCGAATTTTTGGACAAAAATCTTGACACCTTTGGCTTTCCACAGAACGTCAACGTGATGACGTAGACGGCATCTTCAGGCCGTTCTGAGAATAGAAAATGGCGGCCGCCAAAAAATCTGACTTATTTTGGTCTGTAACTAAAGTATTAGTGATTTTTAAGATGAAAACGCTGCACAGAATGAAATTATAGTGCAGTTAGACTTTGCAGTGAGCGTCATATCGTTCGCGCTGCAACAGAAACAAAGATATTTATATCCGTTAGCTTCAAGGCTAACGGATGCATTGAAATCAATGGGAATTGCTAAATGCTAAAAGAGGGACCGAAGTCTGAGTGCACTATGCCTGAAAGCTGTAAATGAGACACAGCCGATCATAGATTGCGCAATACCATGGCCCCTACAGTGATAATCACATGTAAATGAATGAGTACTGATTTGTAAGCAGTACAAACGTGCAGAAATGCATTTTTTTACAGGTTTGGCTTTTCAAACACACCCAGAGTGAACTTGTGCTCACACCACAGCTTGTGCACAGATACAGTGGCCTGTCTGGGAGAAAGTATTCACACCCCACGCACCGCACCACTTCTAAAAGCATGCGCGCCCCCGACCTGCGCACGCCCGCCGACCGGCACACGGCAATCACACTCGCATTTTCTCCGGAAATGCACTCTCTAGTTATTATTATTATTCTGCCGGTTTTTTGTCCGTGCTTCTCCTCCCGCAGTTTTCGAGATATCGACCCCGTTCCAGCGCCAAATCGTCCGGCCCATATGGGAATGGAGCGCTTGTATACAACTTTTTGATTCGCCCGCCCGTTCACGTGCCACGCCCGCTTTTGTAGCGTTTTTTGGTCCCATTGACTTCCATTCATTTTTTAGAATGGGATTTTCCTATACTCAAATCGAGAGCTAGGATTTAAAGATAAAGTATTTACCCCCCCCTCCCCCAAACACACACTGTACCTCTTCTATACAGCATTTAGATACGCTCACTTCCCACTGATGTAACCCCACTCACATACAGCATTTAGATACATTCACTTCCCACTGAGCATGGGGATTCGAACCCACACCCACCTGCCACGCCCATTTTTATGCTTTTATTCACTTCCATTCATTTTTTGAAAGTTCGAGATATCGACGCCGTTCCAACTCTATATCGTAAAGCTCACTGATGTAACCCCGACTCAGGTACAGCATGGGGATTCGAACCTACGCCCACCTGCCACGCCCGGTTTTTGTCCCCATTCACTTCCATTCATTTTTTGAAAGTTCGAGATATCGACACCGTTCCAACTCTATATCGTAAAGCCCACTGATGTAACCCCGACTCAGATACAGCATGGGGATTCGAACCCACACCCACCTGCCACGCCCGGTTTTTGTCCCCATTCACTTCCATTCATTTTTTGAAAGTTCGAGATATCGACACCGTTCCAACTCTATATCGTAAAGCCCACTGATGTAACCCCGACTCAGATACAGCATGGGGATTCGAACCCACACCCACCTGCCACGCCCGGTTTTTGTCCCCATTCACTTCCATTCATTTTTTGAAAGTTCGAGATATCGATGCCGTTCCAACTCTATATCATAAAGCTCACTGATGTTACCCCGACTCAGATACAGCATGGGGATTCGAACCCACACCCACCTGCCACGCCCGGTTTTTGTCCCCATTCACTTCCATTCATTTTTTGAAAGTTCGAGATATCGACGCCGTTCCAACTCTATATCGTAAAGCTCACTGATGTAACCCCGACTCAGATACAGCATGGGGATTCGAACCCACACCCACCTGCCACGCCCGGTTTTTGTCCCCATTCACTTCCATTCATTTTTTGAAAGTTCGAGATATCAACGCCGTTCCAACTCTATATCGTAAAGCTCACTGATGTAACCCCGACTCAGATACAGCATGGGGATTCGAACCCACACCCACCTGCCACGCCCGGTTTTTATCCCCATTCACTTCCATTCATTTTTTGAAAGTTCGAGATATCAACGCCGTTCCAACTCTATATCGTAAAGCTCACTGATGTAACCCCGACTCAGATACAGCATGGGGATTCGAACCCACGCCCACCTGCCACGCCCGGTTTTTGTCCCCATTCACTTCCATTCATTTTTTGAAAGTTTGAGATATCGACTCCGTTCCAACTCTATATCATAAAGCTCACTGATGTAACCCCGACTCAGAAACAGCTTGGGGATTCGAACCCACGCCCACCTGCCACGCCCGGTTTTTGTCCCCATTCACTTCCATTCATTTTTTGAAAGTTTGAGATATCGACTCCGTTCCAACTCTATATCGTGAAGCTCACTGATGTAACCCCGACTCAGATACAGCATGGGGATTCGAACCCACACCCATCTGCCACGCCCGGTTTTTGTCCCCATTCACTTCCATTCATTTTTTGAAAGTTCGAGATATCGACGCCGTTCCAACTCTATATCGTGAAGCTCACTGATGTAACCCCGACTCAGATACAGCATGGGGATTCGAACCCACACCCACCTGCCACGCCCGGTTTTTGACCCCATTCACTTCCATTCATTTTTTGAAAGTTTGAGATATCGACGCCGTTCCAACTCTATATCGTAAAGCCCACTGATGTAACCCCGACTCAGATACAGCATGGGGATTCGAACCCACGCCCACCTGCCACGCCCGGTTTTTGTCCCCATTCACTTCCATTCATTTTTTGAAAGTTCGAGATATCAACGCCGTTCCAACTCTAAATGGTAAAGCCCACTGATGTAACCCCGACTCAGATACAGCATGGGGATTCGAACCCACACCCACCTGCCACGCCCGGTTTTTGTCCCCATTCACTTCCATTCATTTTTTGAAAGTTCGAGATATCAACGCCGTTCCAACTGTAAATGGTAAAGCCCACTGATGTAACCCCGACTCAGATACAGCATGGGGATTCGAACCCACACCCACCTGCCACGCCCGGTTTTTGGTCCCATTCACTTCCATTCATTTTTTGAAAGTTCGAGATATCAACGCCGTTCCAACTCTAAATTGTAAAGCCCCCTGATGTAACCCCGACTCAGATACATTATGGGGATTCGAACCCACACCCACCTGCCACGCCCGGTTTTTGGTCCCATTCACTTCCATTCATTTTTTTTAAGTTCGAGATATCAACGCCGTTCCAACTCTATATCGTAAAGCCCCCTGATGTAACCCCGACTTAGGTACAGCATGGGGATTCGAACCCACGCCCACCTGCCACGCCCGGTTTTTGTTCCCATTCACTTCCATTCATTTTTTTAAAGTTCGAGATATCAACGCCGTTCCAACTCTATATCGTAAAGCCCCCTGATGTAACCCCGACTCAGGTACAGCATGGGGATTCGAACCCACGCCCACCTGCCACGCCCGGTTTTTGTCCCCATTCACTTCCATTCATTTTTTGAAAGTTCGAGATATCAACGCCGTTCCAACTCTAAATCGTAAAGCCCACTGATGTAACCCCGACTTGGGTACAGCCTGGGGATTCGAACCCACACCCACCTGCCACGCCCGGTTTTTGGTCCCATTCACTTCTATTCATTTTTTGAAAGTTCGAGATATCAACGCCGTTCCAACTCTAAATTGTAAAGCCCCCTGATGTAACCCCGACTCAGGTACAGCATGGGGATTCGAACCCACACCCACCTGCCACGCCCGGTTTTTGGTCCCATTCACTTCCATTCATTTTTTGAAAGTTTGAGATATCGACGCCGTTCCAACTCTAAATCGTAAAGCCCACTGATGTAACCCCGACTCAGGTACAGCATGGGGATTCGAAACCACGCCCACATGCCACGCCCGGTTTTTGGTCCCATTCACTTCCATTCATTTTTTGAAAGTTCGAGATATCAACGCCGTTCCAACTCTAAATCGTAAAGCCCACTGATGTAACCCCGACTTGGGTACAGCCTGGGGATTCGAACCCACACCCACCTGCCACGCCCGGTTTTTGGTCCCATTCACTTCCATTCATTTTTTGAAAGTTTGAGATATCAACGCCGTTCCAATTCTAAATCGTAAAGCCCACTGATGACACCCCGAGTTGGATAAAGCATTAGGATACGCGCCCGCCCGACCGGCACACGGCAATCACACTCGCATTTTCTCCGGAAATGCACATCTCTAGTTAGTGTGATTGCAGAATGCAAGCACACTATTAGTGTGATTGCAGAATGCAAGCACACTATTGTTATTGTTATTTTCGTTTTCAATATATTATTATTATTCTGCCCGTTTTTTGTCCGTGCTTCTTCTCCCGCAGTTTTCGAGATATCGACCCCGTTCCAGCGCCAAATCGTCCGGCCCATACGGGAATAGAGCGCTTGTATACAACTTTTTGATCGAACCAACACTGTGGGCACAGTGCCCGTTTTAAGGTGCCCGTTTTTCCCCATTGACTCCCATTCATTTTGAAATGAATTTCGAGCTATCAACGCCGTTCCAACCCTTGATCGACCGGGTCATTAATTAGCGCCCAAATCCAAAAAATCATCCGGATACGCCCATCCGTGTGGCATTTATGCCCGTTTTTGCCCGAATTTTTGGACAAAAATCTTGACACCTTTGGCTTTCCACAGAACGTCAACGTGATGACGTAGACGGCATCTTCAGGCCGTTCTGAGAATAGAAAATGGCGGCCGCCAAAAAATCTGACTTATTTTGGTCTGTAACTAAAGTATTAGTGATTTTTAAGATGAAAACGCTGCACAGAATGAAATTATAGTGCAGTTAGACTTTGCAGTGAGCGTCATATCGTTCGCGCTGCAACAGAAACAAAGATATTTATAGCCGTTAGCTTCAAGGCTAACGGATGCATTGAAATCAATGGGAATTGCTAAATGCTAAAAGAGGGACCGAAGTCTGAGTGCACTATGCCTGAAATCTGTAAATGAGACACAGCCGATCATAGATTGCGCAATACCATGGCCCCTGCAGTGATAATCACATGTAAATGAATGAGTACTGATTTGTAAGCAGTACAAACGTGCAGAAATGCATTTTTTTACAGGTTTGGCTTTTCAAACACACCCAGAGTGAACTTGTGCTCACACCACAGCTGGTGCACAGATACAGTGGCCTGTCTGGGAGAAAGTATTCACACCCCACGCACCGCACCACTTCTAAACGCATGCGCGCCCCCGACCTGCGCACGCCCGCCGACCGGCACACGGCAATCACACTCGCATTTTCTCCGGAAATGCACTCTCTAGTTAGTGTGATTGCAGAATGCAAGCACACTATTAGTGTGATTGCAGAATGCAAGCACACTATTGTTATTGTTATTTTCGTTTTCAATATATTATTATTATTCTGCCCGTTTTTTGTCCGTGCTTCTTCTCCCGCAGTTTTCGAGATATCGACCCCGTTCCAGCGCCAAATCGTCCGGCCCATACGGGAATAGAGCGCTTGTATACAACTTTTTGATCGAACCAACACTGTGGGCACAGTGCCCGTTTTAAGGTGCCCGTTTTTCCCCATTGACTCCCATTCATTTTGAAATGAATTTCGAGCTATCAACGCCGTTCCAACCCTTGATCGACCGGGTCATTAATTAGCGCCCAAATCCAAAAAATCATCCGGATACGCCCATCCGTGTGGCATTTATGCCCGTTTTTGCCCGAATTTTTGGACAAAAATCTTGACACCTTTGGCTTTCCACAGAACGTCAACGTGATGACGTAGACGGCATCTTCAGGCCGTTCTGAGAATAGAAAATGGCGGCCGCCAAAAAATCTGACTTATTTTGGTCTGTAACTAAAGTATTAGTGATTTTTAAGATGAAAACGCTGCACAGAATGAAATTATAGTGCAGTTAGACTTTGCAGTGAGCGTCATATCGTTCGCGCTGCAACAGAAACAAAGATATTTATATCCGTTAGCTTCAAGGCTAACGGATGCATTGAAATCAATGGGAATTGCTAAATGCTAAAAGAGTGACCGAAGTCTGAGTGCACTATGCCTGAAATCTGTAAATGAGACACAGCCGATCATAGATTGCGCAATACCATGGCCCCTGCAGTGATAATCACATGTAAATGAATGAGTACTGATTTGTAAGCAGTACAAACGTGCAGAAATGCATTTTTTTACAGGTTTGGCTTTTCAAACACACCCAGAGTGAACTTGTGCTCACACCACAGCTTGTGCACAGATACAGTGGCCTGTCTGGGAGAAAGTATTCACACCCCACGCACCGCACCACTTCTAAACGCATGCGCGCCCCCGACCTGCGCACGCCCGCCGACCGGCACACGGCAATCACACTCGCATTTTCTCCGGAAATGCACTCTCTAGTTAGTGTGATTGCAGAATGCAAGCACACTATTGTTATTGTTATTTTCGTTTTCAATATATTATTATTATTCTGCCCGTTTTTTGTCCGTGCTTCTTCTCCCGCAGTTTTCGAGATATCGACCCCGTTCCAGCGCCAAATCGTCCGGCCCATACGGGAATAGAGCGCTTGTATACAACTTTTTGATCGAACCAACACTGTGGGCACAGTGCCCGTTTTAAGGTGCCCGTTTTTCCCCATTGACTCCCATTCATTTTGAAATGAATTTCGAGCTATCAACGCCGTTCCAACCCTTGATCGACCGGGTCATTAATTAGCGCCCAAATCCAAAAAATCATCCGGATACGCCCATCCGTGTGGCATTTATGCCCGTTTTTGCCCGAATTTTTGGACAAAAATCTTGACACCTTTGGCTTTCCACAGAACGTCAACGTGATGACGTAGACGGCATCTTCAGGCCGTTCTGAGAATAGAAAATGGCGGCCGCCAAAAAATCTGACTTATTTTGGTCTGTAACTAAAGTATTAGTGATTTTTAAGATGAAAACGCTGCACAGAATGAAATTATAGTGCAGTTAGACTTTGCAGTGAGCGTCATATCGTTCGCGCTGCAACAGAAACAAAGATATTTATATCCGTTAGCTTCAAGGCTAACGGATGCATTGAAATCAATGGGAATTGCTAAATGCTAAAAGAGGGACCGAAGTCTGAGTGCACTATGCCTGAAAGCTGTAAATGAGACACAGCCGATCATAGATTGCGCAATACCATGGCCCCTGCAGTGATAATCACATGTAAATGAATGAGTACTGATTTGTAAGCAGTACAAACGTGCAGAAATGCATTTTTTTACAGGTTTGGCTTTTCAAACACACCCAGAGTGAACTTGTGCTCACACCACAGCTTGTGCACAGATACAGTGGCCTGTCTGGGAGAAAGTATTCACACCCCACGCACCGCACCACTTCTAAACGCATGCGCGCCCCCGACCTGCGCACGCCCGCCGACCGGCACACGGCAATCACACTCGCATTTTCTCCGGAAATGCACTCTCTAGTTAGTGTGATTGCAGAATGCAAGCACACTATTGTTATTGTTATTTTCGTTTTCAATATATTATTCTTATTCTGCCGGTTTTTTGTCCGTGCTTCTTCTCCCGCAGTTTTCGAGATATCGACCCCGTTCCAGCGCCAAATCGTCCGGCCCATACGGGAATAGAGCGCTTGTATACAGCTTTTGGATCGAACCAACACTGTGGGCACAGTGCCCGTTTTAAGGTGCCCGTTTTTCCCCATTGACTCCCATTCATTTTGAAATGAATTTCGAGCTATCAACGCCGTTCCAACCCTTGATCGACCGGGTCATTAATTAGCGCCCAAATCCAAAAAATCATCCGGATACGCCCATCCGTGTGGCATTTATGCCCGTTTTTGCCCGAATTTTTGGACAAAAATCTTGACACCTTTGGCTTTCCACAGAACGTCAACGTGATGACGTAGGCGGCATCTTCAGGCCGTTCTGAGAATAGAAAATGGCGGCCGCCAAAAAATCTGACTTATTTTGGTCTGTAACTAAGGTATTAGTGATTTTTAAGATGAAAACGCTGCACAGAATGAAATTATAGTGCAGTTACACTTAGCAGTGAGCGTCATATCGTTCGCGTTGCAACAGAAAAAAAGATATTTCTATCCGTTAGCTTCAAGGCTAACGGATGCATTGAAATCAATGGGAATTGCTAAATGCTAAAAGAGGGACCGAAGTCTGAGTGCACTATGCCTGAAAGCTGTAAATGAGACACAGCCGATCATAGATTGCGCAATACCATGGCCCCTGCAGTGATAATCACATGTAAATGAATGAGTACTGATTTGTAAGCAGTAGAAACGTGCAGAAATGCATTTTTTTACAGGTTTGGCTTTTCAAACACACCCAGAGTGAACTTGTGCTCACACCACAGCTTGTGCACAGATACAGTGGCCTGTCTGGGAGAAAGTATTCACACCCCACGCACCGCACCACTTCTAAACGCATGCGCGCCCCCGACCTGCGCACGCCCGCCGACCGGCACACGGCAATCACACTCGCATTTTCTCCGGAAATGCACTCTCTAGTTGTTATTGTTATTTTCGTTTTCAATATATTATTATTATTCTGCCCGTTTTTTGTCCGTGCTTCTTCTCCCGCAGTTTTCGAGATATCGACCCCGTTCCAGCGCCAAATCGTCCGGCCCATACGGGAATAGAGCGCTTGTATACAACTTTTTGATCGAACCAACACTGTGGGCACAGTGCCCGTTTTAAGGTGCCCGTTTTTCCCCATTGACTCCCATTCATTTTGAAATGAATTTCGAGCTATCAACGCCGTTCCAACCCTTGATCGACCGGGTCATTAATTAGCGCCCAAATCCAAAAAATCATCCGGATACGCCCATCCGTGTGGCATTTATGCCCGTTTTTGCCCGAATTTTTGGACAAAAATCTTGACACCTTTGGCTTTCCACAGAACGTCAACGTGATGACGTAGACGGCATCTTCAGGCCGTTCTGAGAATAGAAAATGGCGGCCGCCAAAAAATCTGACTTATTTTGGTCTGTAACTAAAGTATTAGTGATTTTTAAGATGAAAACGCTGCACAGAATGAAATTATAGTGCAGTTAGACTTTGCAGTGAGCGTCATATCGTTCGCGCTGCAACAGAAACAAAGATATTTATATCCGTTAGCTTCAAGGCTAACGGATGCATTGAAATCAATGGGAATTGCTAAATGCTAAAAGAGGGACCGAAGTCTGAGTGCACTATGCCTGAAATCTGTAAATGAGACACAGCCGATCATAGATTGCGCAATACCATGGCCCCTGCAGTGATAATCACATGTAAATGAATGAGTACTGATTTGTAAGCAGTACAAACGTGCAGAAATGCATTTTTTTACAGGTTTGGCTTTTCAAACACACCCAGAGTGAACTTGTGCTCACACCACAGCTTGTGCACAGATACAGTGGCCTGTCTGGGAGAAAGTATTCACACCCCACGCACCGCACCACTTCTAAACGCATGCGCGCCCCCGACCTGCGCACGCCCGCCGACCGGCACACGGCAATCACACTCGCATTTTCTCCGGAAATGCACTCTCTAGTTAGTGTGATTGCAGAATGCAAGCACACTATTGTTATTGTTATTTTCGTTTTCAATATATTATTATTATTCTGCCCGTTTTTTGTCCGTGCTTCTTCTCCCGCAGTTTTCGAGATATCGACCCCGTTCCGGCGCCGAATCGTCCGGCCCATACGGGAATAGAGCGCTTGTATACAGCTTTTGGATCGAACCAACACTGTGGGCACAGTGCCCGTTTTAAGGTGCCCGTTTTTCCCCATTGACTCCCATTCATTTTGAAAAAAATGTCGAGCTATCAACGCCGTTCCAACCCTTGATCGACCGGGTCATTAATTAGCGCCCAAATCCAAAAAATCATCCGGATACGCCCATCCGTGTGGCATTTATGCCCGTTTTTGCCCGAATTTTTGGACAGAAATCTTGACACCTTTGGCTTTCCACAGAACGTCAACGTGATGACGTAGGCGGCATCTTCAGGCCGTTCTGAGAATAGAAAATGGCGGCCGCCAAAAAATCTGACTTATTTTGGTCTGTAACTAAAGTATTAGTGATTTTTAAGATGAAAACGCTGCACAGAATGAAATTATACTGCAGTTACACTTAGCAGGGAGCGTCAAATCGTTCGCGTTGCAACAGAAAAAAAGATATTTATATCCGTTAGCTTCAAGGCTAACGGATGCATTGAAATCAATGGGAATTGCTAAATGCTAAAAGAGGGACCGAAGTCTGAGTGCACTATGCCTGAAAGCTGTAAATGAGACACAGCCGATCATAGATTGCGCAATACCATGGCCCCTACAGTGATAATCACATGTAAATGAATGAGTACTGATTTGTAAGCAGTACAAACGTGCAGAAATGCATTTTTTTACAGGTTTGGCTTTTCAAACACACCCAGAGTGAACTTGTGCTCACACCACAGCTGGTGCACAGATACAGTGGCCTGTCTGAGAGAAAGTATTCACACCCCACGCACCGCACCACTTCTAAACGCATGCGCGCCCCCGACCTGCGCACGCCCGCCGACCGCCACACGGCAATCACACTCGCATTTTCTCCGGAAATGCACTCTAGTTGTTATTGTTATTTTCGTTTTCAATATATTATTATTATTCTGCCCGTTTTTTGTCCGTGCTTCTTCTCCCGCAGTTTTCGAGATATCGACCCCGTTCCAGCGCCAAATCGTCCGGCCCATACGGGAATAGAGCGCTTGTATACAACTTTTTGATCGAACCAACACTGTGGGCACAGTGCCCGTTTTAAGGTGCCCGTTTTTCCCCATTGACTCCCATTCATTTTGAAATGAATTTCGAGCTATCAACGCCGTTCCAACCCTTGATCGACCGGGTCATTAATTAGCGCCCAAATCCAAAAAATCATCCGGATACGCCCATCCGTGTGGCATTTATGCCCGTTTTTGCCCGAATTTTTGGACAAAAATCTTGACACCTTTGGCTTTCCACAGAACGTCAACGTGATGACGTAGACGGCATCTTCAGGCCGTTCTGAGAATAGAAAATGGCGGCCGCCAAAAAATCTGACTTATTTTGGTCTGTAACTAAAGTATTAGTGATTTTTAAGATGAAAACGCTGCACAGAATGAAATTATAGTGCAGTTAGACTTTGCAGTGAGCGTCATATCGTTCGCGCTGCAACAGAAACAAAGATATTTATATCCGTTAGCTTCAAGGCTAACGGATGCATTGAAATCAATGGGAATTGCTAAATGCTAAAAGAGGGACCGAAGTCTGAGTGCACTATGCCTGAAATCTGTAAATGAGACACAGCCGATCATAGATTGCGCAATACCATGGCCCCTGCAGTGATAATCACATGTAAATGAATGAGTACTGATTTGTAAGCAGTACAAACGTGCAGAAATGCATTTTTTTACAGGTTTGGCTTTTCAAACACACCCAGAGTGAACTTGTGCTCACACCACAGCTTGTGCACAGATACAGTGGCCTGTGTGGGAGAAAGTATTCACACCCCACGCACCGCACCACTTCTAAACGCATGCGCGCCCCCGACCTGCGCACGCCCGCCGACCGGCACACGGCAATCACACTCGCATTTTCTCCGGAAATGCACTCTCTAGTTAGTGTGATTGCAGAATGCAAGCACACTATTGTTATTGTTATTTTCGTTTTCAATATATTATTATTATTCTGCCCGTTTTTTGTCCGTGCTTCTTCTCCCGCAGTTTTCGAGATATCGACCCCGTTCCAGCGCCAAATCGTCCGGCCCATACGGGAATAGAGCGCTTGTATACAACTTTTTGATCGAACCAACACTGTGGGCACAGTGCCCGTTTTAAGGTGCCCGTTTTTCCCCATTGACTCCCATTCATTTTGAAATGAATTTCGAGCTATCAACGCCGTTCCAACCCTTGATCGACCGGGTCATTAATTAGCGCCCAAATCCAAAAAATCATCCGGATACGCCCATCCGTGTGGCATTTATGCCCGTTTTTGCCCGAATTTTTGGACAAAAATCTTGACACCTTTGGCTTTCCACAGAACGTCAACGTGATGACGTAGACGGCATCTTCAGGCCGTTCTGAGAATAGAAAATGGCGGCCGCCAAAAAATCTGACTTATTTTGGTCTGTAACTAAAGTATTAGTGATTTTTAAGATGAAAACGCTGCACAGAATGAAATTATAGTGCAGTTAGACTTTGCAGTGAGCGTCATATCGTTCGCGCTGCAACAGAAACAAAGATATTTATATCCGTTAGCTTCAAGGCTAACGGATGCATTGAAATCAATGGGAATTGCTAAATGCTAAAAGAGGGACCGAAGTCTGAGTGCACTATGCCTGAAAGCTGTAAATGAGACACAGCCGATCATAGATTGCGCAATACCATGGCCCCTGCAGTGATAATCACATGTAAATGAATGAGTACTGATTTGTAAGCAGTACAAACGTGCAGAAATGCATTTTTTTACAGGTTTGGCTTTTCAAACACACCCAGAGTGAACTTGTGCTCACACCACAGCTTGTGCACAGATACAGTGGCCTGTCTGGGAGAAAGTATTCACACCCCACGCACCGCACCACTTCTAAACGCATGCGCGCCCCCGACCTGCGCACGCCCGCCGACCGGCACACGGCAATCACACTCGCATTTTCTCCGGAAATGCACTCTCTAGTTGTTATTGTTATTTTCGTTTTCAATATATTATTATTATTCTGCCCGTTTTTTGTCCGTGCTTCTTCTCCCGCAGTTTTCGAGATATCGACCCCGTTCCAGCGCCAAATCGTCCGGCCCATACGGGAATAGAGCGCTTGTATACAACTTTTGGATCGAACCAACACTGTGGGCACAGTGCCCGTTTTAAGGTGCCCGTTTTTCCCCATTGACTCCCATTCATTTTGAAATGAATTTCGAGCTATCAACGCCGTTCCAACCCTTGATCGACCGGGTCATTAATTAGCGCCCAAATCCAAAAAATCATCCGGATACGCCCATCCGTGTGGCATTTATGCCCGTTTTTGCCCGAATTTTTGGACAAAAATCTTGACACCTTTGGCTTTCCACAGAACGTCAACGTGATGACGTAGACGGCATCTTCAGGCCGTTCTGAGAATAGAAAATGGCGGCCGCCAAAAAATCTGACTTATTTTGGTCTGTAACTAAAGTATTAGTGATTTTTAAGATGAAAACGCTGCACAGAATGAAATTATAGTGCAGTTAGACTTTGCAGTGAGCGTCATATCGTTCGCGCTGCAACAGAAACAAAGATATTTATATCCGTTAGCTTCAAGGCTAACGGATGCATTGAAATCAATGGGAATTGCTAAATGCTAAAAGAGGGACCGAAGTCTGAGTGCACTATGCCTGAAATCTGTAAATGAGACACAGCCGATCATAGATTGCGCAATACCATGGCCCCTGCAGTGATAATCACATGTAAATGAATGAGTACTGATTTG
Organism: Trichomycterus rosablanca; assembly: GCF_030014385.1. Classification (NCBI taxonomy): domain Eukaryota; kingdom Metazoa; phylum Chordata; class Actinopteri; order Siluriformes; family Trichomycteridae; genus Trichomycterus; species Trichomycterus rosablanca. Next base: position 16,844,667 of record NC_085993.1, read on the forward strand.
TAAGCAGTACAAACGTGCAGAAATGCATTTTTTTACAGGTTTGGCTTTTCAAACACACCCAGAGTGAACTTGTGCTCACACCACAGCTTGTGCACAGATACAGTGGCCTGTCTGGGAGAAAGTATTCACACCCCACGCACCGCACCACTTCTAAACGCATGCGCGCCCCCGACCTGCGCACGCCCGCCGACCGGCACACGGCAATCACACTCGCATTTTCTCCGGAAATGCACTCTCTAGTTATTATTATTATTATTAGTGTGATTGCTGTAGGCAAGCACACTATTGTTATCCGAAAGTCATATTATTATTATTATTAGTGTGATTGCCTAAAGGCAATCATACTATTGTTATCCGTTAGTCATATTATTAGTGTGATTGCAGAATGCAAGCACACTATTGTTAGTGTGATTGCAGAATGCAAGCACACTATTGTTATTGTTATTTTCGTTTTCAATATATTATTATTATTCTGCCCGTTTTTTGTCCGTGCTTCTTCTCCCGCAGTTTTCGAGATATCGACCCCGTTCCAGCGCCAAATCGTCCGGCCCATACGGGAATAGAGCGCTTGTATACAACTTTTTGATCGAACCAACACTGTGGGCACAGTGCCCGTTTTAAGGTGCCCGTTTTTCCCCATTGACTCCCATTCATTTTGAAATGAATTTCGAGCTATCAACGCCGTTCCAACCCTTGATCGACCGGGTCATTAATTAGCGCCCAAATCCAAAAAATCATCCGGATACGCCCATCCATGTGGCATTTATGCCCGTTTTTGCCCGAATTTTTGGACAAAAATCTTGACACCTTTGGCTTTCCACAGAACGTCAACGTGATGACGTAGACGGCATCTTCAGGCCGTTCTGAGAATAGAAAATGGCGGCCGCCAAAAAATCTGACTTATTTTGGTCTGTAACTAAAGTATTAGTGATTTTTAAGATGAAAACGCTGCACAGAATGAAATTATAGTGCAGTTAGACTTTGCAGTGAGCGTCATATCGTTCGCGCTGCAACAGAAACAAAGATATTTATATCCGTTAGCTTCAAGGCTAACGGATGCATTGAAATCAATGGGAATTGCTAAATGCTAAAAGAGGGACCGAAGTCTGAGTGCACTATGCCTGAAATCTGTAAATGAGACACAGCCGATCATAGATTGCGCAATACCATGGCCCCTGCAGTGATAATCACATGTAAATGAATGAGTACTGATTTGTAAGCAGTACAAACGTGCAGAAATGCATTTTTTTACAGGTTTGGCTTTTCAAACACACCCAGAGTGAACTTGTGCTCACACCACAGCTTGTGCACAGATACAGTGGCCTGTCTGGGAGAAAGTATTCACACCCCACGCACCGCACCACTTCTAAACGCATGCGCGCCCCCGACCTGCGCACGCCCGCCGACCGGCACACGGCAATCACACTCGCATTTTCTCCGGAAATGCACTCTCTAGTTGTTATTTTCGTTTTCAATATATTATTATTATTCTGCCCGTTTTTTGTCCGTGCTTCTTCTCCCGCAGTTTTCGAGATATCGACCCCGTTCCAGCGCCAAATCGTCCGGCCCATACGGGAATAGAGCGCTTGTATACAACTTTTTGATCGAACCAACACTGTGGGCACAGTGCCCGTTTTAAGGTGCCCGTTTTTCCCCATTGACTCCCATTCATTTTGAAATGAATTTCGAGCTATCAACGCCGTTCCAACCCTTGATCGACCGGGTCATTAATTAGCGCCCAAATCCAAAAAATCATCCGGATACGCCCATCCGTGTGGCATTTATGCCCGTTTTTGCCCGAATTTTTGGACAAAAATCTTGACACCTTTGGCTTTCCACAGAACGTCAACGTGATGACGTAGACGGCATCTTCAGGCCGTTCTGAGAATAGAAAATGGCGGCCGCCAAAAAATCTGACTTATTTTGGTCTGTAACTAAAGTATTAGTGATTTTTAAGATGAAAACGCTGCACAGAATGAAATTATAGTGCAGTTAGACTTTGCAGTGAGCGTCATATCGTTCGCGCTGCAACAGAAACAAAGATATTTATATCCGTTAGCTTCAAGGCTAACGGATGCATTGAAATCAATGGGAATTGCTAAATGCTAAAAGAGGGACCGAAGTCTGAGTGCACTATGCCTGAAAGCTGTAAATGAGACACAGCCGATCATAGATTGCGCAATACCATGGCCCCTGCAGTGATAATCACATGTAAATGAATGAGTACTGATTTGTAAGCAGTACAAACGTGCAGAAATGCATTTTTTTACAGGTTTGGCTTTTCAAACACACCCAGAGTGAACTTGTGCTCACACCACAGCTTGTGCACAGATACAGTGGCCTGTCTGGGAGAAAGTATTCACACCCCACGCACCGCACCACTTCTAAACGCATGCGCGCCCCCGACCTGCGCACGCCCGCCGACCGGCACACGGCAATCACACTCGCATTTTCTCCGGAAATGCACTCTCTAGTTAGTGTGATTGCAGAATGCAAGCACACTATTGTTATTGTTATTTTCGTTTTCAATATATTATTATTATTCTGCCCGTTTTTTGTCCGTGCTTCTTCTCCCGCAGTTTTCGAGATATCGACCCCGTTCCAGCGCCAAATCGTCCGGCCCATACGGGAATAGAGCGCTTGTATACAACTTTTTGATCGAACCAACACTGTGGGCACAGTGCCCGTTTTAAGGTGCCCGTTTTTCCCCATTGACTCCCATTCATTTTGAAATGAATTTCGAGCTATCAACGCCGTTCCAACCCTTGATCGACCGGGTCATTAATTAGCGCCCAAATCCAAAAAATCATCCGGATACGCCCATCCGTGTGGCATTTATGCCCGTTTTTGCCCGAATTTTTGGACAAAAATCTTGACACCTTTGGCTTTCCACAGAACGTCAACGTGATGACGTAGACGGCATCTTCAGGCCGTTCTGAGAATAGAAAATGGCGGCCGCCAAAAAATCTGACTTATTTTGGTCTGTAACTAAAGTATTAGTGATTTTTAAGATGAAAACGCTGCACAGAATGAAATTATAGTGCAGTTAGACTTTGCAGTGAGCGTCATATCGTTCGCGCTGCAACAGAAACAAAGATATTTATATCCGTTAGCTTCAAGGCTAACGGATGCATTGAAATCAATGGGAATTGCTAAATGCTAAAAGAGGGACCGAAGTCTGAGTGCACTATGCCTGAAAGCTGTAAATGAGACACAGCCGATCATAGATTGCGCAATACCATGGCCCCTGCAGTGATAATCACATGTAAATGAATGAGTACTGATTTGTAAGCAGTACAAACGTGCAGAAATGCATTTTTTTACAGGTTTGGCTTTTCAAACACACCCAGAGTGAACTTGTGCTCACACCACAGCTTGTGCACAGATACAGTGGCCTGTCTGGGAGAAAGTATTCACACCCCACGCACCGCACCACTTCTAAACGCATGCGCGCCCCCGACCTGCGCACGCCCGCCGACCGGCACACGGCAATCACACTCGCATTTTCTCCGGAAATGCACTCTCTAGTTGTTATTTTCGTTTTCAATATATTATTATTATTCTGCCCGTTTTTTGTCCGTGCTTCTTCTCCCGCAGTTTTCGAGATATCGACCCCGTTCCAGCGCCAAATCGTCCGGCCCATACGGGAATAGAGCGCTTGTATACAGCTTTTGGATCGAACCAACACTGTGGGCACAGTGCCCGTTTTAAGGTGCCCGTTTTTCCCCATTGACTCCCATTCATTTTGAAAAAAATGTCGAGCTATCAACGCCGTTCCAACCCTTGATCGACCGGGTCATTAATTAGCGCCCAAATCCAAAAAATCATCCGGATACGCCCATCCGTGTGGCATTTATGCCCGTTTTTGCCCGAATTTTTGGACAGAAATCTTGACACCTTTGGCTTTCCACAGAACGTCAACGTGATGACGTAGGCGGCATCTTCAGGCCGTTCTGAGAATAGAAAATGGCGGCCGCCAAAAAATCTGACTTATTTTGGTCTGTAACTAAAGTATTAGTGATTTTTAAGATGAAAACGCTGCACAGAATGAAATTATACTGCAGTTACACTTAGCAGGGAGCGTCAAATCGTTCGCGTTGCAACAGAAAAAAAGATATTTATATCCGTTAGCTTCAAGGCTAACGGATGCATTGAAATCAATGGGAATTGCTAAATGCTAAAAGAGGGACCGAAGTCTGAGTGCACTATGCCTGAAAGCTGTAAATGAGACACAGCCGATCATAGATTGCGCAATACCATGGCCCCTACAGTGATAATCACATGTAAATGAATGAGTACTGATTTGTAAGCAGTACAAACGTGCAGAAATGCATTTTTTTACAGGTTTGGCTTTTCAAACACACCCAGAGTGAACTTGTGCTCACACCACAGCTGGTGCACAGATACAGTGGCCTGTCTGAGAGAAAGTATTCACACCCCACGCACCGCACCACTTCTAAACGCATGCGCGCCCCCGACCTGCGCACGCCCGCCGACCGCCACACGGCAATCACACTCGCATTTTCTCCGGAAATGCACTCTAGTTAGTGTGATTGCAGAATGCAAGCACACTATTGTTATTGTTATTTTCGTTTTCAATATATTATTGCCATTCCGCCCGTTTTTTGTCCGTGCTTCTTCTCCCGCAGTTTTCGAGATATCGACCCCGTTCCAGCGCCAAATCGTCCGGCCCATACGGGAATAGAGCGCTTGTATACAGCTTTTGGATCGAACCAACACTGTGGGCACAGTGCCCGTTTTAAGGTGCCCGTTTTTCCCCATTGACTCCCATTCATTTTGAAAAAAATGTCGAGCTATCAACGCCGTTCCAACCCTTGATCGACCGGGTCATTAATTAGCGCCCAAATCCAAAAAATCATCCGGATACGCCCATCCGTGTGGCATTTATGCCCGTTTTTGCCCGAATTTTTGGACAGAAATCTTGACACCTTTGGCTTTCCACAGAACGTCAACGTGATGACGTAGGCGGCATCTTCAGCCCGTTCTGAGAATAGAAAATGGCGGCCGCCAAAAAATCTGACTTATTTTGGTCTGTAACTAAAGTATTAGTGATTTTTAAGATGAAAACGCTGCACAGAATGAAATTATACTGCAGTTACACTTAGCAGGGAGCGTCAAATCGTTCGCGTTGCAACAGAAAAAAAGATATTTATATCCGTTAGCTTCAAGGCTAACGGATGCATTGAAATCAATGGGAATTGCTAAATGCTAAAAGAGGGACCGAAGTCTGAGTGCACTATGCCTGAAAGCTGTAAATGAGACACAGCCGATCATAGATTGCGCAATACCATGGCCCCTACAGTGATAATCACATGTAAATGAATGAGTACTGATTTGTAAGCAGTACAAACGTGCAGAAATGCATTTTTTTACAGGTTTGGCTTTTCAAACACACCCAGAGTGAACTTGTGCTCACACCACAGCTGGTGCACAGATACAGTGGCCTGTCTGAGAGAAAGTATTCACACCCCACGCACCGCACCACTTCTAAACGCATGCGCGCCCCCGACCTGCGCACGCCCGCCGACCGCCACACGGCAATCACACTCGCATTTTCTCCGGAAATGCACTCTAGTTAGTGTGATTGCAGAATGCAAGCACACTATTGTTATTGTTATTTTCGTTTTCAATATATTATTGCCATTCCGCCCGTTTTTTGTCTCCCTTTCTTCGTCCGCAATTTTCGAGATATCGACCCCGTTCCAGTGCCAAATCGTCCGGCCCATACGGGAATGGACTGCTTGTATACAGCTTTTGGATCGAACCAACACTGTGGGCACAGTGCCCGTTTTAAGGTGCCCGTTTTGCCCCATTGACTCCCATTCATTTTGAAAAAAATTTCGAGCTATCAACGCCGTTCCAACCCTTGATCGACCGGGTCATTAATTAGCGCCCAAATCCAAAAAATCATCCGGATACGCCCATCCGTGTGGCATTTATGCCCGTTTTTGCCCGAATTTTTGGACAAAAATCTTGACACCTTTGGCTTTCCACAGAACGTCAACGTGATGACGTAGACGGCATCTTCAGGCCGTTCTGAGAATAGAAAATGGCGGCCGCCAAAAAATCTGACTTATTTTGGTCTGTAACTAAAGTATTAGTGATTTTTAAGATGAAAACGCTGCACAGAATGAAATTATAGTGCAGTTAGACTTTGCAGTGAGCGTCATATCGTTCGCGCTGCAACAGAAACAAAGATATTTATATCCGTTAGCTTCAAGGCTAACGGATGCATTGAAATCAATGGGAATTGCTAAATGCTAAAAGAGGGACCGAAGTCTGAGTGCACTATGCCTGAAATCTGTAAATGAGACACAGCCGATCATAGATTGCGCAATACCATGGCCCCTGCAGTGATAATCACATGTAAATGAATGAGTACTGATTTGTAAGCAGTACAAACGTGCAGAAATGCATTTTTTTACAGGTTTGGCTTTTCAAACACACCCAGAGTGAACTTGTGCTCACACCACAGCTTGTGCACAGATACAGTGGCCTGTCTGGGAGAAAGTATTCACACCCCACGCACCGCACCACTTCTAAACGCATGCGCGCCCCCGACCTGCGCACGCCCGCCGACCGGCACACGGCAATCACACTCGCATTTTCTCCGGAAATGCACTCTCTAGTTATTATTATTATTATTAGTGTGATTGCTGTAGGCAAGCACACTATTGTTATCCGAAAGTCATATTATTATTATTATTAGTGTGATTGCCTAAAGGCAATCATACTATTGTTATCCGTTAGTCATATTATTAGTGTGATTGCAGAATGCAAGCACACTATTGTTAGTGTGATTGCAGAATGCAAGCACACTATTGTTATTGTTATTTTCGTTTTCAATATATTATTATTATTCTGCCCGTTTTTTGTCCGTGCTTCTTCTCCCGCAGTTTTCGAGATATCGACCCCGTTCCAGCGCCAAATCGTCCGGCCCATACGGGAATAGAGCGCTTGTATACAACTTTTTGATCGAACCAACACTGTGGGCACAGTGCCCGTTTTAAGGTGCCCGTTTTTCCCCATTGACTCCCATTCATTTTGAAATGAATTTCGAGCTATCAACGCCGTTCCAACCCTTGATCGACCGGGTCATTAATTAGCGCCCAAATCCAAAAAATCATCCGGATACGCCCATCCATGTGGCATTTATGCCCGTTTTTGCCCGAATTTTTGGACAAAAATCTTGACACCTTTGGCTTTCCACAGAACGTCAACGTGATGACGTAGACGGCATCTTCAGGCCGTTCTGAGAATAGAAAATGGCGGCCGCCAAAAAATCTGACTTATTTTGGTCTGTAACTAAAGTATTAGTGATTTTTAAGATGAAAACGCTGCACAGAATGAAATTATAGTGCAGTTAGACTTTGCAGTGAGCGTCATATCGTTCGCGCTGCAACAGAAACAAAGATATTTATATCCGTTAGCTTCAAGGCTAACGGATGCATTGAAATCAATGGGAATTGCTAAATGCTAAAAGAGGGACCGAAGTCTGAGTGCACTATGCCTGAAATCTGTAAATGAGACACAGCCGATCATAGATTGCGCAATACCATGGCCCCTGCAGTGATAATCACATGTAAATGAATGAGTACTGATTTGTAAGCAGTACAAACGTGCAGAAATGCATTTTTTTACAGGTTTGGCTTTTCAAACACACCCAGAGTGAACTTGTGCTCACACCACAGCTTGTGCACAGATACAGTGGCCTGTCTGGGAGAAAGTATTCACACCCCACGCACCGCACCACTTCTAAACGCATGCGCGCCCCCGACCTGCGCACGCCCGCCGACCGGCACACGGCAATCACACTCGCATTTTCTCCGGAAATGCACTCTCTAGTTGTTATTTTCGTTTTCAATATATTATTATTATTCTGCCCGTTTTTTGTCCGTGCTTCTTCTCCCGCAGTTTTCGAGATATCGACCCCGTTCCAGCGCCAAATCGTCCGGCCCATACGGGAATAGAGCGCTTGTATACAACTTTTTGATCGAACCAACACTGTGGGCACAGTGCCCGTTTTAAGGTGCCCGTTTTTCCCCATTGACTCCCATTCATTTTGAAATGAATTTCGAGCTATCAACGCCGTTCCAACCCTTGATCGACCGGGTCATTAATTAGCGCCCAAATCCAAAAAATCATCCGGATACGCCCATCCGTGTGGCATTTATGCCCGTTTTTGCCCGAATTTTTGGACAAAAATCTTGACACCTTTGGCTTTCCACAGAACGTCAACGTGATGACGTAGACGGCATCTTCAGGCCGTTCTGAGAATAGAAAATGGCGGCCGCCAAAAAATCTGACTTATTTTGGTCTGTAACTAAAGTATTAGTGATTTTTAAGATGAAAACGCTGCACAGAATGAAATTATAGTGCAGTTAGACTTTGCAGTGAGCGTCATATCGTTCGCGCTGCAACAGAAACAAAGATATTTATATCCGTTAGCTTCAAGGCTAACGGATGCATTGAAATCAATGGGAATTGCTAAATGCTAAAAGAGGGACCGAAGTCTGAGTGCACTATGCCTGAAAGCTGTAAATGAGACACAGCCGATCATAGATTGCGCAATACCATGGCCCCTGCAGTGATAATCACATGTAAATGAATGAGTACTGATTTGTAAGCAGTACAAACGTGCAGAAATGCATTTTTTTACAGGTTTGGCTTTTCAAACACACCCAGAGTGAACTTGTGCTCACACCACAGCTTGTGCACAGATACAGTGGCCTGTCTGGGAGAAAGTATTCACACCCCACGCACCGCACCACTTCTAAACGCATGCGCGCCCCCGACCTGCGCACGCCCGCCGACCGGCACACGGCAATCACACTCGCATTTTCTCCGGAAATGCACTCTCTAGTTAGTGTGATTGCAGAATGCAAGCACACTATTGTTATTGTTATTTTCGTTTTCAATATATTATTATTATTCTGCCCGTTTTTTGTCCGTGCTTCTTCTCCCGCAGTTTTCGAGATATCGACCCCGTTCCAGCGCCAAATCGTCCGGCCCATACGGGAATAGAGCGCTTGTATACAACTTTTTGATCGAACCAACACTGTGGGCACAGTGCCCGTTTTAAGGTGCCCGTTTTTCCCCATTGACTCCCATTCATTTTGAAATGAATTTCGAGCTATCAACGCCGTTCCAACCCTTGATCGACCGGGTCATTAATTAGCGCCCAAATCCAAAAAATCATCCGGATACGCCCATCCGTGTGGCATTTATGCCCGTTTTTGCCCGAATTTTTGGACAAAAATCTTGACACCTTTGGCTTTCCACAGAACGTCAACGTGATGACGTAGACGGCATCTTCAGGCCGTTCTGAGAATAGAAAATGGCGGCCGCCAAAAAATCTGACTTATTTTGGTCTGTAACTAAAGTATTAGTGATTTTTAAGATGAAAACGCTGCACAGAATGAAATTATAGTGCAGTTAGACTTTGCAGTGAGCGTCATATCGTTCGCGCTGCAACAGAAACAAAGATATTTATATCCGTTAGCTTCAAGGCTAACGGATGCATTGAAATCAATGGGAATTGCTAAATGCTAAAAGAGGGACCGAAGTCTGAGTGCACTATGCCTGAAAGCTGTAAATGAGACACAGCCGATCATAGATTGCGCAATACCATGGCCCCTGCAGTGATAATCACATGTAAATGAATGAGTACTGATTTGTAAGCAGTACAAACGTGCAGAAATGCATTTTTTTACAGGTTTGGCTTTTCAAACACACCCAGAGTGAACTTGTGCTCACACCACAGCTTGTGCACAGATACAGTGGCCTGTCTGGGAGAAAGTATTCACACCCCACGCACCGCACCACTTCTAAACGCATGCGCGCCCCCGACCTGCGCACGCCCGCCGACCGGCACACGGCAATCACACTCGCATTTTCTCCGGAAATGCACTCTCTAGTTGTTATTTTCGTTTTCAATATATTATTATTATTCTGCCCGTTTTTTGTCCGTGCTTCTTCTCCCGCAGTTTTCGAGATATCGACCCCGTTCCAGCGCCAAATCGTCCGGCCCATACGGGAATAGAGCGCTTGTATACAGCTTTTGGATCGAACCAACACTGTGGGCACAGTGCCCGTTTTAAGGTGCCCGTTTTTCCCCATTGACTCCCATTCATTTTGAAAAAAATGTCGAGCTATCAACGCCGTTCCAACCCTTGATCGACCGGGTCATTAATTAGCGCCCAAATCCAAAAAATCATCCGGATACGCCCATCCGTGTGGCATTTATGCCCGTTTTTGCCCGAATTTTTGGACAGAAATCTTGACACCTTTGGCTTTCCACAGAACGTCAACGTGATGACGTAGGCGGCATCTTCAGGCCGTTCTGAGAATAGAAAATGGCGGCCGCCAAAAAATCTGACTTATTTTGGTCTGTAACTAAAGTATTAGTGATTTTTAAGATGAAAACGCTGCACAGAATGAAATTATACTGCAGTTACACTTAGCAGGGAGCGTCAAATCGTTCGCGTTGCAACAGAAAAAAAGATATTTATATCCGTTAGCTTCAAGGCTAACGGATGCATTGAAATCAATGGGAATTGCTAAATGCTAAAAGAGGGACCGAAGTCTGAGTGCACTATGCCTGAAAGCTGTAAATGAGACACAGCCGATCATAGATTGCGCAATACCATGGCCCCTACAGTGATAATCACATGTAAATGAATGAGTACTGATTTGTAAGCAGTACAAACGTGCAGAAATGCATTTTTTTACAGGTTTGGCTTTTCAAACACACCCAGAGTGAACTTGTGCTCACACCACAGCTGGTGCACAGATACAGTGGCCTGTCTGAGAGAAAGTATTCACACCCCACGCACCGCACCACTTCTAAACGCATGCGCGCCCCCGACCTGCGCACGCCCGCCGACCGCCACACGGCAATCACACTCGCATTTTCTCCGGAAATGCACTCTAGTTAGTGTGATTGCAGAATGCAAGCACACTATTGTTATTGTTATTTTCGTTTTCAATATATTATTGCCATTCCGCCCGTTTTTTGTCCGTGCTTCTTCTCCCGCAGTTTTCGAGATATCGACCCCGTTCCAGCGCCAAATCGTCCGGCCCATACGGGAATAGAGCGCTTGTATACAGCTTTTGGATCGAACCAACACTGTGGGCACAGTGCCCGTTTTAAGGTGCCCGTTTTTCCCCATTGACTCCCATTCATTTTGAAAAAAATGTCGAGCTATCAACGCCGTTCCAACCCTTGATCGACCGGGTCATTAATTAGCGCCCAAATCCAAAAAATCATCCGGATACGCCCATCCGTGTGGCATTTATGCCCGTTTTTGCCCGAATTTTTGGACAGAAATCTTGACACCTTTGGCTTTCCACAGAACGTCAACGTGATGACGTAGGCGGCATCTTCAGCCCGTTCTGAGAATAGAAAATGGCGGCCGCCAAAAAATCTGACTTATTTTGGTCTGTAACTAAAGTATTAGTGATTTTTAAGATGAAAACGCTGCACAGAATGAAATTATACTGCAGTTACACTTAGCAGGGAGCGTCAAATCGTTCGCGTTGCAACAGAAAAAAAGATATTTATATCCGTTAGCTTCAAGGCTAACGGATGCATTGAAATCAATGGGAATTGCTAAATGCTAAAAGAGGGACCGAAGTCTGAGTGCACTATGCCTGAAAGCTGTAAATGAGACACAGCCGATCATAGATTGCGCAATACCATGGCCCCTACAGTGATAATCACATGTAAATGAATGAGTACTGATTTGTAAGCAGTACAAACGTGCAGAAATGCATTTTTTTACAGGTTTGGCTTTTCAAACACACCCAGAGTGAACTTGTGCTCACACCACAGCTGGTGCACAGATACAGTGGCCTGTCTGAGAGAAAGTATTCACACCCCACGCACCGCACCACTTCTAAACGCATGCGCGCCCCCGACCTGCGCACGCCCGCCGACCGCCACACGGCAATCACACTCGCATTTTCTCCGGAAATGCACTCTAGTTAGTGTGATTGCAGAATGCAAGCACACTATTGTTATTGTTATTTTCGTTTTCAATATATTATTGCCATTCCGCCCGTTTTTTGTCTCCCTTTCTTCGTCCGCAATTTTCGAGATATCGACCCCGTTCCAGTGCCAAATCGTCCGGCCCATACGGGAATGGACTGCTTGTATACAGCTTTTGGATCGAACCAACACTGTGGGCACAGTGCCCGTTTTAAGGTGCCCGTTTTGCCCCATTGACTCCCATTCATTTTGAAAAAAATTTCGAGCTATCAACGCCGTTCCAACCCTTGATCGACCGGGTCATTAATTAGCGCCCAAATCCAAAAAATCATCCGGATACGCCCATCCGTGTGGCATTTATGCCCGTTTTTGCCCGAATTTTTGGACAAAAATCTTGACACCTTTGGCTTTCCACAGAACGTCAACGTGATGACGTAGGCGGCATCTTCAGCCCGTTCTGAGAATAGAAAATGGCGGCCGCCAAAAAAGCTGACTTATTTTGGTCTGTAACTAAAGTATTAGTGATTTTTAAGATGAAAACGCTGCACAGAATGAAATTATACTGCAGTTACACTTAGCAGTGAGCGTCATATCATTCGCGTTGCAACAGAAACAAAGATATTTATATCCGTTAGCTTCAAGGCTAACGGATGCATTGAAATCAATGGGAATTGCTAAATGCTAAAAGAGGGACCGAAGTCTGAGTGCACTATGCCTGAAAGCTGTAAATGAGACACAGCCGATCATAGATTGCGCAATACCATGGCCCCTGCAGTGATAATCACATGTAAATGAATGAGTACTGATTTGTAAGCAGTACAAACGTGCAGAAATGCATTTTTTTACAGGTTTGGCTTTTCAAACACACCCAGAGTGAACTTGTGCTCACACCACAGCTTGTGCACAGATACAGTGGCCTGTCTGGGAGAAAGTATTCACACCCCACGCACCGCACCACTTCTAAACGCATGCGCGCCCCCGACCTGCGCACGCCCGCCGACCGGCACACGGCAATCACACTCGCATTTTCTCCGGAAATGCACTCTCTAGTTATTATTATTATTCCACCCGTTTTTTGTCCGCGTTTCTTCGTCCGCAGTTTTCGAGATATCGACCCCGTTCCAGCGCCAAATCGTCCGGCCCATACGGGAATCGAGCGCTTGTATACACGTTTTCGATCCGCCCGCCCGTTCGCCGGCCACGCCCGCTTTTGTAGCGTTTTTTGGTCCCATTGACTTCCATTCATTTTTTTAGAATGGGATTTTCCTATACCCGCCCTCGACTCAAATCGAGAGCTAGGATTTAAAGATAAAGTATTTACCCCCCCCTCCCCCAAACACACACTGTACCTCTTCTATACAGCATTTAGATACGCTCACTTCCCACTGATGTAACCCCAATCACATACAGCATTTAGATACATTCACTTCCCACTGAGCATTGGGATTCGAACCCACACCCACCTGCCACGCCCATTTTTCAGCTCCATTCACTTCCATTCATTTTTTGAAAGTTCGAGATATCGACGCCGTTCCAACTCTATATCGTAAAGCCCACTGATGTAACCCCGACTCAGATACAGCATGGGGATTCGAACCCACACCCACCTGCCACGCCCGGTTTTTGTCCCCATTCACTTCCATTCATTTTTTGAAAGTTTGAGATATCAACGCCGTTCCAACTCTGAATTGTAAAGCCCACTGATGTAACCCCAACTCAGATACAGCATGGGGATTCGAACCCACGCCCACCTGCCACGCCCGGTTTTTGTCCCCATTCACTTCCATTCATTTTTTGAAAGTTTGAGATATCGAAGCCGTTCCAACTCTATATCGTAAAGCTCACTGATGTAACCCCGACTCAGATACAGCATGGGGATTCGAACCCACGCCCACCTGCCACGCCCGGTTTTTGGTCCCTGTCACTTCCATTCATTTTTTGAAAGTTTGAGATATCGACTCCGTTCCAACTCTATATCGAAAAGCTCACTGATGTAACCCCAACTCAGATACAGCATGGGGATTCGAACCCACGCCCACCTGCCACGCCCGGTTTTTGTTCATTCACTTCCATTCATTTTTTGAAAGTTTGAGATATCGAAGCCGTTCCAACTCTATATCGTAAAGCTCACTGATGTAACCCCGACTCAGATAAAGCATGGGGATTCGAACCCACACCCACCTGCCACGCCCGGTTTTTGTCCCCATTCACTTCCATTCATTTTTTGAAAGTTCGAGATATCGACGCCGTTCCAAATCTATATCATAAAGCTCACTGATGTAACCCGGACTCAGATACAGCATGGGGATTCGAACCCACGCCCACCTGCCACGCCCGGTTTTTGTCCCCATTCACTTCCATTCATTTTTTGAAAGTTCGAGATATCGACGCTGTTCCAACTCTATATCGTAAAGCTCACTGATGTAACCCCGACTGAGGTACAGCATGGGGATTCGAACCCACACCCACCTGCCACGCCCGGTTTTTGTTCCCATTCACTTCCATTCATTTTTTGAAAGTTTGAGATATCGACGCCGTTCCAACTCTATATCGTAAAGCTCTTTGATGTAACCCCGACTCAGATACAGCATGGGGATTCGAACCCACACCCACCTGCCACGCCCGGTTTTTGTCCCCATTCACTTCCATTCATTTTTTGAAAGTTCAAGATATCGACGCCGTTCCAACTCTATATCGTAAAGCTCACTGATGTAACCCCGACTCAGATACAGCATGGGGATTCGAACCCACGCCCACCTGCCACGCCCGGTTTTTGTCCCCATTCACTTCCATTCATTTTTTGAAAGTTCAAGATATCGACACCGTTCCAACTCTATATCGTAAAGCTCACTGATGTAACCCCGACTCAGATAAAGCATGGGGATTCGAACCCACACCCACCTGCCACGCCCGGTTTTTGTTCCCATTCACTTCCATTCATTTTTTGAAAGTTCGAGATATCAACGCCGTTCCAACTCTAAATCGTAAAGCCCACTGATGACACCCCGAGTTGGATAAAGCATTAGGATACGCGCCCGCCCGCCCGACCCACGGCAATCACACTCGCATTTTCTCCGGAAATGCACTCTCTAGTTATTAGTGTGATTGCAGAATGCAAGCACACTATTGTTATTGTTATTTTCGTTTTCAATATATTATTGCCATTCCGCCCGTTTTTTGTCTCCCTTTCTTCGTCCGCAATTTTCGAGATATCGACCCCGTTCCAGTGCCAAATCGTCCGGCCCATACGGGAATGGACTGCTTGTATACAGCTTTTGGATCGAACCAACACTGTGGGCACAGTGCCCGTTTTAAGGTGCCCGTTTTGCCCCATTGACTCCCATTCATTTTGAAAAAAATTTCGAGCTATAAATGCCGTTCCAACTCTTGATGGACCGGGTCATTAATTAGCGCCCAAATCAAAAAAATCATCCGGATACGCCCATCCGTGTGGCATTTATGCCCGTATTTGCCCGAATTTTTGGACTAAAATCTTGCCACCTTTGGCTTTCCACAGAACGTCAACGTGATGACGTAGGCGGCATCTTCAGTCCGTTCTGAGAACAGAAAATGGCCGCCGCCAAAAAATCTGACTTATTTTGGTCTGTAACTAAAGTATTAGTGATTTTTAAGGTGAAAACGCTGCACAGAATGAAATTATAAGCCAGTAACACTTAGCAGTGAGCGTCAAATCGTTCGCGTTGCAACAGAAAAGAAGATATTTATATCCGTTAGCTTCAAGGCTAACAAATGCATTCAAATCAATGGCAATGGCTACATGCTAAAGGAGGGACCGAAGTGTGAGCACTGTGTAAGTGCACTATGAATGAAAGCTGTAAATGAGACACAGCCGATCATAGATTGCGCAATACCATTGACTCCTATTCATTTTTTTTGAATGGTTATTTAATGGTTATTTCTATAACCTTTATTTAACCTATAAGAGCCCCATTTACTTCCATTCATTTTTTGAAAGTTCGAGATATCAACGCCGTTCCAACTCTAAATTGTACAGCCCACTGATGTAACCCCGACTCAGATACAGCATGGGGACTCGAACCCAAACCCACCTGCCACGCCCGGTTTTCAGCCCCATTCACTTCCATTCATTTTTTGGAAATTTCAAGATATCAACGCCGTTCCAACTGTAAATCATCCGGGCAGTTAATGACACCCCAACCTGGATACAGCATGGTCATACGCAGCCCCGCCCGCCTGCCACGCCCACTTTTTAATATTTCGAGATATCAGCGCCGTTCCAACTCTAATTTGTTTAGCCCACTGATGACACCCCGACTTGGATACAGCATTGTCATACGCAGCCCCGCCCGCCTGCCACGCCCACTTTTTTAATATTTCGAGATATCAACGCCGTTCCAACTCTAATTTGTTTAGCCCACTGATGACACCCCGACTTGGATACAGCATGGTCATACGCAACCCCGCCCATCTGCCACGCCCGTTTCTGAGACGTCCGGACGTCGACGCTGTTCCGACTCTGAGCCGTCCGGCCCGTCGACGCTGCTCCCAGCTTCGATACGGCGTTCGGATAAGCGCGCACGCACGCCGACCGGCACACGGCAATCACACTCGCATTTTCTCCGGAAATGCACTCTCTAGTTATTATTATTAGTGTGATTGCAGAATGCAAGCACACTATTGTTATTGTTATTTTCGTTTTCAATATATTATTCTTATTCTGCCGGTTTTTTGTCCGTGCTTCTTCTCCCGCAGTTTTCGAGATATCGACCCCGTTCCAGCGCCAAATCGTCCGGCCCATACGGGAATAGAGCGCTTGTATACAGCTTTTGGATCGAACCAACACTGTGGGCACAGTGCCCGTTTTAAGGTGCCCGTTTTTCCCCATTGACTCCCATTCATTTTGAAATGAATTTCGAGCTATCAACGCCGTTCCAACCCTTGATCGACCGGGTCATTAATTAGCGCCCAAATCCAAAAAATCATCCGGATACGCCCATCCGTGTGGCATTTATGCCCGTTTTTGCCCGAATTTTTGGACAAAAATCTTGACACCTTTGGCTTTCCACAGAACGTCAACGTGATGACGTAGACGGCATCTTCAGGCCGTTCTGAGAATAGAAAATGGCGGCCGCCAAAAAATCTGACTTATTTTGGTCTGTAACTAAAGTATTAGTGATTTTTAAGATGAAAACGCTGCACAGAATGAAATTATAGTGCAGTTAGACTTGGCAGTGAGCGTCATATCGTTCGCGCTGCAACAGAAACAAAGATATTTATATCCGTTAGCTTCAAGGCTAACGGATGCATTGAAATCAATGGGAATTGCTAAATGCTAAAAGAGGGACCGAAGTCTGAGTGCACTATGCCTGAAAGATGTAAATGAGACACAGCCGATCATAGATTGCGCAATACCATGGCCCCTACAGTGATAATCACATGTAAATGAATGAGTACTGATTTGTAAGCAGTAGAAACGTGCAGAAATGCATTTTTTTACAGGTTTGGCTTTTCAAACACACCCAGAGTGAACTTGTGCTCACACCACAGCTTGTGCACAGATACAGTGGCCTGTCTGAGAGAAAGTATTCACACCCCACGCACCGCACCACTTCTAAACGCATGCGCACCCCCGACCTGCGCACGCTTGCCGACCGGCACACGGCAATCACACTCGCATTTTCTCCGGAAATGCACTCTCTAGTTAGTGTGATTGCAGAATGCAAGCACACTATTGTTATTGTTATTTTCGTTTTCAATATATTATTATTATTCCACCCGTTTTTTGTCCGTGCTTCTTCTCCCGCAGTTTTCGAGATATCGACCCCGTTCCAGCGCCAAATCGTCCGGCCCATACGGGAATAGAGCGCTTGTATACAACTTTTTGATCGAACCAACACTGTGGGCACAGTGCCCGTTTTAAGGTGCCCGTTTTTCCCCATTGACTCCCATTCATTTTGAAATGAATTTCGAGCTATCAACGCCGTTCCAACCCTTGATCGACCGGGTCATTAATTAGCGCCCAAATCCAAAAAATCATCCGGATACGCCCATCCGTGTGGCATTTATGCCCGTTTTTGCCCGAATTTTTGGACAAAAATCTTGACACCTTTGGCTTTCCACAGAACGTCAACGTGATGACGTAGACGGCATCTTCAGGCCGTTCTGAGAATAGAAAATGGCGGCCGCCAAAAAATCTGACTTATTTTGGTCTGTAACTAAAGTATTAGTGATTTTTAAGATGAAAACGCTGCACAGAATGAAATTATAGTGCAGTTAGACTTTGCAGTGAGCGTCATATCGTTCGCGTTGCAACAGAAACAAAGATATTTATATCCGTTAGCTTCAAGGCTAACGGATGCATTGAAATCAATGGGAATTGCTAAATGCTAAAAGAGGGACCGAAGTCTGAGTGCACTATGCCTGAAATCTGTAAATGAGACACAGCCGATCATAGATTGCGCAATACCATGGCCCCTGCAGTGATAATCACATGTAAATGAATGAGTACTGATTTGTAAGCAGTACAAACGTGCAGAAATGCATTTTTTTACAGGTTTGGCTTTTCAAACACACCCAGAGTGAACTTGTGCTCACACCACAGCTTGTGCACAGATACAGTGGCCTGTCTGGGAGAAAGTATTCACACCCCACGCACCGCACCACTTCTAAACGCATGCGCGCCCCCGACCTGCGCACGCCCGCCGACCGGCACACGGCAATCACACTCGCATTTTCTCCGGAAATGCACTCTCTAGTTATTAGTGTGATTGCAGAATGCAAGCACACTATTGTTATTGTTATTTTCGTTTTCAATATATTATTGCCATTCCGCCCGTTTTTTGTCTCCCTTTCTTCGTCCGCAATTTTCGAGATATCGACCCCGTTCCAGTGCCAAATCGTCCGGCCCATACGGGAATGGACTGCTTGTATACAGCTTTTGGATCGAACCAACACTGTGGGCACAGTGCCCGTTTTAAGGTGCCCGTTTTGCCCCATTGACTCCCATTCATTTTGAAAAAAATTTCGAGCTATCAACGCCGTTCCAACCCTTGATCGACCGGGTCATTAATTAGCGCCCAAATCCAAAAAATCACCCAGAGTGAACTTGTGCTCACACCACAGCTTGTGCACAGATACAGTGGCCTGTCTGGGAGAAAGTATTCACACCCCACGCACCGCACCACTTCTAAACGCATGCGCGCCCCCGACCTGCGCACGCCCGCCGACCGGCACACGGCAATCACACTCGCATTTTCTCCGGAAATGCACTCTCTAGTTATTATTATTATTCCACCCGTTTTTTGTCTCCCTTTCTTCGTCCGCAGTTTTCGAGATATCGACCCCGTTCCAGCGCCAAATCGTCCGGCCCATACGGGAATGGACTGCTTGTATACAGGTTTTCGATCCGCTCGCCCGTTCACGTGCCACGCCCGCTTTTGTAGCGTTTTTTGGTCCCATTGACTTCCATTCATTTTTAGAATGGCATGTTCCTATACCGGCCTTCGGCTCAAATCGAGAGCTAGGATTCAGATAGAGACGCCTGTGAGTCTTCACCCACCCGACACCCCACATTACAGCTCTTCTATACAGCATTTAGACACGCTCACTTCCCACTGATGTAACCCCACTAACATACAGCATGGGGATTCGAACCCACGCCCACCTGCCACGCCCGGTTTTTGTCCCCATTCACTTCCATTCATTTTTTGAAAGTTCGAGATATCGACGCCGTTCCAACTCTAAATCGTAAAGCTCACTGATGTAACCCCGACTCAGATACAGCATGGGGATTCGAACCCACACCCACCTGCCACGCCCGGTTTTTGTCCCCATTCACTTCCATTCATTTTTTGAAAGTTCGAGATATCGACGCCGTTCCAACTCTATATCGTAAAGCTCACTGATGTAACCCCGACTCAGGTACAGCATGGGGATTTGAACCCACACCCACCCGCCACGCCCAGTTTTTGTCCCTATTCACTTCCATTCATTTTTTGAAAGTTCGAGATATCGACGCCGTTCCAACTCTATATCGTAAAGCCCACTGATGTAACCCCGACTCAGATACAGCATGGGGATTCGAACCCACACCCACCTGCCACGCCCGGTTTTTGTCCCCATTCACTTCCATTCATTTTTTGAAAGTTTGAGATATCGACGCCGTTCCAACTCTATATCGTAAAGCTCACTGATGTAACCCCGACTCAGATACAGCATGGGGATTCGAACCCACGCCCACCTGCCACGCCCGGTTTTTGTCCCCATTCACTTCCATTCATTTTTTGAAAGTTCGAGATATCAACGCCGTTCCAACTCTATATCGTAAAGCTCACTGATGTAACCCCGACTCAGATACAGCATGGGGATTCGAACCCACACCCACCTGCCACGCCCGGTTTTTTTCCCCATTCACTTCCATTCATTTTTTGAAAGTTCGAGATATCAACGCCGTTCCAACTCTAAATCATAAAGCTCACTGATGTAACCCCGACTCAGGTACAGCATGGGGATTCGAACCCACGCCCACCTGCCACGCCCGGTTTTTGTCCCGATTCACTTCCATTCATTTTTTGAAAGTTCGAGATATCAACGCCGTTCCAACTCTATATCGTAAAGCTCACTGATGTAACCCCGACTCAGATACAGCATGGGGATTCGAACCAACACCCACCTGCCACGCCCGGTTTTTGTTCCCATTTACTTCTATTCATTTTTTGAAAGTTTGAGATATCAACGCCGTTCCAACTCTAAATCGTAAAGCCCCCTGATGTAACCCCGACTCAGATACAGCATGGGGATTCGAAACCACACCCACCTGCCACGCCCGGTTTTTGGTCCCATTCACTTCCATTCATTTTTTGAAAGTTCGAGATATCAACGCCGTTCCAACTCTAAATCGTAAAGCCCACTGATGTAACCCCGACTCATGTACAGCATGGGGATTCGAACCCACGCCCACCTGCCACGCCCGGTTTTTGTCCCCATTCACTTGCATTCATTTTTTGAAAGTTCGAGATATCGACGCCGTTCCAACTCTATATCGTAAAGCCCCCTGATGTAACCCTGACTCATGTACAGCATGGGGATTCGAACCCACGCCCACCTGCCACGCCCGGTTTTTTTCCCCATTCACTTCTATTCATTTTTTGAAAGTTCGAGATATCAACGCCGTTCCAACTCTAAATCATAAAGCCCACTGATGTAACCCCGACTTGGGTACAGCATGGGGATTCGAACCCACGCCCACCTGCCACGCCCGGTTTTCAGCCCCATTCACTTCCATTCATTTTTTGAAAGTTCGAGATATTAACGCCGTTCCAACTCTATATCATAAACCTCACTGATGTAACCCAGACTCAGATACAGCATGGGGATTCGAACCCATGCCCACCTGCCACGCCCATTTTTCAGCTTCATTCACTTCCATTCATTTTTTAAAAGTTTGAGATATTAACGCCGTTCCAACTCTAAATCGTAAAGCCCCCTGATGTAACCCCGACTCAGATACAGCATGGGGATTCGAAACCACACCCACCTGCCACGCCCGGTTTTTGGTCCCATTCACTTCCATTCATTTTTTGAAAGTTCGAGATATCAACGCCGTTCCAACTCTAAATCGTAAAGCCCACTGATGTAACCCCGACTCATGTACAGCATGGGGATTCGAACCCACGCCCACCTGCCACGCCCGGTTTTTGTCCCCATTCACTTGCATTCATTTTTTGAAAGTTCGAGATATCGACGCCGTTCCAACTCTATATCGTAAAGCCCCCTGATGTAACCCTGACTCATGTACAGCATGGGGATTCGAACCCACGCCCACCTGCCACGCCCGGTTTTTTTCCCCATTCACTTCTATTCATTTTTTGAAAGTTCGAGATATCAACGCCGTTCCAACTCTAAATCATAAAGCCCACTGATGTAACCCCGACTTGGGTACAGCATGGGGATTCGAACCCACGCCCACCTGCCACGCCCGGTTTTCAGCCCCATTCACTTCCATTCATTTTTTGAAAGTTCGAGATATTAACGCCGTTCCAACTCTATATCATAAACCTCACTGATGTAACCCAGACTCAGATACAGCATGGGGATTCGAACCCATGCCCACCTGCCACGCCCATTTTTCAGCTTCATTCACTTCCATTCATTTTTTAAAAGTTTGAGATATTAACGCCGTTCCAACTCTATATCATAAAGCCCACTGATGTAACCCCGACTCAGATACAGCATGGGGATTCGAACCCACGCCCACCTGCCACACCCGGTTTTTGTCCCCATTCACTTCCATTCATTTTTTGAAAGTTTGAGATATAAACGCCGTTTCAACTATAAATCGTAAAGCCCACTGATGTAACCCCGACTCAGATACAGCATGGGGATTCGAACCCATGCCCAGCTGCCACGCCCGGTTTTCGGCTCCATTCACTTCCATTCATTTTTTGAAAGTTTGAGATATCGACGCCGTTCCAATTTTAAATCGTAAAGCCCACTGATGACACACCAAACTTGGATAAAGCATTGGGTTACGCCCGCCGACCGGCACACGGCAATCACACTCGCATTTTCTCCGGAAATGCACTCTCTAGTTATTATTATTATTATTATTACATGCTTTGTATCTCCAAACAAAATTAAACTGATATTCAAATCTGAGGATTAAAAATTAATAACAAATATTAAGTGCTAAAGAAGCAGCTGGATTAAGATGTTCTCTATATACTGTTGCAGAAAAAAGTTGCTGCAAACCCTAAACATGTTTTATTTCAACATTCTAACTGCGTCAGTAAAATTTGCCATATGTCAAAAATAGCAGTTGTAACAACATTGTGACTATGTAGTTGTGTAAGTGTATTAGTTTATACACACTGTGTACTAAATAGTGTGCCAAAAATAGGTTTGACCAATGACATGTTTGCTACTTCAAACATGCTGTAGAACATTGTGTGCAAATTGAGACACAGCCATTCAGCTTGTTGGCTAAAGCCTTCAGAAAACTTCTCTGAAGTGTTCTCTGCTCCATGTGTGGTATGATACACCAAATCTTTGACCACATTTTAGCCATATGTTTTTTTATAGTATGCACTCTGTAAAACAGTCCCTAAAATTTCAAGATTTGATTTTGACAGTTTTTACACAGTTTATTCACTTGTACTTTCACTCTGCAGGTCTGTGTATGCATTGTTTATTGTGTATGCATTGCTCTTCACTTTTTTCATTCAGTTAGCAGCCCCCCCCCCCCCCCCCCATTTTCATAATCAAATTAAATATTAAGTGTTTTTTTTAAAGCTTCACCTTTAGCTATGTTAAATCTTGATTGCTGCTGTTTCATAGTTAATGCTAATTATGTTGTTATTAATTTGGCATTGTCCAAATTCTCCTGGTCCTTTTCTTCGATTATACCATACAATAATAGCTGGTCCAGAAGATTTATACACCACAGACTAGTCAAAAGGTAATTTGATATATTTTTTTATTTTTTTTGAAGAGATAATGATAGTTCAGACTGACAGAATCTCCATCTATGTGACTTCCTACACATTACAATATCAGTTAAATTAAACATTTTTAACGTATGTTTATCTATCAGTTATGTTTAGACTAAATTCTGTTAAAGAAACATTATGCTTTCATTTTTTAAATTTTAAATATGTATTTCTTATTAATATTTTTACAAATAAATGCTCAATACATTTTTTACAGGCTTTTACTTATAAAGATCCAAAATAAAGTCATTAGTTTTCATGTTTTAATTATGCAGTATTTCAATATTGATTGTTAGTTGCCTTGTTGCTCTGTTACACCAAAATTAAATGGCATTCAAGTTAAACAAAAAATATTGATTTACATTTTGGATTCCTTTGAGATTTTGAAGAATAATTACAGAATTACTGAATATTGTTTTGAGTAACCAGCCCTTGATTATTTTAATACAGTGCACTTGAGTCCATCACCATCATCATTAAAACTCTATGCCTGTGAATTGGTAGTCATTACCTAGGCATTATGTGCTATTATGAAAAGGCAAAAAAGCTTAAATTATGTTTAATGACCAGAAAATACTGCAACACTCTAATAAAATCTTTACTGTTTAACAAGCTCTCAGGTAAGTGTCTACCGTAACCAAAGAAATGTAGTTAGAAACCAAACACGCCACTACACACAATAATATTTAAAAGGCTTTATTTTATGTGATTAGCTAGTCAATAATCAATGAATGAATCTGCATGTAGACTTTTTTAGTGGCTGGTATCTCTTAAATGAGTGACATTATTGGTTTACAGAATGACAATAAGCTACAGGAGTAGCAAAGGCTTATCTTCCATTGATAAATGGCATCATCTGTATGGGAAGTTAAAAGCATGCCAAAGCATCCACAGAAGGAATCACTGATACAGATACCTCTACACGAGACAAAATGGAAGAGAACGAGCAGGTCTTTGGAAATGTCTTTACATGGACTCACGGTGAAATGAGCACACAGAAACAGATTGTTAGATCACGTTAGTAAGTGATGTCAACTGTGTAGCAAGGTGTTTGCAATTAATGTGTCTGACAGGTGGTAGAATTAAATGTCTCATCATGGGCAAGGGGCCAGAAAGCTGGCGTCCAGTGTCCCAGGGAAGACTGGGATTTTGTTGTATGATTAGCAGGAGGGGAAAGAACCCCTGCAGCTTTAAATCACGGTCACACAAAAACACACATATAGTTGTCTCGGCATTGGTCCTATTCATCCTAAGCAGCAGCACAAAAGTCCAGAGCAGCCTGACATGACCAAAAAGCACACTTTTTTTTTTTTTTTAAAGCAGACAGAACAAACTTCTGATGACATCAAAATACATAAAGGATGGGTGGGGTGCTGATTTGTTGCTAGATTTCTGATGTAAGCACAATTCCAAAGACAGGGAAATATAGGAAAGCAAAAATAGAAAATACTTGTTCACAGTAGGCTAGTCACAGCTTTTCCCCCATATTGCCAGACATTAAATGTCCTCATTTTAAACACAACAAAGGCCCAAACATGGTTAATCTACTACATGTCTTGGCTAGGGCTGCACAGTATATCGTTTGTTAATAATTATTGCAATATTGACCTTGGCCGAACTAACCATAAAATACTGCTATATACAAAGGGGCATTCTGAAAAACACCCAAACATGATGTTATGGATATGTTGATCAATCACAAACTGGCACTGATAAAAATTAAATAATTTGATTGATTTAATGAATGCAGGTCATTCTTTAGGTGACTCATCATGGTTAATGTACTGGATTTCAGTGGAGAAATACAGTTGTGTTTTGCTGTTTGTGCCATGTTTTTGATATATGTTTTTGAACAACCATGATATTTAAAAAAGAAAAATGCTTCAAAACTATTATGCTCCAAAATTTAATGCTAGCTATTTTTAAGATGCACTAGAGGCTTGAACAATTCCAAATCCTACAAGAGCAATGTAGCAATTAAATCACAATGCTTATTTGTCCATATTGTGCAGCCCCAGTGAAGAAATGAACTGCACGCTAGGAAAATAAATAAATAAAAGATCACACATTACATTACACTGAAGGCATTTTTTCTTTTCATATCATTTAATATAGTATTTTCCTTATTGAGAATAAGACCTTCATTAATGTCTTTTAGACGTCTGGCAAATCACACCCATGAAATTTTTAAACATTGATTAATGTAAATACTTGTTTACACACACACTCAGACGCAGGCATACACCACCACAGACACATTGCATAAGAAAATCATGCCACTGGTACATGTTGATCACTAGAATTGTAACTGTTTTGTAATCCTATCTTTTGCAAGCACTTGTGTACTGATTAATGTAAAACATCAAATCAATCTGTACTGGATTACACTGGTGTAAACAGTTTACCACTAACACACTAATATTCTAAGTCTAACAATGTTTGTGCATGAATTAAATAGCATGAAATGAGTCCTGCTTCTCAACCGTTTATGAAAATAAAGCGTTACTACACCTTTTAAGTTCCTTTTTTGACTTTTTCTTTTACATATTCTAGTCTACGTGATGTAGAAAGAGTGTAAACTGTTGTGTTTGCCATTGAGGTGCAGATTATTGTCCTAGAATTACAAGGTTTTGTGGAAAAGGGTCGACACATATGGCTTCTGACTGGGCTTTTATACCACACACACAAAACCCCTGAATGGAAGTAAGAGCAGAATGTTGTAGCCATGAACGGAAAAAAAAAGACAAAAAGACTAAACAAATACACACATGATAAATATTGACTAGACAATAGAAATAAAGCACAATAAGAACATATTTTTATATAAAACAAAACTTCTCATATACACACAATAAATAAAAGGAAACCTGAAGGATCTATTTCTTTAGCTAAAGATTTACATTCATTCCTACACCCATTCTGGGGAATTTATTAAAATGTGCAGTCAGTAGATTTTTCCCCTACATTTTATTATCAAAATGACAAATGCCACACATATACACAATATAATTATGTTCTATCTTTAAAACATGCTTCTATGTACATCAAGTTATAGACATGCTGTATTAACAAAGTTGGTCAATGCATATGTACAGAGCACAATTAGAGGAGAGTACACCAACACACTACAATTGGACAATCGCTTTGTTTTGCCCTTCTGACATGAAGGAATAGAGATTCGACTGTGTTTGTCACATCCTCAATGAACTGCATCCCTTCCCATTAAACCTGCGTTATTACTTTGGCATTTCAAATGTCAAATGTCTCCCGAGTGAACGCTGTTGAATTGGTTAGTTTGTAGGTGTAGGTGCGTTTGATTCCAGCAAACGAAATGTTGAACCAACCCAAGGCTTGAAACAATGGGATAGATATTGATTGGATGGATAAATCATTATATAAATCATTACAAATAGTGGAAAATGGATAAGAAGCTTCTTCAACAGACAGCATTATCAATCAATGCTGATTGATTCTTTCTTACAAATGATTCTTAACTGATTTTAGTGTGGTGTAAATGGTGTGTTGTCGGCTTAGTGAATATGAGAGAGATGAGTCCACATTTTGTAAGGCAATGTAACCTGGATAATCTCTTTTTAAATTTTTACACAAACCTCTTACAAAAGGTCTGTATTCACTTTAAATCAAGTTATATTATTATGCTGTTGTTTACTTTTATTAATAGATCATTTTTAAAACATACAATATAAACTGAGACCTGGAAAACGCTCTACAAACCCACAGCCCTGATTCTTTTTTTATTTTATTTTTTAACTCAAACACACATTTAACTTTTAAAAGTCTGAAGATTCAAGTCAAATTCTGAGCAGCTCAAAAATGTTCATTTTTCACTTTGTAAACAAGTTCAGTGTAGAATATTTACCTGGGACTATTTATAAAGTACTCACACTGATCATCGATTTGTATTTTAAAACAATAATTTTAATTAAGAATAATTAAGCATGTGTTCATTCAGATACCCATTTACAACATGAAACAGGCTGCCTTTCAGCTTTCAAGTGGACACTTAATGTGAAAAGCACTCAGTGAATGGATCATTTATTTGTACTTATAATGTAAATGTAATGAAATTTAATATAATGTCATAACTTCTTTTGTTATATTTCTTTTGTTTACAGTATAATATTCCTAATGCTCTCCTGCACTATTTTAACACATAGTTGAACGTATTTCTATTTGAATGCTATTTAAAAGTCACACTGGATGTTTGCCAAAATGCTCCATTTTTTGTCTTCTGCATAATAATGCAAAAATAAAATGTCAAAGATAATAGCCTGTTAGCTAGCTATCTGGGTTTTTTATTTACAGTAAAAATGAGTATCATTATTTAGTGTCATCGTAATGATTAGCAGTTCCCTCATTTGCCTATTTTAGTAGAGTCTGAACTCATTTTTGCATCGCATTATATTTTGCAAGTTTTAAACATATGAACATTTATCATCAGGATGTCTGCTGTGTTTAAATGAAATAAAATTAAACAAATGTAACAAATGTAATAAATACCTATCTTAATATTACCATTATATTGTCTACATTGAACATTTTATCAACATCAAAACAAATGGCATTTTAAACCTTAGCTCATTTAAATGTACAGAACTAATGCAAACCTCGCCTGTTTTATATTTTACGTTGCCCATTTAGCTCTAAATGTGGGAGCACTGGTTTAAAAACATAATTTGCATTGTTGTCTCTGTATGATGGGTGGCAGGATACTGTTCTTCACACCCACATAACTTCTGCTTTGTTGATGGCTGTGAATTTTCTCCTGGGGAACTTACAGATGCCACCATACTGCAGCACTAAAGCTGGTGACTGCAGTTTTATAATAACAATTTAACATATTAGTCTAATATGTATGTAATCAAGCCAATGTGTTTTATATTTTTGAGGAGAAATCATGAGAAAACATCACAAAAATGCCTGGCATTTAGGTCACATTATAAATGTGGTGGGCTCATATGATAAGTGTGTGAGAACAGTTTACTTAAAAAATGATGATGCTGATGATGATACTGATGCTAAACAAAATAAAGGATGCCAAATAAGGTCATATTGTATTTTTTCACCAGATGACTTAAAACTGACATATGAAAGTTAACAAGCTTAACTGGTTAACAAGTTAACTGCAGACATCCTGAAAAGTTCACTTCATGTAGATGAACTTGACACTAAGCTAAATAAAGTACCAGTGGAAGTGAATTTCCTTTTTTTTAGTGAATTATTAAAACTCAGTTTGACTGCTACATTTGGTGTGACTGCTGCTTTATTTTTTAAAGCTGCCCTCTATTTATACGTACTTTATTTAATTTAATTATTTTGGTCTGTTGATGTAAACTGACTATAGTAAATGAAAATGCCATGGATGATAATGCAGTGCTTGTTATGGAGGCCTCATGACTCCACTGGTGCAAATATCCCTCAGTTGCAGGAGCATGAGATGACCCGCTAAATCACGTTCTTTCGCCATGCTACTACTTAATGTACTACAGGATGGAGCAGATCGGAAAAGACAAGGAGTTTTCACGTTGTTCTGTTTAAGTACTTGAATCCTGTGCGCTGGGATTATCTGGAGTCAGCGAGGGCAGTATTAGATCAGCTTTCATGCAGTGGTGGATGGGCTAAATGGGTTAGGGAAAGAGGTTAGTTGGTTAGTTGAGTTTGTAGAGAGGTGAAGTTACTTCTTGGCAAAAAGACCAGCCAGCGCGCCATCTATGTCCTCTTCCTCTTTGAGGGTGTGCCACTGGGCGATAGGACGACGTGGATTGGCCAGCATGTCAGACCAATGCTTCAGCTCTGTGCCGCTGGCCTTACTGCCGATAAAGATCTTCCCAATAGCGTCGTTCTTGCCGATCTTGTCATAGTCAAAGACGGTGACCACCACAAGGATTTTCTGAGTTGCAAAACAAAGAAAGCATTAAAACGTTTCATAAATGTCTGTTAAGTTGCTTATTATAGCACAGTCCTCTAAATTTACAGATGATATACAAGGTAGAATTTTATAATTCAGCCCTTATTTGAGTGTTCAGGGCTTAAAGTCATTAACATCAGACATGTACACTATTTCCAAGTATATGGACACACAAACTTTTTACACAATCTTTTCTAGTCACGCTGTGAATCATCCACAATTTTTGCAGGCACATGACCAGCCAGCACGCATTTGTAGCTGTAGGTGGTATAACCTTACCACCTATAGCCAGTGATTATCACTGCCCTTGGTGTTAGCGTCTCAATTCATTTAAAAAAGTGTTTATTTTGTTTGTCCACCATCCCTGTGATCTTAATTTTTCTTGTGATTCCTTTCGGCTGCTCTCGTTAGGGGTCGCCACAGCTGATCATTCATCCACATACTGTATTTAAAATAGCAATAAAAATAAAACTAATCAAAGCAAGGGGTGGTGACTTGGTGTGGACATGGAAAAGACACAAAAACACTGAAAACTTTGAAAGTGTAGCATCACCATGGGAACTGCAACACCAAACAGAGAGACCGGAACTATTACAGGGGAATTTAATTGCTATAACTGAGAACAGACAACATTTTTTCATTACATTCCTCATCACCTATTGGTCCCATTCTGTGAGCTTGTATTGACTACTGTAGTTGTTGCTACCAGACATTTCTACTTCATAGCAACATTAATTACATTTGACCAGAGCAACCATTTGATGAACTTACTAGTGGAAAGGGTGTATCGTATTATACAGCCATGTTGAAAATCACTGACCATTTCAGTATGACCCATTTACAAGCCAATGTTTATTTTATAAAAATCACATGAATTTTGCTTAATTTCATACCTTGGATGTGGTTGAAATGGTAAAACCTACTAATTAAAAGGTGTGTCCACAGGTTTTTTAAAGCCTTTTGAACTAAACTACTACATTAAATTTATTATTATACACAGAGCAATATCCTTTGTGATTTTTAGAAAGTCTGTTAAGAGACCATACCTGCATCTGCTCCAGTGGGATCTCAAAACTGAAGGACTCATTGTAGTACGGGTTCAGTGTGTTTTTCTTCACTGTGGTCTTCTTTTTCTTCAGACGCTTACCATTTTGTAGCAGCTGGATCTTTACGTATGGATCTGTTCGGAGGTTCAGTCAATTCAGTTACTTAAGATTTTACATATTATGAGAGAAAAATGTTAATTTACTCAATAAGTATTAATACATAATCAATTACTACATAGAACATGTGGATATGCTTAGGGCATGATTGCCAGTAGTCATATTCCAATATTCCAAGGATACTGCTACAATACAATGTTACTGGATGTGTTCATGGTGTACGTTATAAGAAGTGCATCAATTGCATTGTATGAAGTCCAAAACGCAGTTCTAGCTGGTTTAGACTAGTTCCTATGTCCTAGC
This sequence comes from Trichomycterus rosablanca, assembly GCF_030014385.1. Classification (NCBI taxonomy): domain Eukaryota; kingdom Metazoa; phylum Chordata; class Actinopteri; order Siluriformes; family Trichomycteridae; genus Trichomycterus; species Trichomycterus rosablanca. Next base: position 16,875,540 of record NC_085993.1, read on the forward strand.
TAGGAAATCTCTGTTAAGGGTAGAATCATCCACTGTCCTTCAAGGACACTGAAGGGAGTATATAAGGGTGTTTATTTTTTACTGTGTTATCGCATTCACATAGTCTCTGTGTGTGATCCTTCTCTGCCGACAAGATTAAAAGTCTTTTCTACTCACAATCCAGTCTTTGAGGTGTTTTATTAAGGGTTTTTCCACCACAATATGTAATATATATATTTATGATTCACAATTATTTCCCCCCCCTACTGAATGTGGATACATCCAATTCCCCTATAGAGGTAATTCCATATCTTGCTATTCCTCCCTTAGATAAAGCCAGCTGTGTCTGTTGAGTGCTCGACCAGGCCGGTGGCACTGGTATGACTTGGGTCTCCCCATATACAGTGTATCACAAAAGTGAGTACACCCCTCACATTTCTGCAGATATTTAAGTATATCTTTTCATGGGACAACACTGACAAAATGACACTTTGACACAATGAAAAGTAGTCTGTGTGCAGCTTATATAACAGTGTAAATTTATTCTTCCCTCAAAATAACTCAATATACAGCCATTAATGTCTAAACCACCGGCAACAAAAGTGAGTACACCCCTTAGTGAAAGTTCCTGAAGTGTCAATATTTTGTGTGGCCACCATTATTTCCCAGAACTGCCTTAACTCTCCTGGGCATGGAGTGTACCAGAGCTTCACAGGTTGCCACTGGAATGCTTTTCCACTCCTCCATGACGACATCACGGAGCTGGCGGATATTCGAGACTTTGCGCTCCTCCACCTTCCGCTTGAGGATGCCCCAAAGATGTTCTATTGGGTTTAGGTCTGGAGACATGCTTGGCCAGTCCATCACCTTTACCCTCAGCCTCTTCAATAAAGCAGTGGTCGTCTTAGAGGTGTGTTTGGGGTCATTATCATGCTGGAACACTGCCCTGCGACCCAGTTTCCGGAGGGAGGGGATCATGCTCTGCTTCAGTATTTCACAGTACATATTGGAGTTCATGTGTCCCTCAATGAAATGTAACTCCCCAACACCTGCTGCACTCATGCAGCCCCAGACCATGGCATTCCCACCACCATGCTTGACTGTAGGCATGACACACTTATCTTTGTACTCCTCACCTGATTGCCGCCACACATGCTTGAGACCATCTGAACCAAACAAATTAATCTTGGTCTCATCAGACCATAGGACATAGTTCCAGTAATCCATGTCCTTTGTTGACATGTCTTCAGCAAACTGTTTGCGGGCTTTCTTGTGTAGAGACTTCAGAAGAGGCTTCCTTCTGGGGTGACAGCCATGCAGACCAATTTGATGTAGTGTGCGGCGTATGGTCTGAGCACTGACAGGCTGACCCCCCACCTTTTCAATCTCTGCAGCAATGCTGACAGCACTCCTGCGCCTATCTTTCAAAGACAGCAGTTGGATGTGACGCTGAGCACGTGCACTCAGCTTCTTTGGACGACCAAAGCGAGGTCTGTTCTGAGTGGACCCTGCTCTTTTAAAACGCTGGATGATCTTGGCCACTGTGCTGCAGCTCAGTTTCAGGGTGTTGGCAATCTTCTTGTAGCCTTGGCCATCTTCATGTAGTGCAACAATTCGTCTTTTAAGATCCTCAGAGAGTTCTTTGCCATGAGGTGCCATGTTGGAACTTTCAGTGACCAGTATGAGAGAGTGTGAGAGCTGTACTACTAAATTGAACACACCTGCTCCCTATGCACACCTGAGACCTAGTAACACTAACAAATCACATGACATTTTGGAGGGAAAATGACAAGCAGTGCTCAATTTGGACATTTAGGGGTGTAGTCTCTTAGGGGTGTACTCACTTTTGTTGCCGGTGGTTTAGACATTAATGGCTGTATATTGAGTTATTTTGAGGGAAGAATAAATTTACACTGTTATATAAGCTGCACACAGACTACTTTTCATTGTGTCAAAGTGTCATTTTGTCAGTGTTGTCCCATGAAAAGATATACTTAAATATCTGCAGAAATGTGAGGGGTGTACTCACTTTTGTGATACACTGTATTTAACATTTTAAAGGAAAATGTAGTGACAGTAAACATATGGTTTCACTTTCAAGTAGAAAGTAATTAAAAATTAATGAAATGTTAGTAGAAAATTCTGTCACGGTTCAGAGATCATTGCAGATTTCAATACTGATTACATTTTAATCAGACAAGATTAAACAGTATCTCATAAAACAAGACAGCTCTGAGAACTGCTTCTTAATTCTCTAAAATCATGTAATACAGGGTAAGTTTCTGTCTCTGATTATGCTATTTGGCTTACCAGATAGTCCTCCCACATCCATTTTCTTCAGATTTTTGGCCTCCAGGATGCAGACAGTCAGCTTGCCGGCAGTGGGGACATATCGTAGTGATATGCAGATGTCGCCAAGCTTCTCTGGCTACAGAAACCCAAAAAAAGCAGGGTAATAAGTGAATATAAAATCCTTTAAGCAAAAAAGAGATAATAAAAGTGAAAAAAGCATTAGAGGGAATGGCAGCTTTGAATGCCTCTGGGTTTTATGTTACTGCTATTAGAATGATCAACCCATTGAGGAATAGATGGTCCAGTTGAAAAAGAATGAATGGTTCATGTCAATAGAAAATACTACAAAGGATTAGTAGTAAGATGCAGGTAATATCTATGCTGATTTTATAGCATTCCACACTATTTCCAAAGTATAAATTCCAATGCATGTCAAAAAGCTGTAAAGTGCAGATAATTCACCTCTTCTTTCTCAACGCTGTCCAGGTCTTTCCATTCTTCAATTGGCTTACCCAGGTCCACTGTGTTCATAGGCACCTTGACCTCACCAATGATATCGTGTTTGGAGAAGCGATCATAGTCATACACAGACATAACCAAAGTTTTTCCTCCCAGGTCCTGGTAGGGGACCTAAAGAAAACAAAATAGCAAGGAGGTTAAAAATCTATTAATTTCGTAGATGTAAATCTCAAAATCATAATAATAAATCATGTGAAATGTTCCAAAATAGAGAAAATAATACCTAACAAAATAGAACAGACAAGAAGCATAAAAATCAATAAGACTGAAAACTGTATTAAGTGTAGAGTCATCACTGATAAGATAACCTGACCTTCAACAAATACACCACCAGTGACTCTACCAGTGGCTACGTTTCTGGCCTACAGACAACATTCTCTCCCATTTTAAATCAATGTTGCATTCAGAGTCGTTTATTGGCTCGCCTCACATCCTGGGAGCGCTGAAAATAATCTTGTGCTCAAGAAGCAATGATTATTGAATTCAACATCACTCTCCCCCAAATCAATAATACTGACCCATACAATTTCCAGCTCACTAACATCTCCCCCATAGAAAGAAATTACAGCTATACAAAAGTCAAATGTAAAATGAACACTATTAATATAGCATGTGTAACCAGTTAAATGTATTGTGGGTTTTGTTTTATTTTATTTAATGATCGTACCAACTATCTCAGTCTGATCATTATTATACACCAGAATAATAATTGTGTAAATCAAAACAGCTAGATGATGTTATTTAAACCATATTCATACACCAGTGCATTTTCAGATTCAAATGCACTATGCAACCTTAGAATTATTAGATATTTTTTTATGAAGATGTTATTATAATATTGTTATTATATACTGTGGTTGTATGTCTGATTTTCAAATTTACACTGCACATTGTTACATCACTAGAATGTTAGAACTTTATTAATGTCCGAGTAGTCAAACAGGGAATTTATGTTATATTTAAATGAGCAATTCACTTTAGAGCAGGGGTGTAAAACTCATTGCAGATGTGGCCCTCGGTGAAAATGAGTTTGACACCCCTGCTCTAAAGTGAATTGCTCATTTAAATATAACATAAATTCCCTGTTTGACTACTCGGACAAAGAGAAGATTGTAACGTATCCTGCTCTGATGGCAGACTGCCTTGTCAAAATGCCAAATTTATACTGTATATTTATAATGTATATCTACATTTATATTGTACTCCTTTACCACAGTCAAGTCAAGTCAAGTCAACTTTATTTATATAGCGCTTTTTACAATAGACATTGTCTCAAAGCAACTTTACAAAATCCAGGACCAACAGATACAAAAACCCCTCACAACCTCATAACACAAGAGACGTACCGGTTTTTCTTCTTGAAGCACAAACTTGTATTCACTTTCCCATTTTTCATTAAATTACCTCCTTCTGCTTCAGTTTAGTCTTCTTGCACATTTTGGGATGTAAATATTTCTCAACATCACTTGTTGGAAATCCGCCTTAGTTAAACGCTGATGTGGAAGCACTGCCATCTAGTGGCGGGATGCGGTCACTTTGCGGGTCACAAAATCGGCATGCATTGTGGGAGATGCAGTTTATGTATGATTTACAGTGTATTTTAAGACAATCATACGTCTTTTAAGCTCTCTCGGGCCACATAAAATGACGTGGCGGGCCGAATTTGGCCCGCGGGCCTTGAGTTTGACACATGTGCTTTAAGGCCAGAATGTTTAGCTTGTTTTCATTTGTTGTGTTTTTTTTTTATTAAAAACTACATTCTAAGCACACAGTGGGTGGTGTATTCAGAGTGCAGTTGTGTGTAGAGTCAACACCAGAATTGCTCATTTAAGTCATACAGATTAGACAAATACCTGTGAACCTAAACATCTATAGGTCAATAATGCATGGATTGGTCAAAAACAATGGATTAAAGAACACAAGTGTTATAGTTATTTGTAATTCAGTGTTTAAAAGTAAGTGCTTTTTCTTGGTTGATATTCACTCTAAGTTAGTTGATTAGTATAAAATCTTTGAATATGATCCAGTATTTATGAAGGTCTTTATTTATACAGCTTAAAATTAAGGTACATGAACCCCCAAAACAACTGCAGCTCAGGTTTCAAATGTTACACCGGCACAGATGATGGAACCGGTTAGATAAAATAATATTATATGATTAAGCCTTTACTTATCCATAATAGAAAATAAAAAGAAGTAACAATGACCCACAGTTCTTTGGTGGCAAAAGTATTATATGATGAGTTATTATAATTACTATTCCTTACAAAAGGTCCAAGATTTCTATTTAAATCTGTGCACAAAAATAGAACAAATTAACATCTTTAAGCAAAAAGTCATTCCTAATCTCATTTTTTCTATTCAGGAAAGTACAAAGAGTGACAATACACATACCTTAAAGACGAAAGTCTCATTGAATACAGGATTTAGTGTCTTTTTGTGAACCTTAGTGTCATACTTTTTCTTTTTGTCAGGCAGGAGAAAGACTTTAACGTATGGATCGGAGGTTCCTCCAGAGTCCATAGAAATCAGGTCAGCACACTGCAAGATCCCCACTGTCAGCTGAAATATGAATTTTTCCAGAAAAAGAAAAAAGAGAGGTTGAAAGGACATTTAAAATTGAGCTTTTAAAAGATTGTATAACCATTTACAGCCAAAAACCAAGCTGTTGCTCTATGGCACTATTGTTCAAGTTCAATATATGCAATTGTAACTCCAAGTAAGTAATTCTATTAAACAGTGCAGTTAAAAAAACTCCTCATGCTTCATTGGAATTCAGCAAAGGGTTTTGTAAAACATTGATTAAGATGAGACACTGCAGGTATAAATAATGATTTTTTTTTTGCTAAACTGCATCTCCATCCTGTAATGCAAATGTCTTGTCCACTTTTACACTACAAAATACCATTATAACAGTTCATAATGGTGCAGTTTATTTCTAAAATATAAAAATGTTTTGTAAAAGCCTTGTCTTACAATGTCTTCTCAGTGAAAAAAAAATATTTTATTAAGTAAATGGTAAATATGTAAACATACAGTATGAAATTCTAAGGAGATGAATAATTAATCCCATAAATAAATGTTAATTTTGTTTTAAATTGGCATATATTATTAACATATGTTATTATTATTAAGAATAGATTTCTATTTGTCTGTTGCATTAGTAACGAAATGGAAAACAATTTTACCTTGTTGTCCTGGAAGTCATAATCCAAAGAGTACTGCAGCTTGCCCAGTTTCTCCTGCTCTTTTTCCTCCTCCTCTTTCTCTTCCTCTGTCAGACCTGTTTCTCCATCTTCATCATCATCATCCTCCTGAAGTTTCTGGTGAGGAAAGCGTGTGCAAAAGCTGTGAGTGGAGGACTTTGGATGGTAATGTCGTTTCCTGTCTGTAGCATGCCACAAGCTCAGGGGTCCTGTTAGGCTTTTGATGCAGAAGGGTGTAAGTGCTCCAACTGGCCTCTCCTATCCATACGCCTCTTATAGCAGCCTTTCATCAATGCAGTCATTCAGGGCTGGATGTTGCAAAAGACTTAAGCTTACAACTTCTGTTGGTGACACTTCTTTCTTAAAAGTTCGGTTTAGGAATAATTCATCCCAAATTATAGCATTGCTAAGAGTATGTTAATATGTGCAGTTAAAATCTGTATGTACTCTATATAGCCAAAAGTATGTGGACGGTTGACCATAAGCTTGTTGGACATCACATTCCAAATCCATTGGCATTAATTTCAAGCCTTGATTTTTCTAGAAAGGCTTTCCACATAGTGTTGAGGTGCATCTTAAGGTAATTGTAACCATTAAAGTTAAAAGAGCATTTTTAAGGCCAGGCAATAATGTTGGACAAGAAGGCTTGACTTATAATCAACATTCCAATTTCTTCCAAGGGTGTTCAGTAGGGTTGTGATCAGGGCTCTGAGCAGACCACTGCTGTTTCTTCTCACCAAACAGGAGCACAGTCATACATTTGCTAAATTGTTGCCACAAAGCTGAAAGTAAATAATTCATTTTATATAACTGATTTTATAAACCTATTAGTGATTTGTGTTTCTGAAACACCTGTATCCAATAATTAAAAGGGGTGTCTACATACTTTTGGCCATATAGTGTATTTTGTACCAATTTACACTGGGATAATTACTATAGTTTGTTTCCACTATACAGTGGAATTCATTCTTTCACATCATTAATGGGTGTCTGATTTTTTTGTACAGTGCTGTTGTATGTTAAAATGCATTTTTTTTTTAATTCATTATTTTTAGTCATTTTATTTTTCGCAGCAAAACCAGTTCCATCAGGAAACCCTGGGCGCAAGGCAGGAATACCCTGGACAGGGTGCCAGTCCATTTCACGGCTTTGGTCATCCTCCCTGCCTCAGACATAGCTAATCATGTCTGTGTAGACGCCACATTTGACAAATTTTCAGGAACAAATGAAGGTAATACCCTCATAAACTGCAGCTCAGACTTGCTGGGTGTAATTTAGACCAGCCTGACCACATTTGCCTGGCCCATTTTCCCGTCAGCATGATCTAATTCATGCAGTGCAGCAATCCTCACGGGATCAACCAGTGAGCAAAAAAATGCTTCTAAATGGAATAGATTCTTTTGTGTGATTTATAGTCTGAAATGCTGACTTGTGATTTCTTCCTATCTTTCATTTGTGTTTCTGAACAGTGGTCATGCTAAGAGTAAGAAATAAATAAAACTATTTGACAGTTAATTTCATTTCTATGTTAAATTAACTTTTGAATGGATGGTTTTGCAGGTACATTAAATCTGCAATTACTTTAAAATATGACTTTAATTAGAATTTTTCTCAGTTGCACTGTAATTTAGCAAAAAGTTTGATCTGTCTCATATATATTTGTGTGAGTTTATAAAAAACTTCACTGTTTTGAGGACTTTAAAAGAATACTGCATGGAAAGAATTGATTCTTTAGGAAAATTTGCTATCACAAAAAGGGTGGCATAGTGGTACAGTAGGTAGCACCGTCACCTCACAGCCTGGGTTTATATCGAACACAGTCCTGGACAATTTAGTGTCTCCAATCCACATCACTTGCATGTCCTTGGACTGTGGGAGGAAACCGGAGCACCCGGAGGAAACCCACGCAGACACGGGGAGAACATGCAAACTCCACACAGAAAGGATCCGGACCGCCCCACCTGGGGATCGAACCCAGGACCTTCTTGCTCTGAGGCGACAGTGCAACCTACTTAGCCACCGTGCCGCCCAATAGAGCTTTTAGAAATGGTTCTAAGTGTGAGTGTGTGTGAATATGTGTGTATGTGTATGTCTGCCCTGCCAATGGATTGGCAACAAGCAATCTGCCAGCAATCGCCACCTCTTATTGAAAATGAATGACAGTCGGTTGCTTTGTCGCATCGCATCACTGCCTAAAGTACACTTGCATGTGTTTGGACTGTGGGAGGAAACCGGAGCACCCGGAGTAAACCCACGCAGACACGGGGAGGACATGCAAACTCCACACAGAAAGGACCTGGACCGCCCCACCTGGGGATCGAACCCGGGACCTTCTTGCTATCAGGCGACAGTGCTACCCACTTAGCCACCGTGCCGCCCTTCTGGATTTGCAATATACCCAACCAAATTAATTACAGCTATGTTGCCTTTATATATCAACGTGGCAAACCGATGAGATTAATACATTTCAGACTTAAAGATTTACTTTCGTTTCAATTTAAAATTTTGTTGTTCTTTCTGTAAGTGACAAGGAAAGGAAATATTAACAACAGTTAATATTGACTATTGCCAAAGGCCTTTTTTCTAACACTATTTTCATTTCATCTGATTATTGTTCAGATTTTTCTAAAACTGTCAAATTGTCAAATATCAGAGCATTTGTTGGCAGGAATACATTTGGTTTGATTTAGTTGAGTCAAAAAGATAAAAGTCTTTAATAGAGTGTCACCGAAAAATTGTAAGTCTTAAGCCCATTCCTAATTATTTCCCTATAGAAGCAAATTAAAGGGCACAGCGTGATGCTAGAGTTCCTCAGATTCTGTATCATTTATTTGAATTGCCTCCCCTTTATCCTGACATGGATCCATTAGCCTATTATTTTTAAAAATTATTCCAATTTTCCCCCCAAAAATTAGCTATGCCCTTTAACACATGCATCCACTGTGAGATTTCTAGGTTGCCTCAGACTCAGGAATCCATAGCCTTTCAGTATTAGTGAGTTAATTCTTTCATTCACATCTCATGTTTACATTCCCAACGCAAGTTTATGCTGGTTGTTATTCTTCTGTCCATGTAACCATCTGCATTATAACTTTCCTGTGTTTTTTTCTTGTTTTGCTGTCTTGATGCGTGACAGCAAAAGGCTTAAAAAAACAAGGAAGTTACAATGGTCATTCTGCCAAACCCTGGCTGAATCCCACATGGCTTTCTATAGGACATGTAATGCACTACATAGATTGCAAAACATATCTGGCATGTCCAAAACCACATACCAATATACTACACTTTAAAATTTCATGCCACCTGGGTTACACCTATGGCCTAGTATGTGGCTTTTGCTCATAGCCAGTGGCTTCTGCGCTCTGTGTAGTGTTGTATGTGTTCAATAGGAAGCCACCTGGTATTCAGCCCCTGCCCTGCACGGCATATGCTAGCACTCGGCGGCCAAGGAGCTGTGCCGTTCGTCTGTTCACCTACCGTAGTGCCGCCAGCCATGAGCGCCACACAATGTGGTGCGTACACACAAAACATAAAGCAGGAGGGAAGGGAGTAGAGAGAGAGGAAGAGGATGAACTCAAGAGACACACCAGGAAGAGAACGAGAGACAGCAGAGAGCCACATCAACACCAAGAACAGCACTCTGAGAAAAGACACACTACACAAAGAGAACTTGAGTTAAGCTCTAGAGGATTCTGGTAAATTACCTTCACCCGTATAGAACATTAAAATGTTGGAAGAACTTGTGTTTCCTCACTGCATTAATTAGCTGTTGTTTTAACCTTTTCAGCACTTAGCATGTCTTTTCTCACCAGAGAACACAATGAAATACAACACACATTGGTCACAACACAGAAAATAAAAAATTACCAAAAAAAAATGACTGAATGGACTCTATAATTGTACACACAGCTGTTCTTACTTTCTGTTGCCTACATAGTATTTTTAAATACAGTGCCTTGAAAAAATATTGCATTTCATTTAGCCTGATCAGGTTCACAGTATGTCCAGCTTTCCAGAAATTACTAGGTGCAATGCAGTAACACGCCCCTGACCGGATGCCAATCCATCGCTGGGCCTCAGCCAACTCCTCAGACATAAGCAATCATGTCTTTATGTTGAGGCCTGACTGGTCGATAGCACAGTTGGGGATTTGAACCCTGAATGCCAGCGGAATTGGGCTAGCATGATTTATTGCTGTGCCACCCAGGTGCTGAATAAATGTTAAATTGCCTAAAGATTTTTTAAATATTTTTAATTCTCTATATTCTCTCTCTCTCTCTCTCTCTCTCTCTATATATATATATACAGGTATGTATGTGTGTGTGTGTGTGTGTGTGTGTGTATATTTATATATATATTAAAACATAGTAAATATAAAGTATTTATTTGCTATATAAATGTAGTAATTAATCATTATGCAATGATTATATGTCACTTATGTCACAATAGTGACTATTCTTACTAATTGCGGTCCTACTAATATATAGGTGCTTTATTCAGCACCTGTAGACTGATGCCAGGACAGTTATAGTCTAGCGGTTAAGGTACTGGACTAGTAATCGAAGGGTTGCTGGTTTAAGCACCACTACTGCCAGGTTGCCACTGTTGGGCCCTTGAGCAAGGCCCTTAACTCTTAATTGCTTAGACAGTATACTGTCACGGTACTGTAAGTCGCTTTGGATAAACGCATCTGATAAATGCTGAAAATGTAAATGTACATTGATCAGCCATAACATTAAACCCACCTCCTTGTTTCTACACACACTGTCCATTTTATCAGCTCCACTTACCATATAGAAGCACTTTGTAGTTCTACAATTACTGACTGTAGTCCGTCTATTTCTCTACATACTTTTTTATGCTACTTTCACCCTGTTCTTCAATGGTCAGGGTCACCACAGGACCACCACAGAGCAGGTATTATTTGGGTGGTGGATCATTCTCAGCACTGCAGTGACAATGACATGGTGGTGGTGTGTTAGTGTGTGTTGTGCTGGCATGAGTGGATCAGACACAGCAGCGCTGCTGGAGTTTTTAAATACCGTGTCCACTGACTGTCCACTCTATTAGACACTCCTACCTGTTTGATCCACTTTGTAGATGTAAAGTCAGAGATGATCGCTCATATATTGCTGCTGTTTGGTCATTTTCTACACCTTCATCAGTGGTCACAGGACGCTGCTTACGGGGCTATGTTGGCTGGATATTTTTGGTTGGTGGACTATTCTCAGTCCAGCAGTGACAGTGAGGTGTTTAAAAACTCCATCAGCGCACACACACTAACACACCACCACCATGTCAGTGTCATTGCAGTGCTGAGAATGATCCACCACCCAAATAATACCTACTCTGTAGTGGTCATGGGAGAGTCCAAACCATTGAAGAACAGCGTGAAAGGGGGCTAACAAAGCATGCAGAGAAACAGATGGACTACAGTCAGTAATTGTAGAACTACAAAGTGCTTCTATATGGTAAAAGGAGCATTGTGTTTATGCCACATGTATTTTTGCATTATTATTAGTTTTATTAACCACTTTATCCTGGACAAGATGCCAATTCATTGCAGGGCTTCGGCCAACCACATGACCACTCACAGGCCATGACATTCACCCCAAGACAGGGTATCAAATTATAGAAAGGGACAGATTTATTAATTCATTAATCTAGAAGAATATCATCATAAAGGCAATAAACAAAGGAAGCACTTGCAACCACAATGCTTAGGATAAGTAGTTCTTCTAATCCTGACACATAATTAGAGGTAAGGCTACTTAAACCCAACTGTTATTCTGAGTGATTTGCAAAAGTCAGGAGGCAAAGATGAAAGTTTAAGGTGTTATTTTTTCAAGGCACTGTCATTTTTATTGCAAGTTTATTTAAGACTTGCAAGACACATTTCTCAGCGAGTCGTACTGATTAAATGAACTGTAATGCACTGTGCATGTTTCAGTGCACTACAGCCGAGAAAATAAATGACTCAAGCATGAGTAGCTTCTGCTGTACGCCTTATTATACAGCAGTTCAGCTTTAATGTGACCTATCTCGAGTTGTTTTAGGATTCACTTTACGTACATCTCCCTGCATATTCTTCATGTTGAAGCCATCCTTGCCCTTTTTGCCTTTCTTGTTCTTCTTTTTTTTGCAACAGCACTTTTTGATGATGCAGAAGCAGCAGGTGACGACGAGGAGAGCAGCCACCACAGCAATCGCGATCAGAGCCCAGGGAGGCACTGAAACAGATTCATTTAAGTTAGTTGCTTTAAATTACATAAATAGCATAAAAAGCAATCAATTAGCAATATGACAATTAGCAATTATGCACAGATTATCAGTTAGTAGATACTTACAAACCCCAATTCCGAAAAAGCAAGGACAGTATGTAAAATGTTAATACCAACAGAAAGCAGTCATTTGCAAATTCTATTTATTACTTTTTATTGAACAATGCTTGAGTTTGATTTTATTTATTTATTTATAAAATTATAATTTTGGGTAGGGGCAAAGACAATTTGATTTGGTTTTGAAAGCAATTATGCAAGTCTTTAGCTGTGAAACTACATTTGCACTTCATAATATACTACAAGTTTTGGACTGCAGGCAGGACAGTGTAGCACCCACACTTTTTGATTATGTGTATCATGTGCAGAATATGGCTTTCTGTCAGAATGTTGAAATAAGCATGGATGTCTCTAAAGATTTTCTAGAACGCAGCACATGTTGCTTCAAAATGTGTTAGTGGTCCTGTTACAGATGTGCAGAATGGTAATCCATGCCATGGACACTAATACATGCCCATACCATGACAGATCCTGCCTTTCAAACTTCATGTTGGTAACATTCTGGATGTGTTTTTTTATTGTTGTCCTGAAGAACACGCCCATTATTTCCATTAAAAAGTCTAAAGGTTTGACTTGTCAGATCACAAAGCATCAGTTCATTTCAGGTGATCTTGAGTCTAGAGAATCTGGACATACAGTAACTAACTTGAGTTTGGACCCACATTTAAATGCAGGAGAAAATAATCCTATTGAAAAAGAACTGGGAAACCAAATTGGTGAGTCGTAAAGGTCCTTCTCCAGTTGCTTTGGTTTACTATTACAGCACAATGTAGTGCTCTATTTGACTGACAGCATTTATAGACCTCATACATCCAGCAGAGAGCTCCATTGTTTTGGGGCAATTGGTCTAGCACTAGTGATATACAGTACAATTTGAGAAAATCACATATTAAATATATACATTTTTTAATACATTGGTGCACAAGCTTAGCTCTAAGTGCATAAATAATACACAATGTATTATTGTGAAATGATAACAAAATTTATTCTGACTCAGTGATTGAAGATCAAATTGCTAAATCAGACGTCATTGTTATTGTTCCTGCTAGACTCTGAAGTCCTGATTAAAATGCTGGTTTTGCTAATCAACTGAAAACACAAGGTCAAAAAGAGGATTGCATCAACCACTGCAATATTTAAGCTACTGTGAGTACTGTGAGTACCCATTAACATAAGGCCATTCATTTAATCAGTTTTGACATAGCTTTTATTGTTTTCGGCACTAGAAACAAATATTGTACCAATTATTAGATTTTTAAGGACAAGACAGAGAGAAAAGTAAGGAAGCATTTTTTGCAGAAGTGAATGTGGTAGATACGATGATTCCTCCGGACAAACTGTGTATGCTGACAATCTTATTTAATATGGTTCATGTTGTGTTGCGTATCATTTTTGTTCAGGAATCAGCTGAATTGGACGTTTCGATTCACAATCCCGTCACCAGTACAAGAATTTTGTATTTAAATCACAGACAGTACCATTAATCTGGTACTAGAACTATATATACAGTACAGGCCAAAAATTTTGACACACCTTCTCATTCCTGTGGTTTTTGTAAATTTTTTTTTTAATTTTCTACATTGTAGATTAATACTAAAGACATCCAAACTATGAAGGAACACATATGGAATTATGTAGTAAACAAAAAAGTGTTAAACAAACCAGAATATGTTTTATATTTCAGATTCTTTAAAGTAGCCATCTTTTGCTTTAATGACAGATTTGCACACTCTTTGAAATTTTCTCAACCAGCTTTATTAGGTTTCCACCTGGAATGGTTTTCAATGAATGTTTGTGCCTTTTCTAGAGTGAATTTTTGGAATTTGTTGCTTTTTTAATGTGTTTGAGACCATCAGTTGGGTTGTGCAGAGGTAGAGTTGGTAAAATATAAAACATATTCTGGTTTGTTTAACACTTTTTGGTTCACTACATAATTCTTCATAGTTTGGATGTCTTCAGTATTAATCTACAATGTAGAAAATAAAAATAATCAAGAAAAAACATTGAAGAGAAGGTGTGTCCAAACTTTTGGCTGGTGTGTCCAAACTTTTGGCCTGTACTGTATATATATATTAGGGGTGGGTTTATAAAATCGATTTTTCGATTCGAATCGATCTTTATTTGAACGATCCGATATCGATTCATATAAACGCGAGATCGATCTTTTAAATACGCCCCTTTTTACGGTGCACACGGAAATCTGTTACCCCCTTTAATTTCGCGTGACCAGCCAGTGTTTTTTCATGCAACGAGATCTGACCTGCACATCAGTTTAGCATGGCAGAAGCTCAAGTTATGACCACTACACAACTTTTTGCACTGATTTTCGCTCGGCGACAGGTCGGTGCTGGATTCGGGAGGAACTCGGTGTTCGCTCTGCGATCAAAACTCGGCTCTCAATCAATGTGAGAAACAGCGAGGGGAAACACAGGGGAGAGGTTGTAAACAGGTGGTGGAGCGCAATATAGTTTCTATCAGAATACATCAGCACACGCGAGTTTTACAGTATTTCTGACCTGATCGTTCTCTACAAAACAAAATATTTATTAACCTCCAATTCACTATAGAACAAGCCATGCTGCTCGTGTTGCCACTCAGATTCATTTATTTCATCAGCGCACAAACTTTGATCTCTCGCTACTTGTTGATGTGCATGTTGGATGTGGTATCATTAAACCTTTCATCACTTCTCACGTGTGTTTTCGTGACAAAACGTAGTTTTGGAGACCAGAGAAGCTCGCCTGTGATTCCCCCTGGTGATAGATGGTCTAGTGTAAAACCCCCCATCGCCGATCAGTCGTGTAGTGTGAACATTACAGCGACCAGGTTTTAATCAGAGTGTCGTGTAGTGTAAACTTGGCATAAGCTGTTCAACAGCCAGGTGTATGTTTACATTACATTTACAATGTTGTAGCGTGTCAGACATATAAAATAATAATAAAAAATGAATGTTAATTATTTATGTAAACAAAATACACAAATATTTTTAATGAGTGTTCTTTGTACAATTATCACATTCGTTCTCTGAACATCTGTACATATTTAAACAAAACCTGTTAATGTAACTCAAATATGCCTAAATGTGTTGAATCAAAATTGAATCCAAAATCGAATCCAAAATCGAAAATCGAAGATCGAATCGAATCGGGACCTTGTGAATCGGAATCGAATCGATCCAGGAAATTAGTGGCGATACCCAGCCCTAATACATATATATAATATATATATAAATAATATAGAAGATTATCATGTAACTTGTGACACAGGGTTGATTTACAAAGACAAACAAGGGATGGTAATGATTCACTGGTTAACCAATAACTGACAAAGAAATCATTGCGCAGTTAATGCTGTAGGTTGAAAATGTCACTTAAATTTATTTCAGTTCAGTTCAGAGTGCTATTTGAGACTCGCCCACCCTCAGTGTGCATGTGTCATGGTAGGTGCACAGACAATGTATCCAAAATAATTGAGAGAAAGAGCACTGTTCTAATCCTACCAACAAAGATTTAAATATATTAAAATTAAGTAAATGATGAACAACAGACCTATTAAACATTAAAACCACACATGTTTTGTTTTGGAGTATAGAGTTATTTGAAGTCTGACTGCATGACTTCGCATATGTGGATCTGTGTGTTTTGTTGTATTTATTTTAAAATGATGTTTATATTTCACATCATGCTCCAGTATAAAAGTAAAAGTCTGCTTATTATCTTATAATATTTACACTACTGTACCTATATCCATAATCATAAGCATGTTTAGTTTGCCCCTGTAAAGAACTGTTCAATAGCAGCTACCGTTTAAATTCTACATGCTGAGTGCTGAACTGTTTTTGCTTACAGTGTTCATGTTGATCTTACTGTTTAATATTACTGTTATGTTCATTAGGTTATGCTATTTTTCATTAAATAAAGTATTAAGTATAAAAACAAGCTCAGGTGGCACAGTGGTAAATTATGTTAGTCCACTACTGCTGGGATCCAGGGTTCAAATTCCCAGCTGTGCTATCGGCCCATGGACCTTCTACATGCAGACATGAATGGCTATGTCTGAGGAAGAGAGGGGTGCTAGAGGCTCTTGATGGATTGGTCTCCGGAGTGACTCTGAGAAAACTGGGCCCACTGTGACCCTAAACAGGATAAAGCATTGGTAAAAGCTGGTGTGTTTGCACCAAAAATGTCCAGAACTTACAACAGACTTTATCACAGACTGAACTAAACAATGAAGAACAATTATTTATTTATTTATTTTTTGCTAGTTTTAACTTTCAGTTCAATTTAATTTCGTGTTTGTATGATTTGTTTAAATCCTATTTATTTAAAGTATCCTCCAGGCCACCCAACAAGGATGGGTTCCTGCTGAGTCTGGTTCCTCTCAAGGTTTCTTCCTGTAATTTTAAGGGAGTTTTTCCTTGCTACTGTCGCCCTCGGTTTGCTCAATAGGGGTTTTTGGTCTGTTGGTCCTGGATTCTGTAAGGTTGCTTTGAGACGATGTTCATTGTAAAAAGCGCTAAATTACTAAATTTGACTTGACTTGACTAAAACATGAAAATGAAATAAAAATAATAAAATATAAGCTTGTTGACAAACACCCAAGCTTGTACATCACCCCAAATGTATTTAATTTCCTGAGTTACGAACCCTTATCTTAGCAGTTGCAGGCTAGTGTAAAAGGCTGCTGAGTCACCAAAGCGCCTAACATTGTTTTTGTGTTTTTTATTATTATTTTTTACCAATATGTATTGTATTCTTGTTTAGATCTTTAAATACTCTTCTTTTAAAATAGACACGTTGAAATAACAACAAATATACATGTAAACCAGACTTACATGGGATGGTCTTCATCTCATTTAGAAACTTGTTCTTAATCTTCTCAAAGACATCATCCATAGAGGAATGTCCGGACTCGGTGGAGTTGTCAGTTGAAGTGGAGAGGGAAGGGCCAGGAGCCATCGTCATAGTGTTGGGTGCTTGGGTGCCCCCAAAGCCTGTGGGCTCAGGACCCACCATGGCCTCTGGCTTCTTCTTAAAAAGATTCCACTTCATGATCCACAGCTAGCCACTCGGTGTCACTGTAAGATATAAAAAGACAAACCTTAGTCATTAAGTACTGGACAAAATGTCATTAAAATAATGCCTTGTTCACACATATTTTGGCCCTGATTTTTGCTCGCCGACTGGTCACTGTTAGATGCGCCATCTTGGAGGTAAATGGGAGTTCGCTCAGGGCTCGAAAACTGGCTCTCGATGCTATGCCTGAACTGTTCAACAACACTCAGCGATCGCCTGCAGACTTAAGAAAAATATCTAGCATGCTAAATATCTGGACCTGTCAGCGACTTAAAATCCTGTAGTGTGAAAAGTGTTGAGATCAGGTTGTGACTGGCAGTGAGCGCGGTGTCAAGCTACAGCCAAAAAGAACGCAAGATACGTGGTGAAAAGAAACCCGGGGAAAGAGTTGTAAATGTGTGGGGCAGGTACATAATATAGTTTTTGTTACAATACATCGGCACACACACAAGCTTTACAGTATTAGTGACCTTATCGCCCACACCAAACCATAATACCAACGTTGCATAGCAAACATTCTGATTTATCTCCAACTCTCTCTGCAGAACAGAATAAACAATCCCTGCTGGCCGTGTAGCCAAATCCACTCCATCACCCAGAAACATTTCTTCTTCCTCTTTGCTGTTACGCTGCATATCAGCACACAAACAACTTCGTGACAAAATGTAATTTGGGAGATCAGACAGACTCGTCTGCGATTCCTCTCGCAGTGTGTGACCCCCTATCGCCGATCAATCCTGAAGTGTGAAAACCACAACGACCTCAAAGACTCCCAGTTACAAGAAATCAAGCTGTGTAGTGTGAACTGTACAGCGATCTGAACAACTTGAAAGTCGTGTAGTGTGAACTTAGCATAAGGAGATACTGGTATGAAAAAACAAACAGGATTGCAAAGAAAACAGGACTGGTAAAGTTCACAGTGAATTTATTATGTTGATGGATGAGAGAACCACAGCTGAGGAAACATTAATATTACATGAAACCTGTAGTCAAATATGTGAATCAATAACCCTGGCAGGCCAGAAAGAAATAAGTGGTACAAGCCCTTCAACAATTACGCTTTCTAAGGAGGTACTTTTTTAATAAATAATTGGCTAGCCTGCATAATAACAACATAGAAAGCTATGGTTACAGAAATATACCATGCAAACCAAGAAAGCACAGAGAGACATAACAAGCTAGCCCACTTCAACCACATGAGCCAGTAGACATTCATCTTTTCTCGTCAGTTTTGCCTAGCTGCTCTGCATTATTAATGAATCAATTTTATAACTCAATTCTCCCCTTTCATTCTCCATATAAGAAGTGCAGATTCCAAAGATGTGTACTGAATTTTTGGGTCCACTTGTCCCCTTAGAAGGATGGGTCACTGCCCTGACAGTGCGCCAAATTATGAAAATTAAGTGGCTACAAAGTAACCAGACCCCCACCACAATTACCACCACCACCACCACACACATACACAAGTGCATTTAAAATCATTAATGTCTAAGAGTGCCAAGAGCTTCCTGATATAAAACAGAAAAAAAGCACAAGCTAAATAAGTCAGTGCGTGAGCTAAAAGCCAGTTTATTAGGATGCCTTGCACCTAGAATGATTTTCGTAAGTAAATTTTTGTTTACAAATGTGCAAACAATGGAAGTGTACACTTAAAGTGCTGTAGTTTCAATTATACTGTATATGTATGTTTTTCTTCCATTTTCTCCCAATTTAGTGTAGTCAATTTGTCTTCCGCTGCTGGGGATCCCCAATTTTTTGCAGTTGGGGAGGGTACATTGCTGCCCACACCTCCTCCTACCCGTACGCAGCCCTTAACAGAGCCCTTTTACACCCATGCACTTTTTGCAAAGGTGCCTCTATCTGCCAATCAGGGTCCTTACAAAGCGTTTGAAGACCCGACCCACATAGTCCGGTCATCCCGTCCTGCAGGCACTGCCAATTATGATGGCTAGATGGCGCTCAGCCAACCGGTGGCAACACCGAGTTTTGAACCGAGGAGTTCAGAATCTCGGTGCTGGTGCGCTAGCTGAATATCCCGCTGCTCCACCTGTGCGACATTTTTCTCTGTTTGAATTTACAAAGTGATATATTCTTTAGGGTGGCCACACCTTTTGGAGCTTTTTTTTATTTAGAAAATGCACAAAACTGGCATTCCAATGTAGCAGATGTAAACATTTGACCTGATTTGAACCGATACAAACTGTTGATGAGGTTGTAGCAGTAAGACTCCACCAATACATGGCAACTTGTCATTGTTACAAATGGGAAAATCATAGCGCAGACAATCAACGATGATCAAATTTAACATCTGCCAACACTGATATTGCATTACAGTCTGGTGCTGCTAATACTGCTGCTGTTTTTTGTGTAATTTAATAACGTGCATATGTTATATGTGCCAAAAATTTGCTTTTATGTGAACATATTGCAACAAGAAACATATGTTGTTAAAAAAATTGGAATAGATTCCTTGTATAATAAACATTCTGTGACTTTGAAACGGCCTGATGAGCCTGAAATGAAAAAGCATGCCAACCTGCCAATTCTGCACTACAAGGCTGTCTCTATTCTGACACAGAGCTCTTCAAACTGAAAAGGTCACCTTCACATTATCATACACTCTTTAACAGTTCTAAATGTACTTTATTTATTTATGAATTAACTCCTTTTTTATGTATTTCTCTTCACTTCAACCACACGAGCCAGCAGACAATCGTCTTAGCTGTTTGCCTAAAGTTTTTAAACACCTCACTGTCACTGCTGGACTGAGAATAGTCCACCAACCAAAAATATATCCAGCCAACAGCATCCTGTAGGCAGCGTCCTTTGACCACTGATGAAGGTCTAGAAGACCAACTCAAACAGCACAACACACACTAACACACCACCACCATGTCAGTGTCACTGCAGTGCTGAGAATCATCCACCACCTAAATAATACCTGCTCTGTGGTGGTCCTGACCATTGAAGAACAGCATAAAAGGGAGCTAACAAAGCAGATGGACTACAGTCAGTAGTTGTAGAACTACAAAGTGCTTCTATATGGTAAGTGGAGCTGATAAAATGGACATCGAGTGTGGTTTTAATGTTATGGCTGATCAGTGTGTATATATTTATATATATATATTATAAATGAGGGAGTTGTAGCCTAGCAGTTGAGGTATTGGCCTAGTAATCAGTGGGTTGCTGGTTCAAGCCCCACCACTGCCAGGTTGCTGCTGTTGGGCCTCGAGCAAGACCCTTAACCCTCAATTGCTCAGACAATATACTGTTCCAGTACTGTTAATCGCTTTGAATAAAGGCGTCTGCTAAATGCTGAAAATGTAAATGTTATATAATAAACATTGTGTAACTCTGAAATGGTCACATGATGAGCCTGAAATGAAAAAGCATGCCAACCTGCCAATTCTGCCCTTTTTCACTACAAGGCTGTCTCTATTTTGACACAGAGCTCTTCAAACTGAAAAGGTCACCTTCACGTTATCATACACACTTTAACAGTTCTAAATGTACTTATTTGTGTATTTATTAGGGATGTAACGATACACTCTACCCACGATGCGATACGATTCACGATACTGGGTTCACAATATGATTTGTTCCCAATTTTTTAAACAAAATTAAATTGCAAACAAATTATGACAAAGTTTCCTTTTATCATTTCTCTTTAAAAAATAAAGTACAATACTGTATTTGTGCTTATCTTTTATTTATCTAAATAATGAATGTCCTTTTATTTCTGAGGTAGGTAAAAACTATGCAAAACAATGCTGCCCATTTCCCTTTTTGTGTAAAAAAAAACTAAAAATGAAATTTTAAAACAAATCCCACATTAAATAAATCAATGAATAATACAAATAAAGAAAGTATCCTCATGAAAATAAATTTGAACCTGGCAACCCTGTAGTGACGTCAACCAGGCGAGGTGAATAGCACCAGTGCCCTCTGCTGTTTAAAGTGAATATCGATTCATTATACATGTAAATCGTGAATCGTTACACATGCGAATCGATTTTTAACTGTCTTGTGGTGCATCGTTACATTCCTAGTATTTATTAACTCTGTTTAATGTATTTCTTCCCAAAAGGTTCCCAGGTATGTGAAGACAACACATCTGGGCAGGGTGTCATTATTTTGCAGATCACAGTTGTTTTTTTTAATCAGCTACCAACATTGTCTGTAAAAAATACATCATACATTATTTTGCTGTTAGATCTGAGGCGGATCATTGCCCATTCTCCCTGTACAAATATGTCTAGATTACAGGAAAAAGCTAAGTGAATTTATGCAGGGGTTGAGCTTTCTGAAATTTAATCTTAAACATTATGGTTAGGAAAAAAAGAAAATGTCAGTAAATGTAGCTAATACACTTCTCAGGACAGAGGAGATAAGACATTTTTGTTGAGTAAAGAAAGCTTTCAGGCTATAAGGCAATTAAATGACAGACTCTGCATGACAATTCCACTGCATGGTATCGCTGTAGATGCTGTAATGGAGTCAATACACTTAAAGACATCACAAACATGTACATGATTTATGGCATCAAAAAAGGTCACTACCGTGAAAAAACATCCATACTAATAAACTACAGTATTCCATTACCTAGATTGATTGGGTTTCCTGTCAAACATGAACAGCCTAACAAATAATATGCAGCACAAGTCAACAATCTTGATTCCCTTTCCTAAAATTCACCACCACTCTTGTATAGTTACAGAAAATAAAGAAGTAAAATAAAAAAGTTAAAGGCTTGCAGTATTCTGACACAAGTGAATGAGTGTGTTATTACCAAAGTGCCAATGGCTAAATCCTAATGAGTCACTCTTTCTTTTGGGTCCTACATTGCTTTAATAAGCTATCTTTTATTTCAGAATCAATTTACAAGTGACACAAGAACCTATTAAGCAACATTAAGCCAAATGTATGCATATTAAACATAGTCGGTGTGTCTGTATTTGAATAAAAGTTGTTTAACACATGTTAAAGGTAGAAATTTAGTAGTAGTAGTAACGAAAAGCACAAGACTAAAAATACACCGTGTTAAAATTGAAGACGTGTATTGAATAATGAATGAACAATCCACTATGCTATGTGGAGAGGTAAGAATGTACTCTGTATATGGCTAGTGATTCTGGATATTGCTCTGTGTGTATTGGTTATTGACCCGTCCGTGTCTACTGTGCTCACAGTATTCCACATAGTGGTTAGGACAAATGAAACGCGCCATCTCAGGGCTGACACAAGATTAATAACAACCAATGTCACCTAATAGATCTTATTAGCTACACTGCATTTAAAATGATTGCTATTGATCTTGCATGATAACTATCGACATTCTGAGGTTTAGAAGAGGACTGTGAACTTGAGATGCTTTTTCAGGTACTGTATGTAATTCGGGATTTAGCTTTACTCATCTGAGCCGTAAAATAAGAGTTATTTTTAATGTACTAATATTCATAAACAAACATTGGTGGGCCAAACTCATACCCAACTTCTAAGAACTATGTTTGCTTTGTATTTCTGGGGGATGTTAGTATTTGGTTTAAAACAATAAAACTCTTAGCAATTTTTAACAGCAGCAAATTTTTGAAATTATTAAATTATTTTTAAATTATTGAGACAAACACATGAACATTTATCATATGCTGAAGTTATTCCATGAAAAAGTGCAATTTGAAAACACTCATCTGGTACGAGCATGAATCTATTTATTTAAAGAATATTATTATAATAATGTAATAATATAATGTATTACTGTAACCCCGTCCATGGTATTTCTGCCTTGCACCCATTGTTTCCTGGTGGAGTCAGGCCCAACACGACCTTAACCAATAATGAAATTATTGTACAGTGCTCTTGCCCTGTGATGGAAAGGAAACCCACACAGACACAGGGAGAACATGCAAATTCTACACAGAAAAGATTCTGGCCGTCTGGCTGAGGGATCAAACCCAGGCCCTTCCTGCTGTAAGGCAATAGCGCTACCCAATGAGACTATAAAGAATACCTACTAGCCTAAAAATGTCCTTTTCTAAAATAATTAATAATGAACTGAAATTGAAAATTTCCAATCAACTGGAACTGAGACAAACTTGCCTGGAGGAGAACCCAGGTTTGTTTTGCCCCCCTGCACTGATGGTAAGGTTCACTGGTGGAGAGTTACAGAAACACCTGAGTGCCTGCTTTTAAACAGTATTTAATTCAAGAAAAAAAGCATATGCACTGTAAAAGAGGCACTTCCCCCAGACTTAATATCTGGTTGTGTCACCTTTAGCAGCCACAAGTACATTCACACATTCATGTGGAGGAATTTTGTCCATTTCCTTGCAGAAATTATTAAATTTGGTCACACTGAAGGGCCATTTTAGGTCTTGCTCCAGCATCTCAGTGGAGTTCATATCAGAAGTTCATAACTAGGCCACAATTAAAACATTTTTTTTTCCTTTTAAGCCATTCTGAGGTAGACTTACCCTTGTGCTTTGGATTATTATCTGAACTGAGTGTATAGGATTCAGTCCCATGAAGAGTGAATCTACTAATTCAGAACACTTGGTTCCCAACATAAAAGTGCAATAGGCTCATGCAAAATAGTGTTAGCATGAGTTAACCATATTATAACCAACACACGTTTCCTTTGTAAGTAAAACCTTCCTAGATAAAAACCATTTGAAAACTGTAGTTAGCATGTCATAATACTTATACCAGTACAGATGTTGTAATTAATTTTAGTAACAGTGCTTCAGTCTGGATGTTTATCAGTAATGGTTTGAAAATTTTAGTTAATGTTAGCATGTCATAATATTTACACACCGGTATAAATGTTCTAATTAATATCAGTAGCAGGACTTCTGTGAAAATTTTTAGTAGTACTGGTTTGACTAAATCACATGTGTCAAACTCAAGGCCCACAGGCCAAATCCAGCCCGCCACGTCATTTTATGTGGACCGTGAGAGCTTTAAAGACGTATGATTGTCTTAAAATACACTGTAAAATCGTACATAAACTGCATCTCCCACAATGCATGCCGATTTTGTGACCCGCAAAGTGACCGCATCCTGCCACTAGATGTTTTAATAGAGTAATATGAAAAAAATATATATAAAAACCCCTCTAAGATCTAAATCTGGCAGCTTAATTTTTATTACTGAACAGGTGGCTTCAGTAATGAATGTAATGTAGCTTAAATTTGGTTAAATTCTGTTTACTTAAATTAGTTAATTTCATTTTTAACAATGCAAGGCAGGAGTACCCTGGACAGGACACCTATTCATCGCAGTGCTTCGGCCACCCCACCCCCCAGACATAGCCAAACATGTCTGTGTCGACACCCAGTTGGCCAATAGCACACATGAGATTTAAAAACCGGATTTTAGTGCTGGTTGGCTAGTGTAACAGACAGCTACACCACCCAGCGCAATTTGTTCAATACGTAATACAATACTAGACAAGCAGAAATGATTTCTCTCATCGTGGTGGGCCAGCATAATAAATTGATAGAATAGCAGTGCCACCTGAGCGCAGCTCGTAGTGTAGTTAGGTATATTTTTCTGCAGGATAGCTTCACTGTTGCTAAGCTACATCTTTGTAAAGTGGCATATAGTTTACAACTATAACTAAAAAGAAGCTTGTTGGTTATTATAACCAGGTGATCCGAACTAATCACATTTGTGCCAAATACGTATTAAAACCTATTCACTACGTTCTGCTAAGCGCATTGATGATCTGACTGTTTTTCTCTCTTCGATATTACCTAACCACCTTTGCTGACCCAGAGCTTACCATCTGAGTTAAACTAAGTTTGCTCTCAAAAAGTTGATTGACAGCGTACCATCGCCATAGCCATTTCACCAGCCCGGGGAATATGATGAGCCTGCCCTTTTCACTCTCACATCCCGTCAGCCAAAATAGGATCTCATTAGAATGTCTGGACTGGAGTGGACTGAACTCATCATACATAAAGTGCTTTTGACAGACCGGGATTCAGAATTCAGACCTTTATCCACTGCCATGCCAGAGAAAAATACACCAAGAAGGGCAGGTATAATTAGAGCTTATTTAAGCATTAGAACTTGATGAGTAGCAGATCCTACAGCACTAATTATTATCTAACTATTATTATCTTGAAAAGCGCTATATAAATAAAATGTATTATTATTATTATTAATTATGTCAAATGTATGGCCAGCAAAACTGACCCGATAATCACTGAGCTCTGCTCTCAGCAGTTTGTGTAGGAAATGTAGCTTCCATTTGGTTTCTCAATCTCTCTGAGAGAGACAGGGAGAGGAAGATGTAATCTGTCTGAGTTCAGGAGACAGGCAATTTCGCTGCCCTGGCTAGATGATCAAGCAAGACAATTGGACAGAACTGTTCTATGTGGCTCCTAAATTTATCGGCATTAGCATCTGACATGTGTAGATGGAAGAATCACTTCTTAGACTTAACTCCAGTTTAAATTCAAACCTTGGTCCACTGGTGGATGAAGCCGAACATTAAAAAGCTGTTTTTATTTGCTAATAAAAGTGCACACAGAGTAAGTATCTAAAGACATTTATAGTCAATACTCTGGGCAGTAATAAGTGAGAGAAGTAAAATTTCACCTTACAGTAAAATTGTATTTGACATTAATTGTTGTGGAAAAAACTAGACAAGTTACGCTCAGGTGGCGCAGCGGTAAAACATACGCTGTTCACCAGAGCTGAGAATACATCGTATCGAATCTCGGCTCTGCCTTGCCGGCTGAGCGGCCACATGAACAATGATTGGCCGGTTGTTCAGATAAGGGGCGGGATTAAGCCGGATGGGGTCTCTCTCTCAGACTAGTGCGATTACGACCTCTGCTGGCTGGTTGGTGGCGCCTGCACAGAGATGGGAAAGGAGTATGGTAGAGGGTGTGGCTCTCCGTACACAGCGCTGTACTGCACTGCACTCGTCAAGTGTAGGTGATAAGATGTTCGATTGCTGTGCACGTGTCGGAGGGGGCGTGGAGCAGCCTCGTCCTCCCCAATCAGGAGCAGGGACCAGCATTAGTGGGAGGATGATTGACAGGCAGAAATTGGATGCGCTAAAGTGGGAGAAAAAGGGGGAAAAAAACAAAACAACTAGACAAGTTAAGAGATTAAATTATATTCGTAATTAGTAATATGTATTTTAGGTTACAGAGTAGGCTCTTTCCCTGTCAAGTAGCACATGAGATGTAGGGATGGCTGTAAAGAGTCCAGCCAGAGTGGGCATATCATGTTGAGATGTTACAGTACATCCTCCCCTCAGGGGAGGCACAGAGACATCAGATGGTAAAATAGTTAACAGTTGCTCAAGACTGACAAGGGGTTAGCCAAGAGCAAAACATTGTCCACAAATAACAGGGCTATTTAAGGCTGATGCCCTCCAGAAACTGTAGTCATAAGAAAACATTTGGGGAAAACATTTCAGGTGCATTTCAGTTCCCCAAATTCCCAAATTTGCTAGTAAAACCCAATATACAAATGTTTTTTTAGTCATTTGACAGCTGCTGTGTAAAATTTACAAAAAGATAGAATACCCAGGCTGGGACAGCCCTTGGCTCCTATTGCCTACTGAAAATGGCAGAAACAGCAACAACCAATCACGAGCGTCTGCGGGCTATGGCAGTTAGAAGTGGACATCATATTTGGTATGTAGTATTTGTAGTGGGTAGTGCTTGTCCATGCTCACTTTGCTCACATTTAATTTCTGTCATGACCCTCAAGTATAGAATCCTGGGCCTGGAATTTAAATTCATATGAAGTGTCTATATTTACCTGACATCTTTACCTACAACACCTTTTGGTTCGTTGTTGTATATGTGCATGTTATTAGTCTTATATATATATATATATATGGGCAGCAGCCATATGCATCTCATCACCTACACTTGATGAGTGCATATGCGGATCAGCACTGTGTACGGAGAGACACGCCCTGATCAGCGCACTCTTTCCTCGTCTCTGTGCAGGCGCCTCAATCAGCCAGCAGAGGTCGGAGCTGCATCAGTCATGAGAGATTCCCTATCCGGCTTAACATCCCACCCTTATATGAACAACAGGCCAATCGTTGTTTATGTGGCCGCTCAGCCCAGAGCCGAGACTCGATACGATGTGTTCGAGATCCCTGCCCTGGTGTTCTAGCGTGTGTTTTTACGGCATTTTATTAGTCTTTTAAGTCAATCCAAGCAATTCTGTTGTGACACTTTGCTAGTAAAACACAATACACAAATGTTTATTTAGTCATTTAACACCTGCTGTGGAACATTCACAAAAAGATAGAATGCCCAGTCTGGGACCGCCCTTGGCTCCTACTGCGTACTGAAAACGGCAGAAACCGCATTAATGTCTCTCCTGTCAACCTTGCCACAATAACCAATCATGAGCATCTGCAGGCTATGGCAGTTAGAAGTGGACATCTTATTTGGTATGTAGTATTTGTAGTGGGTAGTGCTTGCCCCTGCCCCACCCACAAAATCCCCATTTTGCTCACTTGTGGAAAGTATGGGAGTTCTACAAAAATTAGTTCACTGAGCTGCCAGGGAGTGGTTAAGGTACTGGACTGATAATCAGAAGGTTGTTGGTACTGGACTAATAATCAGAAGGTTGTTGGTACTGGACTAATAATCAGAAGACTGTTGGTACTGGAGTAATAATCAGAGGGTTGTTGGTACTGGACTGATAATCAGAGGGTGGTTGGTACTGGACTGATAATCAGAGGGTGGTTGGTACTAGACTGATAATCAGAGGATGGTTGAGACTGGACTAATAATCAGAAGGTTGTTGGTACAAATCCCACCACTGCCAAACTGCCCAATTGAGGTTTGCTTACACATTACACATAACTTCACACATAAATGTTGTATGTATGTTTATTGGCTGCAAACTGGTAAAATGACCAAGAGCACAAACAACACAATGTTCCCATTACCATTTTTTTGCTTACAATGCTTCCATGACTCAGGAAATGTAAATATTCTCAGCCCTAAGCCTGCTCTGAAAAAGGACCTGATTGTCATAGTACAATTAATCCAGACTTATGGTAAATAGCTTCTTGGATCTCTGGTCATGTAATATACCTAGGAATGTCCCGATCACGTTTTTTTGTTCCCGATCCTGATCCCGATCATTAATTTTGATCCCGATCTGATACCGAGTCTCAAACCCATACTTGTATTTTCTAGATATTGTCTAGATAAGAACTAGATAATACTGTTCACACAGTGCACACTTCAAGTACATAACAGTTATTCAAATTCATCCAAAGTATATGTTTAACAACTGAATAGCTCTGCAGTGCTGTAGGAAAAAAATTGCCTGCATCCAAGCTATTGCTTAATGTTCTTTTATTTTTACAAAATAAAAGTAAACAAACTTAATGCAGCACTGTAGTAGTACAACTGGAACACTCAAAATTAAGTGAAGGTTCTTTTTGAGGAAAATCAGCATCTCTGCCGTGTTAGCGGACAGCCGGTTCCTCTTCTCATCATATAATAATAAACTCGCTGTATTCGGCTGAGTGTTTATTTTTTAGGTGCCGTATCAAATTGGTAGATTGTTTGGTTAAATGATATCTGGTTTGTTTATGAGCCACTGTACTTGTAGGCGTGTTGTAACTAAGCCAATCAGAGTGCTTGATACTGAGATGTCGTTCAGTCTTGTAACTCATGCTGTATGTTATGCTCCTTTCATACTCGGATTAAAAGTTATTGTTTTGTAAACCGGTGTGATCCTTGACTCACACACCATATAAATAGTAAAATTCTACAGTAATGAACGCAGCTCTGCTACTACCGCCTCGTGAAACGCTCACATTGCAGACATCACACTTCGCTGTTGGACACTCCGTTTACGACACCTGCTTGACCACTGACGTAAAACGAAAAATCGGGCTTAGTAAAGCCGATACCGATCAGTTAAAAAATGCCTTGATCGGGCTCTAAATATACCATGAATTAAAAAGAATAAGTAATGAGTAAAGTTCTCATAATTGCAAAATACCGCATGAACCAGCAGACTGCAGTGAATTCACTTTTTACATAAGTGACACAATGCAATCTCAGTGGGGAGACTCGTTGTGTAACAACATAACAGCATTTACTATTTTGTGGTACAGAGACCATCTGGACTAGATCAATTTCCCCTCATTTCACTCTTTGATTAATTGACAGAAAGTGGCTAGAACATACATTACTGTGAGGAAGCAAACTTTTATCCTGCATAAGCAACATTTCTGTGGGCCATACGTGTCAGACATGAGCAGTCAAGTATGGATCCATCTCCAGCAGACTCTAAATGATGCTGCTAATGAAATCCATACAGCTGTTTTTTTTTAATGCATTTCCCCCTTTTTCTCCCAATTTAGCACAGACAATCAGCCGTTCGCTGCTGGGGACCACGATGATGTCCAAGGAGGGTGTATATTCACCTGACACACAGTCCCTCTGACACCTGCGCGGTCCACCAATCCCTCCTTTTCTCCCATACTTCGGTGGATTCATGTGTGTTTTGGGCATAGAGAGCCACGCACCAATCTCTGTACAGGCACCCTGGGCTACCACGATCCTCACACCGCATTGAAGACCTCATTCCTCTTTTAGTCCGGTCTTTTTCCCACCCAGCAGACTAGAGGCTAATTTTGTCTGCTACAGGCACTTGGCAATTGTGCCTGCTAGGGGGCGCCCCAGCCTACCGGTAGCAGAGCTGAGATTCCGAACTTAGGAAGTTCGGAATTCCAGTGCTGGTGTGCTGGCGGAATATTCCACTGCGCCGTTTTTAAAGCTGCTCAGTAAAACGTTTTGCTTGTTTGTCAACATTTGTTTTGTCTTGGCAAAAGTCAAGACACCAGTCAAGAACCTGCTAGCATGGCTATTAGGTGCAGCATGTTTACTGACTAAACACAAACCATAAAGACTGTATGTTTTGGGTTTATGGTTAAGTATAAAAATTAGAGGCGAACAGACTCTGGGAGCTCCACTGAGAGGTACCGCAGACATGCAGCAACACCTAATGAATCCTTTAATCCCTTACAGTGCTTCACAGCAGCAAGGTAGGTTATGCTGTTTGCTAAAAGCTGACAGCTGAAGGACTAGAAGTGTCTGACAATCTTAAGATATTATTTGATTGTTGTCTATTTTAGTCTGTATTTAGTCAATATTTATTTGATTTCATGTCTGTCATAACCTTCAAGTATTAAATTCACATTAAGTGTCTATATTTATCTGACATATTTACCTGACAACACCTTTTGGTTGGTTGTTATACACCGATCAGCCATAACATTAAAACCACCTCCTACACTCTACACTCACTGTCCATTTTATCAGCTCCACTTACCATATAGAAGCACTTTGTAGTTTTACAATTACTGACTGTAGTCCATCTGTTTCTCTGCATGCTCTGTTAGCCCCCTTTCATGCTGTTCTTCAATGGTCAGGACCCCCACAGGACCACTACAGAGTAGGTATTATTTGGGTGGTGGGTCATTCTCAGCACTGACATGGTGGTGGTGTGTTAGTGTGTTTTGTGCTGGTATGAGTGGATCAGACACAGCAGTGCTGATGGAGTTTTAAAACATCTCACTGTCCCTGCTGGACTGAGAATAGTCCACCAACCAAAAATAGCGCCCCGTGGGCAGCGTCCTGTGACCACTGATAAAGGTCTAGAAGATGACCAACTCAAACAGCGGCAATAGATGAGCGATCATCTCTGACTTTACATCTACAAGGTGGACCAACTAGGTAGAGGTGTCTAATAGAGTGGACAGTGAGTGGGCACGGGATTAAAAAAAAAACTCCAGCAGCGCTGCTGTGTCTGATCCACGCATACCAGCACAACACACACTAACACACCACCACCATGTCAGTGTCACTGCAGTGCTGAGAATGATCCACCACCTAAATAATACCTGTTCTGTGGCGGCCCTGCGGGGGTCCTGACCATTGAAGAACAGGGTGAAAGCAGGCTAATAGATATGTAGAGAAACAGATGGACTACAGTCAGTAATTGTAGAACTACAAAGTGCTTCTATATGGTAAGTGGAGCTGATAAAATGGACAGTGTGTGTAGAAACAAGGATGTTTTAATGTTATGGCTGATCAGTGTATCCAGTGGAGACAAAAGGTCTGAGGACACATGTGAAAACGCACCTATTTTGCACTTTTATCAATTTTAATCAAGTGTTTTTATTTACAAATTATAGGCACCGGCATCATATTTTAACATAAAACATGTTAGCCCACCATTGTTGAGATTTTAAGCTCTTAGTGTGCAATACAGATCTTCATATGAACCCACCTGGTGGTTTATTATTTATTTATTAGGATTTTAACGTCATGTTTTACACTTTGGTTACATTCATGACAAAATCTGTAATTACTCGTTACACAAGATTCATCAGTTCACGTCTTTAATGTGAAACACAGTCATGGACAATTTTGTATCTGCAATTCACCTCACTTGCATGTCTTTGGACTGTGGGAGGAACCTGAAGCTCCCGGTGGAAACCCACACAGACACGGGGAGAATGTGCAAACCCTACAAAGAAAGGACCCAGACCACTCCATCTGAGATACAAACCCTCTTGCTGTGAGGCAACAGTGCTACCCATTGAGCCACCGTGCCGCCCCCAAGTGAAAGTCTAAATGGAGGTAAATGAATATGACTAGATTAAAAGAAAAACTGGAAGGAAAATCCAAGCACTTGCTTGAAAGACTCTGAGCAGGTGGATTTTATGGTTATCAGAGGCTTATTGGGTTAATACATTTGCAGTCATTGCTTACATATTATAAATACAGCCTCACCAAACATTTAAATTTGTGAAATTCATGGACATTTTTCAAAACTGTTATGCTCATTATATGGTTTGTAATAAAAAATACTGCTGTACATTACGGCATTTTCATTAGTTGTGTCAGACATTTGTTCCCACTGTATAAAATAACTGGTTACATCTGGAATGTCAGCTGGGACAGTGCTTGTCCGGGTCTGACCCTAATGAAATCAATCAAACCTGGCAATTTAACCCGGAGATCCAGCTCCACAGCCCAACATACATACATTACTGAAATGAGATTACAGTGATCTTCTCAATTTGCATAAAATGTTCCTAGATGGATTTTTGAGGTGCCAGATGTTGGTGAGCTCTCACTGTGAATGATGCAGACTTCCAGTGCGTGACTGAAACAAAATGTGCATGCTATGTATAACCAATATCGTTTAAAGCCAGATTCATTAAACCGAACTTTCGGCAGAATCATTATGAGCGATATGGCACTGCGGCTACATTAGTGAATGGCGTGATTAATTATGATCACTGTCAGTGGTCCCGCACCTGCTGTGACAACATTAACCACCAAAGAAATAAAATATGGCTCGAGTCTTAAAAAGTAAATGGTTCAAGTTTATAAAGTCATTTGCTTTAAAATGAACTCATCCTAATGTCAAAAGCAACTATACACAGAAAAACATACAAGCTCTGAGTTTAAAAAGGAGGAACGAGAGAAATAAAGAAGGGAAATCCCTTACCAGGCAACGGTTCTATCCTTCCAATCTGAACCACCCATCCAAAACAAGTGGTGGACTCAATAGCTCAGTGGTGAGGTAACATCCCCAATGACTCCCATCAGAACGAACTGCAGCGCCCCTCACTTCCCTCCACTGCAGCATAGCTCACTGACACACACAGTAACCCCCCATCACACTCACACACACACACTCGCACATCTATCTTTTAGCTCTCACTCCTGACACACCACATAGACCATCTATCACATACATCTCGCTCTCTCCTTCACTCTCTTTCATTACCTCTTCTCAATTCTCTCTTTCTCACACTGACATGTACACATGCTCTCTCCTGCTTCCTTTCTAGTTCTCATTTACCTCTGCTGCCTTGCTCTCTTTCTGCTCATTTAGGATGCTGCTCACACACTACTGCATGCAGAAAGCTACGCCCGAATGGGTACTGGAGGACAATCTCAAATGATCAATATGTAAAATCCATCCCCACCGTCGGGACTCGACTGTTTTAGTCGGTGAAATGAGGAAAAAGGGGCAGAGCAGGGTGAAAATGCCAAAACTGGAACGGCAAGTTGGAAGAGGTTGACAAATCTATTGGAAAATCACTTGGGATTGGTAGTAATGATTCTAAATAAAATCCTGTCCAAGCCATAACTGAGTAGAATTCATTTATTTAAGTCATCTTCAGTGTCCACTTTATTCTGAATATGTTTGAGAAGACACAATACATGAATGGCCAGAGGTATTTGGTAACCTGACCATGAGCTTTCTCTTAGACATCCCATTACAAAACCATAATCATTAATATAGACCCCCTCCCCCTTCCTGCTCATAGAACAGCCTCCACTTATCTGAGAAGGCTGTATAAAATATTTTAAAGTATGTGTAGCCATTCAGATTCCATTGCTGAGCAAGACTGTTGGGTTCCAATTCATCCCAAAGATGTTCTATGTGGATGAGGTCAAAGCTCTGTGCAGGCCAGTGGATACACCAAACTGCTCAAATGACGTCTTTATGGGCCTCATTTTAATCTCAGGGTCTCAGAAAGAGAAAATGGCTATCCCTGCCTTTTATACACTGACCAGGCATAATGACCACAGTCAGGTGAAGTGAATAACACTGATTATCTAACACTGATTATCACCTGTTAGTGGGTGGGATATATTAGGCAGCAAGTGAACATTTTATCCTCAAAGTTGATGTGTTAGAAGCAGGAAAAATGGACAAGCGTAAGAATTTCAGCTAGTCTGACAAGGGTCAAATAGTGATGGCTAGATGACTGGGTCAGAGCATCTCCAATACTGCAGCTCTTGTGGGGTGTTCCCAGTCTGCAATGGTCAGTATCTATCAAAAGTGGTCCAAGGAAGAAACAGCGGTAAACTGGCGACAGGTTCATGGGCGGCCAAGGCTCATTGATGCACGTGGGTAGCGAAGGCTGGCCTGTGTGGTTCGATCCAACAGACGAGCTACTATAGCTCAAATTGCTGAAGAAGTTCATGCTGGGAATGTTCTGCTGGGAAACCTTGGGTCCTGCCATCCATGTGGATGTGACTTTGACACGTAGCACCTACCTAAGCATTGTTGCAGACCATGTACACCCTTTCATGGAAACGGTATTCGCTGATGCCTCCAAATTCCCCGGGTCTCAATCCAATCGAGCATCTATGGGATGTGCTGGACAAACAAGTCCGATCCATGGAGGCCCCACCTCACAACTTACAGGAGTTAAAGGATCTGCTGCTAATATCTCGGTGCCAGATACCACAGAACACGTTAAGGGGTCTAGTGGAGTCCATGCCTCGACGGGTCAGGGCTGTTTTGGCAGCAAAAGTGAGGCCAACACAATATTAGGAAGGTGGTCATAATGTTATGCCTGATCGGTGTATAACTGACTGGAAACACCTTTAGCCAAAGAAGCAAATGTTGTGGCTGAAAACCCAAACATACTAATTAGGAGGGGTGTCCACATATTTTTGTCCATATAGTGTAGTTCACATTTGAATGACTTACTTGAACATTTTGAATAATCATTCAAGGTCTGAACTGAAACAGGTAAGTGAATCTATTATATTCAATAACTGGCAGAAGCTTATTTAGCAGCTGAGTTGAGTTGCGCAACAGTAAGGAGAGATTTTAGACCATTCATTCTTTCTTGCATGATGATCCCTCCTAATTTGATGTCAGAACATCTGAGTTGCAGTAAAAAAACTATACAAAATGTTCGCTCCATTGTTCGTCAAATTTAGTCTCAACCATACGCAGAGCATTGTCTCAAAAGGATTGTGGAACATCCAGGTGGCCTTTTGCAAACTTAAGACATGTATCACTGTTATAAAGATTTTTTATGTGGTCCTTTATATTATTTATATAATATTTTATTTATTTATTTATTTTTGTTGATGCATTTTCTCCCCTTTTTCTCCCCTTTAGCGCGTCCAATCGCCCGATTACATCATGCTTCCTCTCCACCGATGCCGATCCCCGCTCTGATTGAGGAGAACAAAGCTAACCCACACCCCCTCCGACACATGGGCAGCAGCCGTATGCATTTTGTCACCTACACATTGACGAGTGCAATGCGGATCAGCACTGTGTACGGAGAGACACACCCTGACAGCACTCTTTTCCCGTCTCTGTGCAGGCACCATCAATCAGCCAGCAGAGGTCGTAATTGCATTAGTTATGAGAAAGTCCCTAATATCCCACCCCTATCTGAACAACAGGCCAAACTTTGTTCATGTGGCTGCTCAGCCCAGCCGGCAGGCAGAGCTGAGACGCGATACGATGTATTTGAGATCCCAGCTCTGGTTCCAGTGTGTTTTTACTGCTGCACCAACTGAGTGACGTCCTTGGGTCTATTTAACATATTTTTATGTAATAAAGATATGAAAATACTTAAACAAGTGCAGGAGGTTTCTGCAGGTCAGAATAAACACATTTATCTCTGGAGTTCATCTTCAAATGTCCTTGGAAATCTGTTTTGATTAGAGCATGGCTTTTAAAAACAAAAACCTTTAAGTACAACTCTTACAAGTACAGTTTTTTAAGGCAAACACTTATAAAACCAATGCATCTAATCACATTATTTTATATACTATCTGACCTATGAAAATAAGATTGTTGACCCAAAGGTTTTTTTTACCTGGAATAAAATACATTAAAAGCTTTTTCTTGCTACTGCAGTTTCTCCATACAGCAAAAAAATCTCTACAGATGTACTGGTACTAAGGTAAACAGTCATCCTCTGACCCTCAACATACAACTGTTCATTGGTAAGGGAGTCTTGACTGTGCCATTCTGGATTCAACCATTAAAGCCTGAATGGTTCTTTTCAGTAATTGTGTTTTGAGGGAACATTCTTCTGATACAAGGGAGGGTTTAAAGTTTATGATGGCAATCATGTTTCAGAATAATAATCAAAAGTAATGGATAGATGGTGTAAAAACATACAGTTGGTGCAAAACACCTGCATCTTAGATTATGCAAATGTATTTTATGCAAGCCTCAGACAGACAAGTAATAAAACACAATTTGGAACCTTCTGTTTTGAGATATGGGTGGGTGCTGCATGTTAGTGGGGAGTCACAGAATCACCTTTTAATGACTGTCTGTGTCTTTCACAAACACTCAAAATGTAGATTCTCTAAATTGCTATTAGGTGAAGTTTGAGTGGACAGGTTGGTGCATGTTTCCCACAAGATGGATTGGTGCTGCTTTATGCCAGGAGTTTCCAGGACCTAAAATATTTTAAACCCATTAGGACGGCACATTAATAAGACTTTAATTACAGAGCGAAAAAACTGCCTACTTGTCTTCATTTCTCGGTTAATTCCATGAAATATCAGGATTAATGTGTGTCTGTCACAAAAGCCTTACTATTCATTAGTTCAGAACAAGGAAAAACCAAATTACAGTTCAGATTGTTCATGCATTCATGCGTATCAGAAACTACTTTATTAGTGATCAAAAGATTCATTGTTAAACATGTATAAATGACTATTAAAAGAGACAGGCCTGGCAGCGGCTTTTTGGACAGTGACACGGCACATTTAAATGGTTTGTTTTGCTTTAATAGGAGCCTTAGATTACTGGAGGGGACGGAACTGTGGCCTGTCTGCTTCAACATACAGTATATTTTACATCACATATGTGAATACTTTCATTATTTAAAACTCTTTATCCTGGTCAGGGTTGCGGCAGGTCCGGTTTCACTGGGAAACACCAAGCACAAGGAATGAATACCCTGGACAGAGGGTAGAAAAAAAACCTGCAGAACTTTAGCCAATCCCCCTACACATAGACAATCGTGTCTGTGTAGACGCCTGCCAACAGATGGCACCGCTAGGATTCGAACCTGAGCACATGCATCAATCAGGCATAACATTATGACCATCTCCTTGTTTCTACACGCACTGTCCATTTTATCAGCTCCACTTACCATAAAGCACTTTATAGCTCCACAATTACTGAGTGTAGTCCATCTGTTTCTCTACATACCTTTTTAGCCTGCTTTCACCCTGTTCTTCAATGGTCAGGACCCCACAGAGCAGGTATCATTTAGATGGTGGATCATTCTCAGCACTGCAGTGACACTGACATGGTGCTGGTGTGTTAGTGTGTGTTGTGCTGGTATGAGTGGATCAGACTCAGCAGCGCTGCTGGAGTTTTTAAATACCGTGTCCACTCACTGTCCACTCTATTAAACACTTTTACCTAGTTGGTCCACCTTGTAGATGTAAAGTCAGAGACGATCGCTCATCTATTGCTGCTGTTTGAGTTAGTCATCTTCTAGACCTTCATCAGTGGTCACAGGACGCTGCCCACGGGGCGCTGTTGGCTGGATATTTTTGGTTGGTGGACTATTCTCAGTCCAGCAGTGACAGTGAGATGTTTAAAAACTTCATCAGCGCTGCTGTGTCTGATCCACTCATACCAGCACAACACACACTAACACAGTCCTGACCATTGAAAATACTGTGTTTAAAGCATTTTGACCATACTGTGGGAATTATAGGAACATCTAAAAATCAGTTATTAGTTTAGGTGCAAAACTCTCAGCTTTACAAGGATTTGATCTGCTTCATTGTGTAACTTCAGTCCCTATGGAACTAATAATGAAAGTGAATTTTTTTGGTATGTAGAGTGCAGTGTGATTTAGAACTGCTATGAGCTGAGGACCAGAGAGAACATTTAATGCCAATGCTAATCAGGGAAAATTAGAATAAGACAAAAATAAGATTAGAATTTACATAATGAATATAAATGAGTATAGACCACTGAAGACATTTAAATAATAATGAAATGAATATAAAAATGTGCTATTGATATTTACCATTGGTAATTATTTATATTTGTTTTTATTCTATTAATTTCCTTTTTCTCCCAGTCTAGTTGATTCCAATATGTAATCTTGGTCATATCTCTTCTCCACTGCTGCAGACACATACCTTGCCCTGTACATATTCTGACATGTGTGCAGTTGGATGGTTCACATTGGGATCAGTATCTTGCCTGGAGAGTTACACACTGACCTCTGTTATCCCTTGTCTTTATGCAGGCACCATTGACCAGACAGCAGAGGCCAAAATTGCATCTGTGATAAAAAATCACTATGGCACTTCCATCTGGCAGACAATAGCCTATCATCATGTCTGCATGTAGGTGCCAGCCAGCCTCAATAGCAATAGCAGAGCTGAGATCTAGGTTCCATCTCAGCAGTGCTATCAGTGGGCCAGGCATCTACACAGACAGCTGGTAATGTCTGGGGGAATGGATGGCCAAAGGTTTATGATGCATGGAACCTTTAGTATTCCAGGGTATTCCTTCCTTGCGTTAGTGTTTCCAGGTGAACCAGATCCACCACAACCCTGACTAAGATAAAGAGGTTATTAAAAATCAAATCAAATCAAATAATAATATTATTATTATTATTAATATTATTGGGACAGTGGTAGCCTAGTGGGTAGGGCTTTGGGCTGTCAACTGAAAGGTTGAGAGTTCGAATCCCAACTCGGCCATGCAGCCACTGTTGGGCCATTGAGCAAGGTCCTTAACCCTCTCTGCTCCAGGGGCACTGTACGATGGCTGACCCTGCGCTCTGACCCCAGCTTCAAAACAAGCTGGGATATGCGAAGAAAATTTTTTGTTGCTCTGTTCATCTGTATATGTATAAATGACAAATAAAGGCTTTCTATTCTATTACAACTTAATATTAAGTTTATAACAAATTAGGCGGCTACATGAACAACGATTGGCTTGTTGTTCATACAAGGTGGGAATCCGGATAGGGACCTCATAACTGATGCAATTACGACCTCTGCTGGCTGATTGATGGTGCCTGCACAGAGTCGAGAAAAAATGTGTTGATCAGGGTGTGGCGCTCCGTACACAAAGCTGGTCCGCATATGAACTCGCCTCGTTCAGGTGAAAAGATGCAGTCAGCTACTGCACACATGTCGAAGGGAGTCTCGCTCTTCTCAATCAGCAGTGGAGATCAGCATCAGTACAGAGGAAGTGCAATCGGGTTATTGTACTCGACTAGATTGGGAGGAAAATTGGGAAAAGAAAAAAAAATTATAACAAATTTAGCTCTAGAATTAGATCCTGATATGTCTTTGTGATTAATTTGCTGAAAATATTCATGACATTATAGGTTCTATGGGGTACCAAGACATTTTTAAGAGATTTCCTTGGCTGCCAAGAACCTTAAACTGGATTATAACTGTAGGACAAAGAGGCAAAACATGTAAATGAATTAGGTATAACTAGCAATGTAAATTTTGTTAAATTCTATTAGCTGATAACCATCCATAATTGATGCTTCACCATTAACTGACAAGCTTGTACATACGGCAACAGTGCTATTTGCAGAATAGTTGTATTTCATGTGCTTATGCTCGGATTGTTGGAGGTTTTACTAAATGCTAAATCTTTTGGTGGGCTGTGTATAGAAAATTAGGTTGTGAGGAGCGCTGTCTAAAAAGGGGTAATACATATGAACTACAGTATATAAATATCTATAAACACCTGTCTGAGAAAATGTGTTTATGTGTGTTTGTGTGTAATGTGGCATTGTGCTGTTACATTGTGCCACAGTTATAGTGCCAACTGGCCTAACACAACATCAAAAACACCACATGGAACCTGTCACCACCAATTCAATTAACCAATCTAAACACAAGGCATAAGTGACGTAAGTGGTAATGCCATTTCACTCTTTTACAGCCTTGGAGCACAGAAGCCAACTCACATTGTAAAGATGCTTGATTCGTTACTAGATCTGGAGCTACATTCTGCACTGTGAGTGCCTGTTAACAGCACCCATATAATGTGCCCACTTGGTGAGCCATCTTTACAGTTGCTGATCAGACAATGAAGATTTATTTTATATGGTTTCAATTTTTAGCAGTTAAGAAGTTGCAAGCAAAACCACATCCCAGAAGATTAAATGCTGTTATAGCTTAAAAGAAAGGGCGAACACTATATGAAAGCCAGTGTTAATAAAATGAGATGAGGTGTCCATACACTTTTGACCTTATAGATTAGTGATGTGTTGTGATTAATGCCACACATATGAACATAACCAAAGCACCAATATTATCTCAAAACATATTTCTGTTCCGTGCAGTTTAGCAGGAATTGCTTGGGGGCTTTGTACACCTGACCATGAGCTTGTTGGACATCCCATTTAAAAAACAAACAAAATCAAAATACAGGTGGCGCGCTAGCACACCAAAGCTGAGATTTCAAACACGTCGTTTCGAATCTCAGCTCTGCCATCCGTCTGGGCTGGGCGCCTACATGAACAACGATTGGCTTGTTGTTCATACAGGGTGAGAAGCTGTACCAGGGACTCCTCATAACTGATGCAATACGGCCTCTACTGGCTGATTGATGGCGCCTGCACAGAATGGAGAAATAATGTGTTGATCAGGGTGTGGCTCTCCTTACACAAAGCTGATCTGCATATGAACTCGCCACGTGCAGGTGAAAAGATGCAGTCGGCGTGTGTCAGTTGCGGCACTCCTCAGTCAGCAGTAGAGGGTAAGCAGTAACCTGGTTAAGGTACTGGACTAGTAATCAGAAGATTGCTGGTTCAAGCCCCACTACTGCCAGGTTGCTGCTATTGGGTCCTTGAGCAAAATCCTTAACCTTCAATTGCTCAGGCTGTATACTGTAACTGTAATGTAAGTCGCTTTGGATAAAGGCGTCTGCTAAATGCCAAAAATGAGAAGAGGGGGAAGCGTAATGCAATCAGGGTGATTGGACACGACTAGATTAGGGAGAAAAATTGGGGGGAAATTGCAAAAAAAAAAAAAAAAAAAAAACTACAATGACCGCTGTGTGATCCTTTTAGCTCTAACAACAGCCACTTTTCTGAGAAGGCTTCCCGCAAGACATTAAAGTATGTCTGTGGGAGTGTCCATTCAGTCAAAAGAGCATTTGTATGGTCAAGAAGGACTCAATTAATGTTCCAGTTCATTCCAAGGCTGTTCAGTGGGGTTGAGGTCAGGGTTCTGTGCAGACCAGTGGAGTTTTTTTTAAACCAAGCTTTTCTTCATGTCTTTATAGACCTTGCTTTGTTCATAGGGGCACGGTCATTCTGGGAAGGTAAAGAATCTTCCTAAAACTGTTGCTGCATTGGAAGCATATAATGCATATTATTGTTCTTTATATAAAAGATTGACTACACCTGTTAGCAATTGCCATGGCTGAAACACATGAATTCAGAAATGAGAAGGGGTGTCCCAATACTTTTGTCTGATATGTGTATCAATATTACATTGCAGAAAGGATCAAAATCCTAAATCTAGGACTGGTGAACTTGGTAGGCTTCTTTAAGCATCATGAGTTCAATCTTCCCTGATGCCTTTTCCATTAATGACACAGAGTCCAGAAGACCATATCTGACCTTCCCTTCTGTCCAGAGAGAAAAGGCATTCTTGTTTCTCCTATCGGTCAAAGCATTAGCCACTAATCTTGCATGTCTATGAGCTGTGTGTGTGTGTGTGTGTGTGCACAAAAAGGGAGCAATTAGCTTCCTCCATCAAGCATGCTGATCTGTCCAATGAACCTGCATTAAGTGCAGTTAGAAAAGAAGTAATGGTTGGCTTTATGTCCTGGAGGAAGCACAGGCTAGCCCTCACTCGTAAAGGACTACTAGTCACTAGAGGAGCACTGCAACTAATATGAACCATCCGTAGGCAGTTGTTAATAGCAGCCTATTAAAATATGAAACAAATTCATGCATTTTTTTATAACGAGGCAGTGTTACAGCCAACTACTGTTTTTGTGACGGGATCAAATAAAAAAGAAGTTTGGTTAAAAAAAGTTACAAAATATAATTTAATAACAAACAATTGATTTATATAAAGATAAACCAGTGACACAAATATTTTAGACTCTGGGACACTACTGAAAGAATGATAATATAAACCTTCTCCATGTTATTCCATCAATAATGCATAAATGTGAGTGGCCACTTCCATCCAGAGGCATTTTAGTCCATTAGGGATGATGGATAAAAACAGAAACCTTACAACTATCTGGGAATAAATACTGTATTTCAGTGAAATATAATCCTTTATTATTTAAGACGTTATGAAAAACAGTTGAGGTGTCACCTTGATTTATTATTATTATTAT
This sequence comes from Trichomycterus rosablanca, assembly GCF_030014385.1. Taxonomy (NCBI): domain Eukaryota; kingdom Metazoa; phylum Chordata; class Actinopteri; order Siluriformes; family Trichomycteridae; genus Trichomycterus; species Trichomycterus rosablanca. The sequence goes on from NC_085993.1 coordinate 16,918,116, forward strand.
ACTTATTATTATTTTTAATGCATGAAGTATGAGAATGCATGTAAGTGAGGCAGTTGCTAGGCAGAATTGAGGACTTGCTGTCAAGCGGTTAGGCAGATGTTCAGGCCGCTGTAACAGACATGGTCTCAGAGTGCACAGTCCTTAAGCTCTTAGTGAAAATTCGGCAGTTACAGAAAATGAAGTGGGAGTTTTAACATCAAGGCTTTTGTAGGTTGAGGAGAAAATATTGAGTATGAGGATGTGCTCGGTGAAACCCCAATCAGGAGCAGCCAAAGAAGGGGAAAGAGGATGTGCTTAATGAAATGATTCTGATTTCTCTGCCTTGCATTTATCCGGTACAGTAGACCCTTGACTTACGAACCGTTTACCATATGAACATTTTGGGTCATGAGCGATTTTTTTTCAACTTAATGTACGAACAAATTTCGGATTACAAACTGCAATTAGCGAAACAATGACGTCTCCAACAAGTTGACCCCGACCGTCTCTCTCTCTCTCTCTCTCTCTCTCTCTCTCATATATATATATATATATATATATATATATATATATATATATATGTACAGTGGGCGAACATTCGGACAGCATACAGTGTTTTTTAGGTGAATTCTTTATATTTTGAAAAATATAATATTCAAATATCCCCAAAGAAGGTGCAGAGAAAGCCTAGTGATGAAAAAAATGTAAATTTTTTTGTTGTATAATTACTCCTGCCAGTAGCTGTCACTGTGTATCAGACAGAGGGGGCAGTGAGTGAGAGAGAAGGAAGTCTCTTGAGTAAAGTATTCTTTCTTTCGTGCAATTACACCTACAAAATACAACACTCTTGAAATAAAGAAGGAAATAATAGAGAAATATGAGAGTTGTTGTTTCTGGTAGATACATTTTATAAAAAAGAAGGAAATGTATTATGATGTATAGTACAGCACACGTACTGTACTGAAATGTGATGTGAGTTTTTTATGTACAGTACAACTACTGTGTATTGATGTTTATTATTGTTTATTACAGGAATGTCTATTCTATAATTTAAGATTTAAGGGAAAATATACTTGTATTTATGACAAAAAAGACCTTTTAAGACATTAGAAAGGTTAGGTGGGGGGGGGGGGGGGGTGTTGGGAGGTCTGGCACAGATTAATTCTATGTACATTATTTCTTATGGGAAAAATAGATTTAACTAACGAACATTTTGACTAAAGAACAGCCCTTCAGAACCAGTCAAGGGTCTACTGTACTAATATTCAGATAAATATTTATGTGAAATTCAATGTACTACACGTCTTTCATTTGTTCGGTGGTTGTTGTGGTAGTCGCTGCACTAAGAGATATTTGGGTCAAATTAAAGAATTCCAAATTCCTAAAACTCATTTTCATCCATCACTTTACCCTGGACAGGGAGCCAATCCCTCAAGCCTGGAGCTCAGCGGTGGGGGGCTAGCATAACAGACAGCTAAACCACCTGAGCGTCTAACATTATAATTAAAATCATTATTTAAACCCCACCTGGCGGTAAAAACATGCCACACCACTGCTTTTATCTCTTTAAACTGAAACTCTGAAAAGTCTAATTATAGAATGTGATTAGTGTGACTAGTCTGATAGTAAGAAGTCTTTATGAATGAATAATAACTGCCATAAATCCTAATTGAATCATGATACCTCCGACCATCTCATACAATTAATGTATTAATTAGGACAGAGTGGATCTCTGATGTTTCCTTTTTCTTGCTTTTTTGTCTACCCAAAGTGAACATCTCATTCTTATATGCTTGTTAAAGCTCTTATTTCAAAACCATAGGCTTAAACTGCCTTCATTTCTCTCAAAAATGTTCTACTAGATTTCAGAAACTGGTTGCAGTGACATTATTAAGGCTTTATGTTTGACAAAGACTTAGCTTGCAGTCAGCATTTCAATTGCTCCTAAAGGAGTTAGACTGGGTTGGTGTCATCACTTTGGGCAGACCAGTCGAGTTATTTTACGTCAATGCATTACCGTTTCCATATGGTGCTGTCATTTTAAAACAGACAAGGACCCTTTCCAGACTTTTGCCACAAAGCTGGCAGCATACAATTCTTCTAGAATGTTGTTGTTTGCTATAGAATTAAAATTCCCCTCACTTTAATAACCCAACCAATGAAAAACAGGCATATACCAAACAAAAAATTAATTCCATGGAACAAATCTGGCAAAGATGCACTTCCACTGCTCTAAACCAGGGTTTTTTCAAACTTCTTTTAAGCAATCCACATTGTTATATATATATATATATATATATATATATATACTGTATATATACTGTATATGTGTGTGTAAATCTAAATTCATTCAGCCGTGAAAACCATTTGAAGTCGCATTTTATTTCATGAACTGAACAAATGTTTTTTAGTCTTTTGTTGTTAACCTTGAGGTTCTTGCTGTACGTGGCTTTGGTTCTGCGATTATGATTTTGACATCAGACTTAAGGTAGTAAATTTCATCAGGTGGATTTGGCCACACAAAGGAATTTCTGTTTCAATTTTGTAGCATGCAGCTAACTTGCACCTCATCTCCAACAGACAGCAGTACCTACCTGCCCAACGAATGGCAGGTCATCGTACTTGACAATAACAAAATCTCAGGGACCACTTCATCAAAAACATAATTATTAATATTCATTGTAATTACTGCTCTTATTAAGGAAGACTAGAATGGAAAAAAGTGGTTTTAATATTTAAAAATAATTTTAAAACATTATAAAGTCAGTATAACAATGTCATTGTCAATTTAGTGCAACAGTGAAATTCTGTTGCACTGAATGACTGTTGTTGTACTGAATGACAGAAATGTTACTTTAGCACATTTTACAGTTATCCCAGTGGTTAGCAAAAGCTAACATTGACCTTAGCTCAAAGACATTTCTACACATATTCACATTTAAATGTTAATAACCTTGTTTGTTTACAAGATTAACCGTAATATTACGTTTTCTGTGTTGTACTGAATGACACTCAGTTTTGTTCTTTAATGTACGGTGTCAGTAAAAAGACATTTTTATCAAATAATGTTGAAATGCATTGACCATGTGTGTGTGCTGAAGGGTCCCCAGGTGTCTTCTTTTGTTGTTATAATTGGTCACATGACTGCAGTAGCTTGATTGCATATTAAAATAAGGCTTTTTATTAACGTTGTACTGAATGACAACTGAAGATTGGGAAAATGGGGACTGAAAGTATCCTGAATATTATTAATATTAAAAAAGACATCTGATTGAATATTATTTAATATGTCACACATGACATTTGTACAATTATGCCAAAGCAGTACATTTTAAGTTTTACTTAAGATTAATTAGTTTTTTCTTAATGTTTTATTACTTAAAGAGGTAGGGGGACCATTGCACTGAATGACATTTTGGGGGTTTCAAGGGTTATTTTTTCAAAAATCATACATTTTCCGTAAAAATTACTTTAGGTTTCAGTAAAGATGTACAAATGGAGTAGATTGAAGGTATATCCACTTATATTAATATAATTGTATATTATTTATCAAGTGGGGACACTAAAAAGTTACGTCTCGTCTTTGACCCATATATATATATACTGTATATACCGTATATATGCAAACTAATAATATATATATTAGGGCTGTCACACGATTAAAATTTTTAATCGAGATTCATCGCGATTAAAAAACAAAATTAATCTCGATTAAAAATTTTAATCGTGTGACAGCCCTAAGTTTATACATTTCAAATTAACGACCGTAATTTTAATTAATGGCAAACTAATAATTTAGCAAAATTTGAACAGTTGTGCACATTGTTATTGCAAGAACGTGTTTACCAATAAAACATTCATAAAATATGATAAAATTATTAAATCTAAATTCATTTTAGAAAGCACATTATCTGACAAAAGTGAGGATCTTTTCCTGTTTATAACCCTGACACTGAAAACAGGTGCACCAACCATAATGTTTTGATCTAATATAAGGCATCAGTAAAGCATCAAAACACAGATATGATTATTTCATAGATCTATTAAGAAAACCTTTTAATACTGTGTTTGTGCAGAAACAATACTGGGAAATACTGTTCTAAATTACCATTTAAACACCTATAAATACCTGAAACAGTCAAGTTACCAGACATTATCTATAAGTAATTGACTGTAGCTATAAAAAAGTGTTAATTAAAACAGTCCATGTAAACGCTTAGTCCATATAAATATCAGATACGAATGTGTTTTTAAAAAACTACAAACATCACAAATATAAATCATGTATATAACCATGTGATAGAATAACCTGAATAAACTGTAGAGATGAAACATCACGCAGAGTTTCACTTCTGTCTTCTGTTTCTGTACCTGAGGGGAGGAGGCGGAGCTAAGCGGTTTTGATGGACAGATCTAGCAGCCAATGGAGATACTCATTACAAAGCTTGCGTGATTTCATTCATATTTTCATCAACACGTAAAAAAAGTGAAAACCACTAAAAGTAGTTTATCATCGGACAGTTCATGCGCTTTACATCCTAATTCATCTGAAATACAGTTAATTACCACAAAGACACACATGTATGTGGCACAAACAGCCAAATAAAAATAGTTAGATAAAAATTTTTAATCTTGATAATTTTTTTTAATCGCGATTAAAAATGTAACGCGTTAATCGCGTTAATTAACGCGTTAAACGACAGCCCTAATATATATGCATTTTTTCTCCCATTTTCTCCCAATTTAGCATAGTCAATTTGTCTTACACTGCTGGGGATCCCCGATTTTTTGCAGTTGAACAGGGTATATTGCTGCTCACGCCTCCTCCGACCCACGCACAGCCCTTAACGGAGCCCTTTTCCACCCATGCACTCTTAACAGGCGCCTCTATCCACCAATCAGGAACCTTACACAGCGTTTAAAGACCCCACCAACATATTCCGGTCATCCCTCCCTGCAGGCACTGCCACTGCCAATTATGCCCGCTAGATGGCGCCCTGCCGACCGGTGGCTGGTGTGCTAGCGGAATATCCTGATGCGCCACCTGGGCGCCGTCCATGATTTTTTACGCCACCCAGGCAACACAAACAATGCATCTTACTCTCTCTGTTTTGCTCTGTACAATCTGGTCCCACTGTGGTTTACAAGATGTAACATAAACCTCCACAAGGGGGCGATTGCATACAAGTTCATTTCATGTTTCTGTGTGGTAAAAATTGTTTTTTTTTTTATTATTATTATTTGTCTCTGCGACCCCTTTTTTTCAAACCCTGGGTCGCGACCCGAAAAAAATGGGTTGCAGAGAAAACTAATAATAATTAAATAAACTTGTACACGAATGCCCCCTTGTGGAGAGAGTAAGACGCATTGTTTTTGTTGTATGGGTAGCGGAAAAAATCATGGACAAAATGTGTTTCGCTTAAGAAAAAGTTGCTCTAAACCACTCCAGCCCCATGGCGTAACTACTGGCAGTGCAAGGGGCAACCACAGTAAAGCTTGGTGGGCCAGTGACAATCAGGTCCAAAAACACTTTCCTAGCTCATTCCATTCGTACTTGCAAAGTCACACTTTACACCAAACAATTTTACACCATGCCACCAAAAGCCATCAATATGTCTATTAAGTGTAGATAAATGATGATGTTAGCCTTGAGTGTGGCTGCTCAGCCATAAAAACTCCATCTATTAGGCTTAGGGAGAACAGTCTTTTGCTGACATTGCTTTTAGACACAAGTCCCAGTTGCATATGACAGATGATTTCTTACCTCAAGCACTCAGGCGTCTGTTTCAGTCAGGTTGCATGGCCTACCACTTCACAGCTAAGCTGTTGTTGCTCCTGAACACTGGAAAAAGTCTGAACTATATCATATAATACATTCTACTACCAATGTATGACTATAAAGCTTGTCTGTCTGTTTGTCTGGAAACTACATTGTGGTATCTTGGTAGAAGTAATCAGACATATCCAATTCACATAGTGATAAGTCATTTGTGTCTTGGCTACGATGCTTCAACACAATCACATTTCTAATCATGAACCAGCCCAAAGCTCTCAGTCCCTAAGCTTCTTTATTGAATTCCATTTGATTTATTCCTTTTTGTTTAGTCAGATTTACGACTACGCCCACGACTATATGAGCTCAGGCGAGCTTGTACATATCCACTACAGGGCACCTTTAAAATTCAGCTAGCTGTATATCAAGTATACGCCTTACTACAAAGACTTTATTTAAGCTCACAGACAGAAAACAGTATTCAGATGGACTACATTTCTCGTCTAGACCAAAATGAAAACTGAGGAGAACTCGGTCTGCCACAAGCTCTGCAAAAAAATAAGGAAGGAAAGGAAGAAATTATCTTGGTTTCCTGCCACACTTACAAAGACAATTATATTCTGTATGGTCAGCTTAATTGATACTATTTGTTTCAGGAGTCTTCTGGGAGAGTGTTTTCTGCTTCAGGCATGCCATCTTGCTGAGAAAATGGAGTCTAGACCCAGTTTGCAGGCGATTGCATCTTTCCCACAGACATTCTCCTAACTGATAAAAGAAAGTACAGCCTGCTGCTTATGCAATAGGCACATAGTGAGTTATGTAAATAGTATTTAAAACTTTATCCTTGACAAAGCAAAATACCTACAGCTGGGGACTTTTCTCTGCCTGTCAAAGAGTGCTAGTTTGATTGTGCCTGTTAGACTGAGCCACTAGCGTTTCAATAAGGAAGTAGAAAGCATTGCTGAGATCTTGTTTAGATATCTCTTGGAGAAATCCCAACTGTTTATGAAGACAAAACACATGGAACAGTGGTCTCTTTTCTAAGGACAGGAGGAAACAGGAGGTCTACAAATGCAGAGAGGAATCTGTTTGGATGCAATAAAACAGATCTGCCATGTGTTACAGGGTTCTGCAACACAGATGTCTGTGTCCAGCTCTACACTATCATTACTTAAAGACTAAAAAGCTGTAAAAAGTCTCTGCTTTAAAATCCTCTCTGGTTGGGAGTTTTGTAGTTATGATGCAACAAATATAGAACCAGGACTCTCCCAGAACCACTACAGAGCAGGTATTATTTGGGTGGTGGGTCATTCTCAGCACTGCAGTGACACTGCAGGGCTCTAGACTAACGTTTTGCACTGGTTGCACTAATGCACCTAACTTTTTTTCTTAGGTGCACCAGCACAAAAGTTAGGTGCACCCAAATTTTTGACCGCATCGCATTTAACACCGCAGTTTTACAGGTTCACTTTTTTTTTTTTTTTTTTAATCACTGTCCATACAGGCAATATTGACTTGGAAATAACTAACAATCTGGTCAACATGGCCTCGTCTGATGATCTGTTTGCTGCTGCCTGACAATGAAGGGCAGTGGGGAGAGGGGACACTTGGGCAGTGCATTTATCGAGGCATGTAATGTGTTTTATAGATGCATTGGGCTTTTTCAGCCTTTCAATTCAAAATGTATTAGAATCAGTCACAAATATACTATTGCCGGCCACTGTCTTCTTTACAGTTAATTATAGTATTACAGACTAATTATAGCACACTTATAAAAATTATAAAAATAATAGAGTAAATGTGTATGTATGTGTGTATATCTATTTATATGTGTGTGTATATTTAAAATGATATGTATATGTTTGTGTGTGTGTTAGAGTGTAATCTTAAATGCAGTGCATTCTATTATCGGCTTTACTGAATCTTTTACACAGATTCCCAAAATCGCTTGCGGTGCACTCGCTGCGTATTTTGACTACATGTATTGTAATATATTTTGGTCTTTTAGTTATTTTTATATTTTACTTAACGAAAATATTGTCGTGTTTTTACTTTCACTATCGCGGCACTTTACCGCTAGCATTAGCCCCTTGCTACTGTAGAGGGTCGGCTCACCTAGCCGCTGTCCGGTGGGGATGCTGCGGGTCTTTTGCTGTGCGGTGGTGGAGGTGTGGGAATAAACGCACACGACAGGGTCGAGTCACTTTAACTGTTTAGTCAGGACTTAAGTGAGCGTTACAACACTTTACACCGCCGAGCTCCAGAACCCGAACTTCCATTCTGGGGACATCCGGCGAGTCTCATATACAAAACTAAACTTACGGCAGAACGTCCGAACGCACGTGTATAAACCTGGTGCTGCATTCTGATTGGCTGAGCTGAATGTCGCTCACATATCACCGCTACAATATTGTCCCGCCCTTCACTATCTCTGATTGGTTTAGACCATGTTATTGGCCTAATGTGTGTCTGTTGTTTTTTTTTTCCCTCGGACGCCTGGTCGCACCGGTGCGACCTGAGATTTTTTTTAGTCGCACCATTGAGAAATTAGGTCGCATGTGCGACCAAATTGGTCGCACTCTAGAGCCCTGCACTGACATGGTGGTGGTGTGTTAGTGTGTGTTGTGCTGGTATGAGTGGATCAGACACAGCAGCGCTGCTGGAGTTTTTAAACACCTCACTGTCACTGCTGGACTGAGAATAGTCCACCAACCAAAAATATATCCAGCCAACCGTGGGGAGCGTCCTGTGACCACTGATGACCAACTAAAACAGCAGCAATAGATGAGCGATCGTCTCTGACTTTACATCTACAAGGTGGACCAACTAGGTAGGAGTGTCTAATAGAGTGGGCAGTGAGTGGACACGGTATTTAAAAACTCCAGCAGCGCTGCTGTGTCTTATCCACTCATACCAGCACAACACACACTAACACACCACCACCATGTCAATGCCACTGCAGTGCTGAGAATGATCCACCACCTAAATAATACCTGCTCTGTAGTGGTCCTGTGGGGGTCCTGACCATTGAAGAACAGGGTGAAAGCAGGTTAAAAAAGTATGTAGAGAAACAGATGGACTACAGTCAGTATTTGTAAAACTACAAAGTGCTTCTATATGGTAAGTAGAGCTGATAAAATGGACAGTGAGTGTAGAAACAAGGAGGTGGTTTTAATGTTATGGCTGATCGGTGTATTAGGTATTTAACCAAGCATTTTCAGAAACCCCACAATTAACTTCAATGGACAAGAAAACTAGTCATAGAAATAAGTATCTTCTAATCATTCAATCACAGAAATAACACTAAAATCCCAAGCTTGAAATGACATGCTTATCCATTACAAGTGCCCCTAAACATGTGACTGTACATATTACATAACATTTAATAAGACACAGCTATTTGTTTTGCAGTAACTGACTCTGGAGTGTGACACCCCAGTGCTGTTGTTTACATATTGGTTAGCTTGTTATTAAACAAGGTTGACATTTACCTATGAATGTATTGTTCCTGCCTCTGGCTAACAGCCAGTCCAAACTGTAAAATGACTGGTGTTGCACAGTTATTTAAAAAGCTTAAAAGTTCTATAGTATAGTCTTTACAAAACTACAATATAACAAACTAATGCTGTATGACCATTTTTGTAATGTTTCCTTTTCACACTAAAATGTCAACAAAGGGTTTTGGTGTCTGAATCATAACGTACCATAATACAATACCCTGTATGACCTTTATGAACAAATTTATGCTTCATCCTGGCAGCTAAATTTGTTAGTGATAGTGCAGAATATATAAAGCTGACCTTGTATAGCATGGAAGCACAACACTGCATATATACACTGATCAGCCAAAGATTAAAACCACCTCCTTGTTTCTACACTCACTGTCCATTTATCAGCTCTACTTACCATATAAAAGCACTTTGTAGTTCTACAATTACTGACTGTAGTCCATCTGTTTCTCTACATACTTTTTTAACCTGCTTTCACCCTGTTCTTCAATGGTCAGGACCACCACAGGACCACCACAGAGCAGGTATTATTTAGGTGGTGGATCATTCTCAGCACTGCAGTGACAATGACATGGTGGTGGTGTGTTAGTGTGTGTTGTGCTGGTATGAGCGGATCAGACACAGCAGCGCTGCTGGAGTTTTCAAATACCGTGTCCACTCACTGTCCACTCTATTAGACACTCCTACCTAGTTGGTCCACCTTGTAGATGTAAAGTCAGAGACGATGGCTCATCTATTGCTGCTGTTTGAGTTGGTCATCTTGTAGACCTTCATCAGTGGTCACAGGACGCTGCCTCTGGGGCGCTGTTGGCTGGATATTTTTGGTTGGTGGACTATTCTCAGTCCAGCAGTGACAGTGAGGTGTTTAAAAACTCCAGCAGCACTGCTGTGTCTGATCCACTCATACCAGCACAACACACACTAACACACCACCACCATGTCAGTGTCACTGCAGTGCTGAGAATGATCAACCACCCAAATAATACCTGCTCTGTAGTGGTTCTGGGAGAGTCCTGACTATTGAAGAACAGCATTAAATGGGGTTAACAAAGCATGCAGAGAAACAGATGAACTACAGTCAGTAATTGTAGAACTACAAAGTGCTTCTATATGGTAAGTGGAGCTGATAAAATGGACAGTGAGTGTAGAATCAATGTTATGGCTGATCGGTGTATGTGTTTCTTTAAACAAATATGAGAGTTGTCCAAACCATGGTCTTCTCTGGGGTTCTTTATAGATGGAAGAACAAAACTGTTCTGGAAGACTTTTGAGAGTACCTTTGTCTGGCAAAGAGACAAACAAATGCAATCTCTACCAAATCAAACCAAATAGCTCACTCAAGCCAGATGATTCATTTAAAGCCCAAATAACCAAACTGAAGCTCTTTAATTTGGACACATTATGAGAAGAACCAGTTCATTGAAAAAGACCATTTATGCTAGGAAGAGTTAAAGGTATAAGAGAAAGAAGATAGATAGATACAATTAGAGGACTGATAAATGAGCCACTGGGAAGCCTAAAGACCCAAACAGAAGACAGGATGTTCTGGAGAAAGACTATCCATATGGTCACCAGGAGTCATAACCAATTTGACGGCGCTTAAACAACTAATATTACCAATACAAATAATGAAACCATGTCCTCCTGGTCATCTTCTAACTTCATAGTTGATTTGATAGTGACATTGTTTGAAATTAAGGTTTGTATAAGTGCTTGTTTTAAACCAGACAGCCTGTATGCGATTGAAGAACCTCTTGTCCCGAGAGCTAAACTCAGGAAAACCATGGCAACCTCAAAAGCATAAACTGATTGCAGGCAATATAAACCCAGTTTATATGCCAAGCCCTGTATTTAAACTCTGTGTGAGTTTGCTCACACAGCTGTGAGTTTATATGTTGTCTAAAACAGTGGTCCCCAACCACTGGGGCCATGGGTCATTTATTACCGGGCCGCACAGAAACAATAATTAATTAGAGATCGATCAGCAATGAAAACACTGCTTCCATTTCCAACACACGGGTGTTTATCATCTCATATCACCCCCAGGTGGAAGCAGCGTCTCGTTGCAGTGAAAAAAACTCATTTGTGAGTAGTATAGTTATTCTATTATAAACCCCCCGCCCCTGCCGGTCCGTAAAATGTTATTTTATATGAAACCAGTCCGTGGTGCAAAAAAAGTTGGGGACCGCTGGTCTAAAACATAAAAACACAAAAAAATAACTAATACATTTGTTAATTAATCTATAAAGACCTTGTTCATACATATTGTTTTATTTATTTATTTATTTTTACATCAGCCAGCGACAGTCTAAGCACACATAGAGGACCATGCTACTTTGTCGACCTTGACGTTGCAGCAGCAACAAGGTGAATTCCCTTGCACGGGCAAGACTTAAACTTGAAGGCAGATTCTCAACAGTGGTAGGCTAGCTTATTACTGCTGCACCACGTCAGCACATCACCAACCTTCAATAGTAATAAATGATAGAGGTATATACATTACATTATTAGAACTATGTGTGGTAGGTGTGGAGTGTGGAACAATCACTTCATAACTAAGGGGGAGCATACTTGTTAACTGAATTATCACCAATTTTAGGTCACATACATACACAAATATTAAGTATTTAAGTGTTAAGTATGAAGACTACTCAGTTAGTAGATTTTTGAATATCTGCATGCACACATTCATCCACATACAGCCATTTATGTGGCTCTGTCAAAAAATAGTTTAAAATGTAGCTTTAATATTTAATAGAGGTATGAGGTAGTACGTCCAGAAAATCCTGCTCTTGTTAGACTCTGTAAAACAGGCTGAGAACAAACGCAGGGCTTTAATGGATAAGCTGCAATTTGTCTGGGTGAGGACCATTTGTGTCCTGAGCCTCTCATGGATGTTATTTGCACCGCACTTGATTTTCTCTCTTAGTGTGGTGAGAAGAGATAAAGAGTGCTCTCTCTCTCCCGCTCCCTCTCTCTCTCTCTCTCCCGTCTCTCTCTCTCTGCAAGTACTGCTGCAATGCAGGGGTATAAGAAGGAAATATGAAGCTAGAGGGCGCAGGTAGCTGTTTCCTTCTCCTCTACACACACACACACTCACATGTACAATATACTGTATAATTCTGTGAGAAAATGCCTCCTTTCTAAATTCCTGCTTTTTAATCTTCACCATGCTGACTGATTTTTTATTGCTAAACAAAATGTGATATAACACCTGATTTAGTAAAACATTATTTTATTTCCTTAAGAAATATTTATGTAATCACTGGTTGCAGCAGTACTTGGAGTACACGACTTTAAAGAACTCGATGTTCACATCAGATATACTGAAATTTTAGCCCAACGTTCTTTGTAGAACTGCAGACACAAGCATGAACTGCTTGTTTCATGACTCATCATAGCGTTTCTTTAACTAGACCAGTCCAAAATGTTAATTCTGTTCATTTCCAGTCAACAGATGTATATAACCCTTATACACCCCAGCTATAGCTCATGGACAGGTGACCAAACATTGTTCACATTTTTTCTTTCAATTTATTTATGCATTTTCTCCCATTTTTCTCCAGATTTAGCTCACTCAAACCAGATGATTCATTTAAAGCCCAAATAACCAAACTGAAGCTCTTCAATGTGGACACATTATGAGAAGAACCAGTTCTTTGGAAAAGACAACTTATCTTTGGAAGAGTTAAAGGTAGAGGAACTTAGAGGAACGATAAACAAGCTGTTGGAAAGACAGGATGTTCTGGAGAAACACTATCCACATGGTCACCAGGAGTCATAACCAATTTGACGGCACTTAAATAACTAATATTAACAATACAAATAATGAAACCATGTCCTCCTGGTCCCCTTCGTAGTTGTTTTGATAGTGACATTTTTTGAAATTGAGGTTTGTATAAGTGCTTGTTTTAAACCAGACAGTCAATTTGTTTTCCGCTGCTTGGGGATCCCTGATTGCATTCGAGGAAGGTATATTTCCTGCTCACGCCTCCCCCGACTCGTGCGCAGTCCTTAGCGGACCACTTCTTTTCACCCTGCACAAGTGCCTCCATCTGCTAATCAGGGTCCTTGCACAGCGTCAGAAGACCCCACTCACATAGTCCAGTCATCCCGCCCTAGCGGCCACTGTGGGCAATTAGTGTCTGCTGCCCGCTAATAATTGGTGGCAACGGCAAGTTTCAAACCAAGGAGTTCAGAATCTCGGCGCTGGTGTGCAAGCAGATGTTCCCATTTTTTGAGAAGACTGAAATGTACTGATTCCTCAATAACAGGTCCTGCTGCAGCAATGCACCCTTATTCCATCACACTACTACCACTATTATATCATGGTCGACTAGGGATGTAACGATTCACCACAATACAGTTAATAACCGATTCAAAAATTCCACGATTCAAATCGATTTGACATGTAAAATGAATCGATATTCACTTTAAACAGCAGAGGGCACTGATGCTATACACCTTGCCTTGATGACGGTACTGGCCATATACGCCTGGTTGGCAAATTCGGCAATTTTCAGCCAAATTGGGATTCATTCAAAATTGTTTTGCATAGTTTGTACCTACCTCAGAAATAAAAGGGCATTCATTATTTAGATTAATAAAAGATCATCACAAATACAGTATTTTATTTTATTTTTTAAAAAGAAATAATAAAAGGAAACTTAAAAAAAGTAAAAAAAAATATCGGGAAAAAAATCGTATCGTGAACAGAGTATCGTGAATTGCATCGCATCGTGGGTAGAGTGTATCGTTACATCCCTATGGTCGACTGTTGCTATGTTTACTAGCTTGCTTTCACATGCCATGTTTTGCTTTCATTAGACATAATAAACCATCTGTTGAGCAAAATGTTTCTATTTCAAAATATCAGCACATAGAACAATACCCTAAAATGTTTGGCAATGGTTTCCTCCTTGCTACCCATACATAAATCCTTATTGCTTAGTCTCTTTTATTGTTGTCATGAAGACTGACCTTTGCTAAGGCTAGAGACTTCAGTTCCTAAATATATGAGAGTGTGGCCAACCGTTACATATCTCAGGTCATTAGTAACCTGGCATGAAGTACATAATGATTTTAAGACTGGTCCTTCACTGTGACCCCTGGACCACAGAAACCTTTCTTTTGCAATTTTCCTCCCAATCTTGTCATGTCCAATCACCCAATTGCATTGTGCTTCCTCTCTACTGCAGCTAAACTTCACTCCTGAACGAGGAGAGCCATGACTAACACACGCCCCCTCCGACACGTGTGCAGTAGCCGACTGCATCTTTTCACGGAGAGTCACGCACTGATCTCCATTATTCCCTGTCTCTGATGCAGGCACCATCAAACAGCCAGCAGAGGTCGCAACTGCATCACTTATGAGGAAGCCACTCCGGCATCCAACCCTGACAGACAAATAGCAGAAATCTTAGTCAGGCTGCATTTACAATACATCTATGACAAATTCAATAACTAATGATCATAAGCTTGCTTTGCCTTAGCTAGCGTATAGAGTGGTGTGGTGACGCAGGCGATAGTGTAGGTGCTAAATAGATCCAGCATTCCTGCATTGCCCTCACCCTATTCTTTTTTTTATAGTGTATTTTAATTAGCAAAAAAATAATGTAAATACAATATAAGACACTAAGATACCATAAAAAGACAGTAAATCATATCATGAAGGTGAAATTGCAAATTATTGAACAATTAAAAACAAAAGTGATTGAGTTTTTCACTCTGACATTCCCTGCCGTTTGCACTGAACTTTCTATGTCTGAAGAGGCCTGAGCCTAGCAAACGCCTCCTCCGACGAGTGTGAACAGCTCCAACAGCTTCAGGCTGATTCTTACAGAAGGCACTAACAGGGAGGGGATCCCCATGTGGCCTTTCCTCCCTCAGTCATAGCCAGCTGTGTCTTTTAGGCGTCTAACAGCTCAAGACTTGAATTCTTGAATTCAGTCTCTGATAGTGCACCCATACTTTTAGTGTAAGCCTTGATAAAATGTTGAATAGGATTTAAAATGTAAAACTATGATTGCTTCCACTGTAAGTCCTCATT
Organism: Trichomycterus rosablanca; assembly: GCF_030014385.1. Classification (NCBI taxonomy): domain Eukaryota; kingdom Metazoa; phylum Chordata; class Actinopteri; order Siluriformes; family Trichomycteridae; genus Trichomycterus; species Trichomycterus rosablanca. Next base: position 16,933,426 of record NC_085993.1, read on the forward strand.
CCTAGCTACCATCAGTATAAATCTCTATACATACACCAATCAGCCATAACATTAAAACCACCTCCTTGTTTCTATACTCACTCTCCATTTAATCAGCTCCACTTACCATATAAGAGCACTTTGTAGTTCTACAATTACTGACTGTAGTCCATCTGTTTCTCTACATACTGTTTTAGCCTGCTTTCACCCTGTTCTTCATTGGTCAGGATCCCACAGGACCACCACAGAGCAGGTATTATTTGGGTGGTGGATGATTATCAGCACTGCAGTGACACTGACATGGTGGTGGTGTGTTAGTGTGTGTTGTGCTGATATGAGTGGATAAGACACAGCAGCGCTGCTGGAGTTTTTAAATACCATGTCCACTCACTGTCCACTCTATTAGACACTCCTACCTAGTTGGTCCACCTTGTGGATAAAAAGTCAGAGACGATCGCTCATCTATTGCTGCTGTTCGAGTTGGTCATCTTCTAGACCGTCATCAGTGGTCATAGGAAGCTCCCCATGGGCGCTGTTGGCTGGATATATTTTTGGTTGGTGGACTATTCTCAGTCCAGCAGTGACAGTGAGGTGTTTAAAAACTCCAGCAGCGCTGCTGTATCTTATCCACTCATACCAGCACAACACACACTAACACACCACCACCATGTCAGTGTCACTGCAGTGCTGAGAATGATCCAACACCCAAATAATGCCTGCTCTGTAGTGGTCCTGGGAGAATCCTGACTATTGAAGAACAACGTGAAAGGGGGCTAACAAAGCATGCAGAGAAACAGATGGACTACAGTCAGTAATTGTAGAACTACAAAGTGTTTCTATATGGTAAGTGGAGCTCATAACATGGACAGTGTGTGTAGAAACAAGGAGGTGGCTTTAATGTTATGGCTGATTGGTGTATATTCATATTATACAATATGTCTATCTGAGCCGCTAGATCAGTGCTATATTAATTAATACAGACTTCATTTAGTCTTTGAAACATTAGCCTCATAGCTCCAGTACAAAACTAAAGAAGTAAATTCCAGATACCAAACATGGTCTTGGCTGACTAACTATATTTAGGATAAGGGGGAAATTCCTTGCGTTTTATTTTTAGTCATATTGTTTCCTTACTATTATGTATAATTTACTTGGTTTGCCTTGTGAACATACTTCTGCAAAATATTTAAGGAGTAGCTTAATGATTGTATTTCAATTGAGTCACTTTCAGGTGGATTAAAGTGTTATTACATAAAAAAAATAACTGAATTTGAATGAAACAGTGAGTCTCTTATTACTGGGTACACTACTTATCCTGAGAGCTCGTGAGCTGCGTATTTATCAGATTCTGGCCCAGCTCTTGCTCATTTCTTTAAATGAAAAGGTTTGATAAGCATTTATACTTATTTCAAAGAGATGTTATTTCTACTTTATTTTTTAGATTTGTTAAGGCTGATAAGTACCTACAGTGGGGGACAAAAGTCTGGGCCCAGAATTATTTTTCACCAGTTTTAAGTTTTAAAACAGCAACAGATTCTTGAAAACCAAAGAAGATCAGGTCATTCTGACTGTCATGGACCATCACAGTTCCTTGACCTAAACCCCACTGAGCATTTATGGGGACACCTTAGTACAGGATGATCTTTGGAATACAGTAGACCCTTGACTTACGAATTTAATTGGTTCTGAAGGGCTGTTCTTAAGTCAAAATGTTCGTTATTTAAACCTATTTTTCCCATACGAAATAATGTAAATAGAATTAATCTGTGCCAGACCTCCCAAACCACCCCCTTACCTAACCTCTCTAATGTCTTAAAAGGTCTTTTTTGTTATAAATACAAGTATATTTTCCCTTAAATCTTAAATTATAGAATAGACATTCCTGTAATAAACAACAATACACAGCAGTACTGTACTGTACATAAAAATAAACACCACATTTCAGTACAGTACGTGTGCTGTACCACACACCATAATACATTTCCTTCTTTTTTTTTATTTTTATAAAACATAATCTACCAGAAACAACAATAACTTTCATACTGTACTAATAATAGTAATAGGTTTTTTTCATTTTCTCAACACTACGCTTTCTCTGCACCTTCTTTGGGGCCATTTTGATATTGAATTTTACAAAATATAAAGAAAACACCGTCAGCTGTCCGAATGTTCGCTCACTCTATAGAGAGAGAGAGAGAGAGGTGGTCGGAGTCAACTTGTTCGTGACGTCATGCGTTTCGTTCGCGTGCGAATTTCGGTTCGTAATCCGAAATTTGTTCGTACGTCAAGTTGAAAAAAAAAAGCTCTTAATCAAAATGTTGGTATGCTAAACGGTCCGTTAGTCAAGGGTCTACTGTATTTTGAAATCATGCTGGGATAACATGGATTATCCAGGAGTCCACAGCAGATCGAATACATGGCTAGATCTTTCTGAAATAAGATACACTATACAGTATTGACCCCCTTTCTAATTATTAAATTTATTTGTTTCAGCCACAACAGTTGCTAACAGGTGTGAGAAATTAATTATATAGACCACCTTATAAGCTTCCATGTTTAAGGAAAGCCCTTTCCTGTTGCTGTGAACAAAGCAAGGTCTATAAAGACATGAAGAAAAGCTTGGTTTAAAGAAACTCCAGTGGCCTGCACAGAGCCCAGACCTTATCCCCACTGAACAGCTTTCGAATAAACTGGAACATCAAGTGTGTCTTTCTTTGACTGACTTGTAATTCCTGTGAGAAGCCTTCTCAGAGGAGTGGCTGTTGTTATAAAAATCACACAGAGGTCACTAATTGTTTTTGAAATTGGATGTCCAACATAGATTAAATAAGGTAATCTAGCAAGCTTTATATTTTTATTGTGCTTAGAGTGAAATAGGCAGGTATGGCACCACTGGTCTCATGATGTGGACAAGAAAACTAATTAAGAGCCTCTAAGTCTACATACAAAGGAAAAGAGGAAATATTAGTAGTAGAAGAAATATTGTCCACCTTCCTAATATTGTGTTGGTCCCCCTTTTGCTGCCAAAACAGCCCTGACTCATCGAGGCATGGACTCCACTTGACCCCTGAAGGTGTGCTGTAGTATCTGGCACCAAGATGTTAGCAGCAGATCCTTTAACTCCTGTAAGCTGTGAGGTCAGGCCTCCATGGATCGGACTTGTTTGTCCAGCACATCCCACAGATGCTCGATTGGATTGAGATCTGGGAAATTTGGAGGCCAAGTCAACACCTTAAACTCGATGTTGTGCTCCTCAAACCATTCCTGAACCATTCTTGCTTTGTGGCAGGGCATATTATCCTGCTGAAAGAGGCCACAGCCATCAGGCAATACCGTTTCCATGACAGGGTGTACATGGTCTGCAACAATGCTTAGGTAGGTAGTACGTGTCAAAGTAACATCCACATGGATGGCAGGACCCAAGGTTTCCCAGCAGAACATTGCCCAAAGCATCACACTGCCTCTGTCGGCTTGCCTTCTTCCCATAGTGCATCCTGGTGCCATGTGTTCCCCAGGTAAGCGCCGCACCCGGCCATCCACGTGCTGTAAAAGAAAACGTGATTCATCAGACCAGGCCACCTTCTTCCATTGCTCCGTGGTCCAGTTCCAATGCTCACGTGCCCATTGTTGGCGCTTTCGGCGGTGGACAGCATGCAGCCCCATACACAACAAACTGCAATACACCTTTCTATCAGAACCAGCATTAACTTCTTCAGCAGTTTGAGCTACAGTAGCTCGTCTGTCACGGGCCAGCCTTCGCCGGTTTACCATTGTTCCTTCCTTGGACCACATTTAATAGATACTGACCAGTGCAGTCTGGGAACCCCCCACAAGAGCTGCAGTTTTGGAGATGCTCTGACCCAGTCGTCTAGTTATCACAATTTGGCCCTTGTCAAACTCGCTCAAATCCTTACGCTTGCCCATTTTTCCTGCTTCTAACACATCAACTTTGAGGATAAAATGTTCACTTGCTGCCTAATAACAGGTGCTGTGATGAAGAGATAATCAGTGTTATTCACTTCACCTGTCAGAGGTCATAATGTTATGCCTGGTCGGTGTATGTATTTATATATAATTTATGCAACCTGTATCAAAAACAAAACAGAACAATCTCACTGGATCAACTGTGAATGTTTCACACCTGGTCTCGCCAACTAGCAAAGATCGGGAGAGTCTGCTTTCGATCTAGCAAGAGAAGGCTGATACCGGTACCAGTTCCAGGGGAACGAATGCACTTGTTATCACTTAGTTCCGCGGGTGAACTCTCGAAAACGTCTCCCGTCTCATATTCTACTAAAAACCATGCCGAGATTCCCAGATGAAAAACATCTGGTAGCTAAACAATGACTAAGAACATTTTAAAAACATCCTGACCGCTCTGGAAAGTGAAAAACAAGTTAGATAAATGTGATTTAAAATACAGGTTTGTGTAACCATGGAAACACATTCAAGGTCGGATGAAGTTGACAGCCAAAGTTCACCATGCCTAAAACCAATGTTCTTAAAGACCCCAAGTTCCTGACCTTACCTAGTTACGAAAATGCCAACCACTACAGTTCTTAATAAGATGAAAAGGAGGAAGTGGTCAGAAATCCATTTTCATTCGAAAGTTGTCAGGTTTATTTGACAAGGTTTCCAAGGTTTGTTTAAAGAAAAGATTACTCACGTGTGTCTTGTGGGATGGAAAATGATTTATTTAGCTTGAACAGTTACATAACAGAGCAAAATATGACTGTCTATAGAGCAGAAATGGAGGACTCAAGTGTTAACTGGTACCTAGGAAAGTAAAGGCACTAAGTAAAACGGCAAAATACAGTTGCTAACCTGTTGTTGCTTTTTATCTAAGCTTACATATTATTTGTTTATTTCTACTCTACATTTCCAATATACACTGCCTGGCCAAAAAAAAGGTCACACACTAATATTTGGTTGGACCGCCTTTAGCTTTGATTACAGCACGCATTCGCTGTGGCATCGTTTCCACAAGCTTCTGCAATGTCACAACATTTATTTCTGTCCAGAGTTGCATAAATTTTTCCCCAAGATCTTGTATTGATTGACCACTGCACAAACTCTTCTCCAGCACATCCCAAAGATTCTCAATGGGGTTCATATCTGGACTCTGTGGTGGCCAATTCATGTGTGAAAATGATGTCTCATGCTCCCTGAACCACTCTTTCACAATTTGAGCCCGATGGATCCTGGCATTGTCATCTTGGAATATGCCCGTGCCATCAGGGAAGAAAAAATCCATTGATGGAATAACCTGGTCGTTCAGTATATTCAGGTAGTCAGCTGACCTCATTCTTTGGGCACATAACGTTGCTGAACCTAGACCTGACCAACTGCAGCGAACCCAGATCATAGCACTGCCCCCACAGGCTTGTACGGTAGGCACTAGGCATGATGGGTGCATCACTTCAGCCGCCTCTCTTCTTACCCTGATGCGCCCATCACTCTGGAACAGGGTAAATCTGGACTCATCTGACCATATGACCTTCTTCCATTGCTTCAGAGTCCAATCTTTATGCTCCCTAGCAAATTGAAGCCGTTTTTGCCGGTTAGCCTCACTGACAAGTGGTTTTCTTAAGGCTACACAGCTGTTTAGTCCCAATCCCTTGAGTTCCCTTCTCATTGTGCGTGTGGAAATGCTCTTACTTTCACTATTAAACATATCCCTGAGTTCTACTGGAGTTTTTCTACCATTTGATTTCATCAAATGTTTAAGTGATCGCCGATCACGATCATTCAAGATTTTTTTCCAAACACATTCCTTCCTCGAAGATGATGTTTCCCCACTGTCCTTCCACTTTTTAATAATGCGTTGGACAGTTCTTAACCCGATTTTAGTAGTTTCAGCAATCTCCTTAGATGTTTTCTCTGCTTGATGCATGCCAATAATTTGACCCTTCTGAAACAGAATAACATCTTTTCCACGGCCACAGGATGTGTCTTTCCACATGGTTGTTTAACAAATGAGAAGCTACTCACTGCATCAGTTAGGGTTAAATAACTTGTTGCCAGCTGAAACATAATCACCCATACAGTAATTATCCAATGGGAGGCTCTTACCTATTTGCTTAGTTAAATCCAGGTGGTGACCTTTTTTTTTGACTTGTGACTTGACTCAGACTCGTGTTTTGTGACTTGTGAACATCTCTGCTACAGAGTAAGGAGTCTTAATATTAAGTCCTAACTCTGAATCTGATCGCTGATTCAAACAGGATGTCAAAACAAAGAGCTTTTATGCCCATGTATCTTTTATGTATCTTTACTCCTGCAATGTAAAACCAATTTACTGACTACAGAAAAACCGAGATGAGCATTGGTGCTGTGCTGAAATATGGCTGTAATAAAAATAATGTACCATTCCACATTTCCACTATTTTTACCTGCGGCAATATAAATGATTTCTCAAGCATCCAGTCAGCTTGTGACTAAAAACTGCGAACCAACAGTGCAGGATGCAGATGTTTTAAAATAATATGACAAGATTAGATTTAGAGTTTTTTTCCCTACAACATTTTATGCATTTTCTCCCATTTTCTCCCAAATTAGCGTAGTCAATTTGTCTTCCGCTGCTGGGGATCCCTGATTGCAGTTGAGGTGAGCATGTTAGAGGAACCCTTTTTCACCCATGCACTCTGCACAGGCGCCTCTCTATCTGCCAATCAGGGTCCTTACACAGCTTTTTGAAGACCCCACCCACATGGTCCGGTTATCCCGCCATAGCAGAAACAGTAGCCAATTAGTATCTGCTGCAGGCACTGCTAATTATGCCCGCTAGATGGCGCCCAGCCGACCGGTGGCAATGCCGAGTTTCGAACCGAGGAGTTCATAATCTCTGCGCTAGTGTGCTAGCGGAATATCCCGCTGCACCACCTGGGCGCTAGATTTAGAGTTATGATTGAATTTTTAAGATTTTAAATGCTTGGACAGTAAAAAGTGTAGTTAATTCATTTCATTTTTATCATCCGCTTTATCCTGGTCAGGGCCTGTAGTCCAGATCTTTCCCCTATTGAAAATGCAGGACACACTATGGAAAGTCAAATCAGATAACGACGAGGACAATTGAGCAGAAATCTTGTACTAAGCAAAACTGCAACAATGAGTATTATCTAACTATTCTCAAACTATTTCATTTTTTCATTAAACACTGGGCGCAAGGCAGGAATACCCAGGACAGGGTGCCAATCCATCACAGGGCTTCGACCATCCACCCCCTCAGACATAGCTAATCATGTATGTGGAGACATCTGGCCGGCTGATAGCATCTCTGAGATTTAAAACCGAATCTCAGCAATGGCGGGCTTGTGTTATAGTCCTCTGCACCAGCCAAGCAACAGTAGTTAATTAAGTCTTAAACATTTACATTATGACATTCAGTAGATGTGCTCATCCAAAGCAACTTGCAATTGAGGGTTAAGTGGACCCAACACTGGCAACCTGGCAGTGTCCTACATGTCCTAAAATTTGTGTCTTATATAAGATTCCCAGATCCATTGTAGCCTACCTCCTGGTCTACATTGCATATTTTGTCCTAATAAATTAATGTCAAACGATTGATTTATGTTAATTCAAGGTTACAGATTTTTTAAAACAGAGTCCTGCAAGGCCAGTCGATATTCCGTTAACAAGATTTGGCAAGTGTGAACTGTCACTACATTTTTTGGGGGTTTGAGGAGCTCTAAAATCTAAAAAGTAAGCTCCTTGCTCTCTTGTTATTGTGATCTGAGTCCTAGCATTTTTAAAATACCATGTATATAAGATAGCCAGCTAATTAGTGAACTAATAAAGAAAGAGAAATAGGGCTTACTGGTCCTACAGGAAAGAACAACATGGTCTTATGATTGTGAATTCATAAAAATGTTGTTAGTGCCAACATATAGAAAATACAAATTGGTAAGACTGGGATTGGTAAAGTTGTAGACTTTTAGACATAAATTCATTATTTTCACTCTTACTTGATTTCTATTAAACTGGGAATGAGATCATGTGGAAAATAAAGGAATGTAAATGACTGCCCACTACAGTCTTAAACAATTTGACCCAAAACAACTAATCTAATAAACATAACATGGAAAGAAGTGAAAACCCTCAGGACTGTGACTGATTTAAATTAGTACAAATAGGTTATGGTTTAAGAATATTATCAAGTTAAACATGAGTTACCATAGGTACAGAAACATGGGGAATATATAAAATTGAAAAGGTAATGCTGGTTTAAGTACATAGTGAAAAGTAAGTCTTTCATCTTTGTTTAATTACAGCAGTAGATTCATTCCACCACAGGGGTACCGGTACAGCAAAAGCCTTAATCCCAGTCATCATTGAATCCTGAGGCATGGTGGTTTAAGGTAAGCCATATAGATCAGGTTGAGCCATTCTCAAACAGTATGAGGTACTGATCAGTAAGTAAAGACTGGTCTATTTTGGTTCTGTAGGTCAGGGTTTTTCAAACGCTGGGTCGCAACCCTTGGGTGGGTCGCAAGCCAAAAAAATAATAATTATTAAATAAATAAATTTCAGCAGGCACATAAACACAAAATGAACTTGTACACAAACACCCCTTGTGGAGGCTTTACATTACATTTAGATTTTTGGCATTTAGCAGACACTTTTATCCAAAGCGACTTACAGTACCATGACAGTATACTGTCTAAGCAATTGAGGGTTAAGAGCCTTGCTCAAGGGCCCAACAGTGACAATTCAATTACTAGTCCAGTACTTTATTCACTAGGCTACAACTGCCCTTTATTTTTAATGTACATTACATCTGTACTTTACATTACAGTGGGACCAGATTGCTACCATTTTTATTCATTAAGTATATGTCGTTGTTTGAAAACGCTGCTGTAGGTCATCAGTGTTTAATTCAGGTAGCTAGTAGCTGTTTAAAGCAAGCAGAAACAACACAGCGACAATATATTGTGGAACTGATTTGAAGGTGAAATCAGTTGCAGAAGTCTGATAGAGTGCATGAGAGTGACCACTTCTTTTCACCTGAATGAGGTGGAGTCATTTGGGGATCTGTATCGTGCACAAAGAGTCACGCGCTGATCTCCATTATTCCCCGGCTCTGTGCAAGTGCTATTAATCAGCAAGAAGAGGTCATCATTGCAACAGTTATGAATCCCCTCTGGCATTCGCAACATTGGACAAGCCAGTTTATTGTCTGTATAGATGCCTGGCCTGCTTGTATCAAAGCTGAGATTCAAACTCATGAGTTTGGTGCACTACTGTAGTGTGTTTTACCGCTGCGCCACTCGATCACCATGTGACTTTTTTAATGCATTTCCTCCCCATTTTCCTCCCAATTTAGCACACTTAATTTGTTAAGTGTCTTCCAGTGCTGAGGGATACCCGATTGCATCCGAGGAGAGCACAGCCCTCCTCTTCTCGCCCCTGCATTCTGCACAGACGTCTCCTCCACCCACACATGGTCCGGCCCCCACCCTGCAGATACGGTGGCCAATTATGCCCGCCAGATGGCGCCCAGCTGACCGGTGGCAACGCCGAGTTTTGAACCGAGGAGTTCAGAATCTCGGTGCTGGTGTGCTAGCGGAATATCCAACTGCGCCACTTGGGTGCCATGACTTAAATTTAATCAACTCAGGGTAAAGGGTCTTGTTCAGGGCACAACAGTGACAACAGAATAGAATGCCTTTATTTGTCATATATACATTTACACATGTACAGTACGACAAAATTCTTTCATCGCATATCCCAGCTTGTTTGAAGCTTGGCTCAGAGCGCAGGGTCAGCCATTGTACGGCGCCCCTGAAACCTAGAGGGTTAAGGGCCTTGCTCAAAGGCTTAACAGTGGCTGAACGGCAGAGCTGGGATTCGAACTCTCAATCTTTTTAATTTGTAGCCCAAAGCTCTACCCACTAGGCTACCACTGTCCAACCTGGTGTAGTGGAGCTTTAACCAGAAACCTTTCGAAAACCAATCTAGTATCTTAACTGCTGAGCTACCACTGCCCATGAACATGCTAACCTTGCAAATAAAGCAGTGAGAAACAAAACCAGGTCTGCATGACTCATATTGAAATGCGGCAGAAAAGGTTTTCGTGCTGCCTCAGAAAATACATCCTTTTTTTGGGGGTTTTTTTTTTTAGAACTACAAGCCATTTTTAAAATAGCTTTAAAGCTATAATAGAAACATGTTATGGTGATAAAAATTTTAAATTTTGCAACCCATTCCTCTGCTGTTTTTTTCCCCTTTTCCTTTTATAGCCTTGTTAAAGTTTTATATAGGCATACAGGCCACCGTCTTTCTACAAATAATGAAACTGGTATGTGTTACAACAGAATGTGTGTGAAATGTAATTACTGTGTAAAATAATTACAATCAGCTCATTTATTATGACCAGGCATTCATGTAATAATTTCAACATGCCGCGAGGTGCAGGAAGAAACAGAAATGACTAAGCTTAAAACATAACAGCTCCTTGGAAGCAACCTTCAGGCACCTTCAACAACAAGAATCAGCGAGTCTCAACCTCCCCTACAGGAACAGAGGAACAGCGATCGATAACGGCACTGCAGTTACAGTGTGATAGGGTCTGTGTGTTATTTTATGAGCAGCTGAGCAGATCACTTTGGGCTGAAGCTGATTGGAGAGTCTGGAGTCGTGGCAAGATTGTTCTGGAATAGTCACGGCCTCTGTGTGGCAGTGGGTGTATCACAGATGAGGTTGTATTCTCCTCTGCAGTGCCTTTCTGTTGCGCTAAGGTTGGACAAATTAGGCCAGCCGAGCTCCCTGGCTCACATGTACTCTTTCTAACGCTGTACATGGCTCATTCACCCACACAAAACCCTTTTAGCAGTGAAAACAGTAAAAATAGTAGCAAGGTGTTCTGGGGATAGGTACGTGGGTGGAAGAACAGTTGGGATACATTCTGTTAGCCCGAAAAAGGTTTGCAGTCTGTAGACTATCTAGATCTGGGTCAGTTAAGAAACCCAGAAAAGACAATGGGTCTGTCTGAAAACCTAGTGAGCTGCCTTGCTGCCTACTGCCTACCTAGGCAGCTGCCCAAGTAGAAAGGATTGTAATAAGACATCAAACTCATAAGGCAGATTATTTAGACGCACTACTTAGACAGTGATTATGTCACCACAGTGTTCACTTACTAAGCTAACACAGTTAGCCCCAGGCCATTCAAAGCAACGAGCTAAAGCAAAGATGGGGACTCTGCGACTCGAGTCCAAGTTGCACGTAAGTCACACACACAGTGACTTCAGACTTGACTCAGACTCATTTCAAATGACTCGACTTGTGACTCACAAAAAATGACTTGTATACAACAAAGTCAGTATACATTCTGTATATCATTCTGATCGTGAAGAACCGCTTTCTGAACCAATCAGACCCTCTGATTAAAATTTTTAGTAAGTAATGCTGTTATTTGCATTTATTTAGGTCGCAGCGTCACACAGATGATTGTCAATGAAACGCTTGATTGGCTTTCTAACGAGTTCGTGTTTTACTTCACAACTGGGAAAAGTTTGGAGGTTTTTAATTATAAGCACATTTACAAAATAATGGATTATATTCCTAATCGGACAAATTTAATAGCATATGGAAGTCATATGACTCGTGACTTGACTCAGACTCTAGCCTAAAAACTCATGACTTGACTCGGACTCTAGCCTAAAGACTCGTGACTTGACTCGGACTCTAGCATAAAGACTCGTGACATGAGTCAGACTCTAGCCTAAAGACTAGTGACTTGACTCGCACTCTAGCATAAAGACTTGTGACTTGACTCAGACTCTAGCCTAAAGACTCGTGACTTGACTCGGACTCTAGCATAAAGACTCGTGACATGACTTAGACTCTAGCCTAAAGACTCGTGACTTGACTCGGACTCTAGCATAAAGACTCGTGACATGACTTAGACTCTAGCATAAACACTCGTGACATGACTTAGACTCTAGCCTAAAGACTCGTGACTTGACTCGGACTCTAGCATAAAGACTTGTGACATGACTTAGACTCTAGCATAAAGACTAGTGACTTGACTCGGACTCTAGCATAAAGACTTGTGACTTGACAGACTCTAGCCTAAAGACTCGTGACTTGACTCGGACTCTAGCATAAAGACTCGTGACATGACTTAGACTCTAGCCTAAAGACTCGTGACTTGACTCGGACTCTAGCATAAACACTCGTGACATGACTTAGACTCTAGCCTAAAGATTCGTGACTTGACTCGGACTCTAGCATAAAGACTCGTGACATGACTTAGACCAGGGGTCATCAAACTACGGCCCGCGGGCCGTATACGGCCCGATGCTTTCATTTGACCGGCCCCTTTAACCACAGTAGCAATACATGTTGTCTGGCCCCTGTTCATCTTTAAACTCACAGTATTATAGCGGAAAAAAAATAACAGAAAAAAACAAAAATCGGCCACCTGGAGCCTCCGTAGATTATACGGCAGCGATCCAACGGGTGGCACTCCAAGCATGGTGGGTTCTGCGAGAGGAGTGATTGTGCGTATCGTGATTGTGTGAATATCATTTCCATGTATAGTACATGACTTGAAATAGTGTTCAACCAAGTTTGTACTTGTTCTTTTCAGTGGCGTATTAATATGGGATGATGTGAGGTGGTCATAGGTGCGCTTATATCGGGGATTTTACAACGGCTTTGAACGCGGCTCAGCCAATCAGATTTTAGGACAGGAAACTATCCGTTTTATACATTATTTTATACAACCCCATCAACGTATAATATGCCAATAACAATAGGATTTTTTTCATGGGAACGGATTAATCATTTCCCCTTTATTTCTAATGGGAGAAATTCGTTTGGTACACGTCCTGTTTGGTATGAATCCAAGGATCTGGAACGGATTAAGGACGTATACCGAGGTACCACTGTACCTGTGAGCAGACTTTATCGAAGTTTAAACACCTTAAATCTCCAACTAGATTCAGACTCACTCATCAACACTTATTACCTATTATGAGTGGCAGTAACAAATATGGAACCTGATACACACGCGAGACAGATCGTGACTCATCTCGGACTCTAGCCTAAACACTCGTGACTCGACTCTGACTCTAGCCTAAAGTCTCGTGACTCGACTCGGACTCTAGCCTAAACACTCGTGACTCGGCTCGGACTCTAGCCTAAACACTCGTGACTCGACTCGGACTCTAGCCTAAACACTCGTGACTCGGCTCGGACTCTAGCCTAAACACTCATGACTTGACTCGGACTCTAGCCTAAACACTCGTGACTCGGCTCGGACTCTAGCCTAAAGACTCGTGACTCATCTCGGACTCTAACCTAAACACTCATGACTTGACTCGGACTCTAGCCTAAACACTCGTGACTCGGCTCGGACTCTAGCCTAAAGACTCGTGACTGACTTAGACTCTAGCCTTAAGACTCGTGACTTGACTCGGACTCTAGCATAAAGACTCGTGACTTGACTCGGACTCTAGCCTAAAGACTCGTGACTTGACTCGGACTCTAGCCTAAAGACTCGTGACTTGACTCGGACTCTAGCCTAAAGATTCGTGACTTGACTCGGACTCTAGCCTAAAGACTCGTGACTTGACTCGGACTCTAGCCTAAAGACTCGTGACTTGACTCGGACTCTAGCCTAAAGATTCGTGACTAGACTCGGACTCATATTTTGTGACTTGTGAACATCTCTGGGCTAAAGTGACACAACCTGCCAGCATGCCAGTTAAGAACTCCCTCTAGTACCAAAAACGGTTAAATTGTCACCTACAAGACCAAATTTGCAAACAAATGACACTTTGATTTCTACAAATTCAAAATCAAGGAGAATTTATTTACATTTGAAAGGAACTCTGTTCGTTGCTTCGCATTCAGCCACCATATTTGTAATTTTTTGTCAGAAAAGTTGTGCCGCACTGAAAGCTGGGATTGCCTTCATTGCTAGGGAAGCATTGGATGCGCCATCGTTATTCAGTCAGATTATTGCTTAGAATTAAGGCACCTCAGTAGGTAGCATTTTGAGGTGTCTAAGAAGTTTTGTTCCTGGGAGTGCATGTAGGATGACGTCTATGTAGAGTTACCCAGGTTTTCAGACAGAACCAATGATGTTCAGGCTTAATTATCTGGCGTTTCTGACTTCATTTGTCAGCACTCCCCTTCCCTATAGAACCCTTATCTTGAGTAACTTGAAGGAAACATTTTTTAACCTGGAGAGGACATGAGCAAAGCAGAATAATTAGAATCATGAGATGCTCCATCGTTATTCAGTCAGATTATGGATTAGAATTAAGGCACCTCAGTAGGCAGCATTTTGAGGTGTCTAAGAATTTAGACAGCTTTGTTCTTGGGAATGCACATAGGATGACGTCTATGTAGAGCTACCCAGGTTTTCAGACAGAACCCATGATGTTCAGGCTTAATTATCTAGTGTTTCTGACTTCATTTGTCAGCACTTCCCTTCCCTATAGAACCCTTATCTTGAGTAACTTGAAGGAAACATTTTTCAACCTGGAGAGGACGTGTGCAAAGCAGAATAATTAGAATCATGAGATGCTCCATCGTTATTCAGTTAGATTATGGCTTAGAAGGCACCTCAGTATGCAGTGTTTTGAGGTGTATAAGAAATTAGACAGCCTTCTTCTCAGGAGTGTGCGTAGGATGACGTAAAACTATCTATGTAGAGAGCTCACTAGGTTTTCGGACAGACTTAATGATGTTCAGGCTTAATTATCTGGTGTTTCTGACTTCATCTGTCAGCACTTCCCTTCCCTATAGAACCTTTATCTTGAATAACATAAAGAAAACATTTTTCAACCTGGAGGGGACGTGAGCAAAGCAGAATGATTATAATCATCCTCAAGACTTATACTTGCTACATAATGTTACACCCTCCAATCCCTGCACATTCACAGCAAGAGCTAAGTTTGATCACACATGCTATTAGGGATATCCTGATTTAATTCCCTATATTACTAGGGCAGATCATGGCATAATTCATTCATTCATCCATTCATTCGTTGTCTGTTTAACCTCCGCTTTATCCTGGTCTGGGTTGCAGTGGGCAAAATGAAGGAAACACTCCAGACAGGCCGCAAGTCCATCACAGGCCAGAAACACACACATTAACACACACACACACTTGCTTAGGGCTATTTAGTAGCTCTAATTGGCCAGACCGCATGTCTTTGGACTTGTGGGAGGAAACCAGATCACCTAGAGGAAAACCTACGCAGACACAACGAGAGCGTGCCAACTCCACACAGAAAGGACCCTGGGAATCAAACCCGGGCCCTTGTTGATGTGAGGCGACAGCACTACCCACTGCGCACCGTGCCACCTCATGGCATAAATCAATGTATCAGTATTTCTAATCCTTTACACTGTTTTTTTTTCTGTTACGCTCTAATTGTATGGTATTATGGTATGTATTTGCTGCTTTGGAATTATTTACATTTACAATTTTGGCATTTAGCAGACGCTTTTATCCAAAAAGACTTACAATTATGACTGAACACAATTTTTGAGCAATTGATGGTTCAGGGCCTTGCTCAGGGGCTCAACAGTGGCAACTTGGTGGTGGTGGGGCTTGAACCGGCAACCTTCTGATTACTAGTCCAGTACCTTAACCACTGAGCTACCATTGCCCTATTTAAGACAACGAAATGAAAGGTGTTGGACAGCTATGTGCAATATCAGCAAGGTGACACTTTTAACACAGTGTTTATTTTATCGTCATTTATTTTTTATTTTTACCACTGCTTTATCCTGGTCAGGTCGTGGTGGATCAGGTTTTCCCGGAAACACTGGGTTAAGGCAGGAGTACCTTGGACAGTTCCTTTTTGTAAACAGCAGAAAATTCTACTTGCAAAACTGCAACACTTGATATCATCAGTTCTAAAACAATTTCCTTTCATTTTTGTGACTCATTTCCCTCCAGACTCTAAGAACAAACATGCCAGGGTATCTTTAAACAATACAATTTTTTACAGCACTGCAGTTTGGTTTTAAATATAGCCCTTGTGTTGTCTTACTCCAATGGCACTTCTGTTTGACAAATCAATAGTTGATAGCACTGTTTCTAGCTGAAGTTCCTCAGTTAAGGGCCTTGCTTAAGGGTCCAACTGTGGCTGCATGGCAGAGCCAAGATTCGATTTCACGACCTTCCAATCGATCGGCTACTACTGCTCCTAATGGCCACACTACAAGGAAGTGACTTTTTCATCTGTCTCTCTGTTAGTCTTCAAACTCCTATTTAGAAAGAAGCACAAACTAAACTTTGCACTGTTAGTTCTCTCTTCCTGGGTCAGATCTTAAGATGTCAAAAGAAAACTAATCTAGAATCTGCAAATGTTGAGAGGATGCTAAGCGGTGATGCATCTGATCATTTGAAATAGCTGAATACCAGAAGAGGGCAGTAGGATTGTACAATGATTGCATAGCATGTCTGGTTATAGAGTATGCAGCTGGTCCCCTGGCTTTAT
Organism: Trichomycterus rosablanca; assembly: GCF_030014385.1. Taxonomy (NCBI): domain Eukaryota; kingdom Metazoa; phylum Chordata; class Actinopteri; order Siluriformes; family Trichomycteridae; genus Trichomycterus; species Trichomycterus rosablanca. Next base: position 16,949,868 of record NC_085993.1, read on the forward strand.
TGGCTCATGGTTTAAGCTGGTAATTTTATCGTGGTGGTAGCACGTGTCATCAATCACAAGTTAATGAGTCCACATAGAAGCAAATGCCAGATGACTGAATCAGAATGCAGAGCAGTGCTTCTCTGCAGAGGAACGGGAAATGGCATCCACGTCGACTGAAAGCTTGTACATGGCACATACAGTAAACCATACATTATTTAGTATAGATATACACTGATCAGCCATAACATTAAAACCACCTCCTTGTTTCTACACTCATTGTTCATTTTATCAGCCCCACTTACCATATAGAAGCACTTTGTAGTTCTACAATTACTGACTGTAGTCCATCTGTTTCTCTGCATGCTTTGTTAGCCCCCTTTCATGCTGTTCCGTAATAGTCAGGACTCTCCCAGGACCACTACAGAGTAGGTATTATTTGGGTGGTGGGTCATTCTCAGTACTGCAGTGACACTGACATGGTGGTGGTGTGTTAGTGTGTGTTGTGCTGGTATGAGTGGATCAGACACAGCAGCGCTGATGGAGTTTTTAAACACCTCACTGTCACTGCAGGACTGAGAATAGTCCACCAACCAAAAATATATCCAGCCAACAGTGCCCTGTGGGAAGCATCCTGTGACCACTGATGAAGGTCTAGAAGATGACCAACTCAAACAGCAGCAATAGATGAGCGATCGTCTCTGACTTTACATCTACAAGGTGGACCAACTAGGTAGGAGTGTCTAATAGAGTGGACACGGTATTTAAAAACTCCAGCAGCGCTGCTGTGTCTGATCCACTCATACCAGCACAACACACACTAACAACCACCATGTCAGTGTTACTGCAGTGCTGAGAATTATCCACCAGCTAAATAATACCTACTCTGTGGGGGTCCTGACCATTGAAGAACAGGGTGAAATCAGGCTAAATAAAGTATGTAGAGAAACAGACGGACAACAGTCAGTAATTGTAGAACTTCAAAGTGCTTCTTTATGGTAAGTGGAGCTGACAAAATGGACAGTGAGTGTAGAAACAAGGAGGTGGTTTTAATGTTATGGCTGATCGGTGTATTCTAAATATGTTACAAGCATATTAAGCCGATGCTGAGTCCACTGCTCTGAAGAAATCAATAATTTAAAGATTAATATAAAAAAATGTTTCCATCACTAGCATATGTAAATAAGGAAAATATACAAACAAACTGAATTAAACATACAGCAGCATCTTATTCATGGATATGGCTTCCAGATTGTTTTGTTAATATTCAAGGCAAAATAACACAGTCTGAAATATTATTATTGTTACATTATGCATTAAATCTTCACAGAAAACTATTAGACAGAATACATATAAAGTTGCTGCCTGGCTTTGTTTAATTATTCAGTCCTTCTTATTTACTGGGTTTATTTGCCCCGTCTACAAAAGGAAAGACGTAACTACAGCTGACCAAGTAAAAACACAAAAATGTGACATTTTAGTCTTTTTCGTGAGCCTTATTTTCTTATAAAAGGGTCTTGGAACTTCAAATTGCCGATTGCATTACGCTTCCTCTCTACCGATGCTGATCTCCACATGTGCAGTAGCGGACTGCATCTTTTCACCAGCACAAGGCAAGTTCATATGCGGATCAGCCTTGTGTACGGAGAGCCACACCCTGATCAACGCATTATTCCTCGACTCTGTGCAAGCGCCATCAACCAGTCAGCAGAGGTCGTGATGGCATCAGTTATGAGGTCCCTATCCGGCTCCCCACCCCTGTATAAACAACAGCCAATCGTCGTTTATGTAGCTGCCAGCCCAGCCGGATGTCAGAGCTGAGTTTCGAACCAATAAGTTGGAAATGTCAGCTCTGGTGTGCTAGTGTGTTTTACTGCTGCGCCACCTGAGCGGCCTGAAGATATTCTACCATCAAGCCAAAATTTTCAACATTGTGTTCTATGTTCAAGTCTCTAAAAGTTTGGAAAAGTTTGAGTTGACACTGAAATATTGAGTTGGTCTGAAATATTATTATTGTTACATTATGCATTAAACCTTTACAGAAAACTGTTAGACAGAATACATACAGAGTTGCTGCCTGGCTGCATTGATTTATTAATATTCACTAACCACTTCATCCTGGTCAAGTGGGAAGCATCGGGCTCAATACGGGAATATAATATTTAATCGGTTACATGGGGGGGACAGTTTAAAGTGACAATTCCCTTTCTGCATGTTTAGGGAGGTGAAAGAAGAGCATGCAAAACTCTTTAAACACAGTGACCAAAGGGGGATCATTCAGAACAATGTTTGCCTTATCATTACACAGGTTATTGTTATAACTGGAGTTGACACTAATTAAAATGGTACAGTATGTGATTTTACCCCTAACCATACAGTATTATGTGTTTTTTCTGAACTCAAGCTGCCGACTGCAATTAAAACTGGGTTAAGGAAGTTGCTTGAGGTCTCCTCATATCATCATCATACAGCGTAAAATTGCATTTTAAGATGCATTTCAGAAAGGTTGGGGCTTATTTTCTTTTTTTAGAAGGGTCCTGGAGCTTCAAAAAGAGATGTTTGTGGAAAATGACTTCTGTTGGCTTTTTATTATCTAGAAAATATACATGAAGGTTCTGTTAAATATTAACAGAAATTCAGAATAACTATCTGCATTAATCCTACCAATATAATATCAACATTGTTTCCTTTTTTTAAGTCTCTAAAACTGTGGAGAAAACTGATTTAACTGATAATAAATTGGTTATAATAAATTGTGGGTGCATAAATAACACTAGCCCACTACCATGGGGATCCAAGGTTTGATTAACCAGCAGTGTACCCTGATAGATCCAGGTGCATGCTACATGCCAATTCAAATGGCAACAGGCAGACTCAGTCTGAGTTCTGAACACACTCAGGTATAACTGAATTAAACAGGATGCATCTGACCACATACTGGATTATCATAGCAGAGAGACTGAATACCTCTGTGAATATATGGTTCAGAATCTTAAAAACACTGGTGCAATGTGTAATGTCCAAAAGTTACTGAGGTCATAACATTTATGTTGTTCCTACATTGCATGACATTAGTTTTGATTACTGAATTTAGACACTTTTATTAATATAATTACTTTCTTACTCAGGTATTGGAAAACAATTCATTTAACAATGCAAATGTTCCAATAGCAAAATAATTAACATGCCCACTAGCCTACTACCATGGGGATCCAAGGTTTGATTACCCAACAGTATACCCTGATAGATCCTGGTGCATGCCAGGTTCATGCCTTTCCAAATTATGTTCAGACAATTCAAATGGCAACAGGCAGACGCAATCTGGGTTCTGGACACTCTCATGTATAACTGAATTAAACAGGATGCATCTGACCACATACTGGATTATCATAGCAGAGAGACTGAATACCTCTGTGAATAACAGATGTTAGTTTTGGGTTTTTAATTCATCACTATGTCTGATTTAAAGTAAATTAAAGGATATAAATAGCAATTATATCCAATCAAAATCTATATAGTAATCAAAATATAGCAGCACTATAAAGTAATCAAGGGGTCTGAATCTCCGAGTTCTCCACTCCACAGATTTACAAATAATCGTTTTTCCCAGATTACTCATGCACTCTAACCCTAAACAGATGTTAAATATTATTATGAACAAGAATTGTAAAAATCTGAGGTTGTAAGAGATGTGAGGTGAGCATTGAGTGTCCTCAGGCTGCAGCTGGACCATATTGAACCAAACTGCAGACATAAGTAATCAATAAATGACTAAAAAATGCAAGAAGCCTTGGAGCCTGGTGAACACTGAAGATAATGATATACATTGTGTACTATATACAATATATGACCAAAAGTATATGGACACCTGAATGAAGGCATCCTATTCAAAACCATAACGATAATACACTGCCTGGCCAAAAAAAAGGTCACCACCTGGATTTAACTAAGCAAATAGGTAAGAGCCTCCCATTGGATAATTACTGCATGGGTGATTATGTTTTAGCTGGCAACAAGTTGTTTAACCCTAACTGATGCAGTGAGTAGCTTCTCATTTGTTAAACAACCATGTGGAAAGACACAGCCTGTGGTCGTGGAAAAGATGTTAATCTGTTTCAGAAGGGTCAAATTATTGGCATGCATCAAGCAGAGAAAACATCTAAGGAGATTGCTGAAACGACTAAAATCGGGTTAAGAACTGTCCAACGCATTATTAAAAAGTGGAAGGACAGTGGGGAAACATCATCTTCGAGGAAGAAATGTGGTCAGAAAAAAATCTTGAATGATCGTGATCGGCGATCACTTAAACGTTTGGTGAAATCAAATCATAGAAAAACTCCAGTAGAACAGCAAGAGCATTTCCACACGCACAATGCGAAGGGAACTCAAGGGATTGGGACTAAACAGCTGTGTAGCCTTAAGAAAACCACTTGTCAGTGAGGCTAACCGGCAAAAACGGCTTCAATTTGCTAGGGAGCATAAAGATTGAACTTTGGAGCAATGGAAGAAGGTCATGTGGTCAGATGAGTCCCGATTAACCCTGTTCCAGGGCATTTTGAAGATGTCAGTGTGTATGTAAGAATTTGTCCTCATTTACTCACAAGAGCATTTGTATAAGCTCAGGATTTATCCACTCAAAACATTCCAGTAGGTACAGTAAATTGGCTTTTTCAAATCGCTCCTGTATGTTAGTATGAGTGAGTGTGTAATGGCCTATGATGATTTTAGCATCATATTCAGCATGTGTCTCTATTGCAGTTTACAGGTTGCATTTCTTTATGCAGCGGCTGACTGCGTTAAGTGACAGTGATTTTCCAAAGAACACCACTATTGAGTAAACAGCATTTTACAGCCAGCTTAAAGTTTGCTAAATGGCATGTAAAGGACTGTTATTTTACTTCATGGCAACATGTGGTAAAAATCTTTGAGCAGAACAATAAATAACATGTCTGATGAAAATCAGGCACTGCAAATCACCTGGCTAACATAGTTCCCCAGGTGATGGTGGCAGCAGCATCCTGCTATGTGGGTGCTTCCCGAAGGCAGGTAAAGAGACACAGACAGTAATAGAGGGATGGATGAATGCAGTCAAATACAGAAAAATACTCGAAGACTCTCTAAATAGGGCAAGAGTTAATCTTTCGAAGCAACAATGACTTAAAGTATACATGCAAAACAACACTGAATATAAAGTAGTTCACAGATGCTAACTATTAAATATACCAATAAATATAGCTTTGTCATATTTAATAGGATCTGCCACACAGAATGGGCTAAACTGCCCAAACCCAAGTGTGGGAAAGGGGTCTCAAAGACCACAGTATAGTGTGCACACAGCCATGCACACTGACATCTGTGATCAGCCACCCTCATGCAGGCGCCCTAAGGTAGTAATTGCCCAGTGACGAGGAACCCTGTTTCAGCCATTGTTCTTCTTTATATAGACACACAGTCAATCGTATGTCTGCGTAGACCGCCAGCACTGTTGGGCTAGCGTGTTTTACCACGGCACCACCTGAGCGCCCTGGGTAAAATATATTCTGGTTCTTTTTTGGAACAATATAGCAACAACATATTTTGTTAGTTGAATGAAGATGAGAGAGATAAGATAAGACTGTATTGATCTCCCTGGGGAAATTAACTTGTCACAGCAGTATGAAAGAAAGGTGGTAAAAACAGAAAAAGTCGAAAAAGAAGCTGCTAGACAAAATTGCACACATAATAGTGTAGTTATTTACACTAAAATGATTCCCTTTAAAAATTAAGTGATGTACTTATATTATCGTAAATATAATATATACATGAAAATATGAATAACATATTACATATTGCAGATATGAGTAATACACAGATCAGCCATAACATTAAAACCACCTCCTTGTTTCTACACACATTGTCTATTTAATTGGCTTCACTTACCGTATAGAAGCACTTTGTAGTTCTACAATTACTGACTGTAGTCCATCTGTTTCTCTGCATGCTTTGTTAGCCCCCTTTCATGCTGATCCTCAATGGTCAGGACTCTCACAAGACCACTACAGAGCAGGTATTATCTGGATGGTGGATCGTTCTCAGCACTGCAGTGACAATTACATGGTGGTGGTGGTGTGTTAGTGTGTGTTGTGCTGGTATGAGTGGATAAGACACAGCAGCGCTGATGGAGATTTCAAACACCTCACTGTCACTGCTGGACTGAGAATAATCGACTATCTATCAGGTCTAGAAGATGACCAACTCAAACAGCAGCAGTAGATGAGCGATCGTGTCTGACTTTACATCTACAAGGTGGACCAACTAGGTAGGAGTGTCTAACAGAGTGGACAGTGAGTGGACACGGTATTTAAAAACTCCAGCAGCGCTGCTGTGTCTGATCCACTCATACCAGCACAACACAGTAAGTGGAGCTGATAAAATGAACAGTGAGTGTAGAAACAAGGAGGTGGTTTTAATGTTATGGCTGATCAGTGTATATTACATATTAAGAGTATTAAGAGTAAGAGTATGTAATTTGCAGAGGAGGGTGAAGAAGTGAAAATACCTACCTACCCAACCACACACACACCAAACAATACGTAAAAACATGGCACAATGTTTCAGTAATTATATTAACTAGATGAACTTTTTAATCCTGATTAGGGTCATATTCGGTTCAGAATCTTAGAAACACTGGTGCAAGGTGTAATGTCTACAAGTTACTGAGATCAAAATCATTACCTCTAACATTTATGTTGTTCTAACTCTGCATTACATTAGACATTTTTCAATATAATTACTTTCTTGCTCAGATATTGGAAAACAATTCATTTAACAATGCAGATGTTCTAATAGAAAAATGGTTAACATGTCTATCCATCTCTTTTTGGCTAGTTTATCACCAGACGCACCTGCAGAATAAAGTGTGATTATAATGCGGTGTCTGCAGGTCACACTCAGACACTTATTTCTTTACTTTGGTCTATTTCAGTTATTTTAGTCTCTGCATTATTCATTACTTTCTCCATCCTTCCTTTTTTAATCACCATACAGGTCTGCATTAATAATTCCTTCTACCTTTCTCACATCTCTCTTTCACCACTCATTTTTGTGCACGCTCCCACTGAGACATCTGGCAACAGTAGAAGGAATTTTTGCCAGTGCAGCTTGTATGTGTGTAGGTCTCAGTGGGAGGACACTGCACCACTGGCCAGGTGCTATGTGGCAAAGTGCCTGAGCCAGACGCTGTGAATCCTAATCGTCCGCAATCCATGTACAAACCATGTGCCCAGAAAAGTCAAATGCAATAAAAACAATAAGAATCTGTGGTTTGCTAATAAGAAATGACGTTGGATGTTTTGGCTAACCAACTTGATTGTATTTTGTAAATATGAACAAATTTTGCCTGTAACACACTAAAAAATTTGTACATGTGCCCTGTAATGGACTAGCGACATGTCCATGTTTCCTGCCTTTCACCAAATAAATAAGATTGACTGCGACCGCCACTCAGGTGGCGCATACGCTAGCACTCCATAGTTGGGGTTTCGAATACATCGTATCGAATCTCAGCTCTGCCGTTCAGACTGGGCTGGGCGGCTGCAAGAGCAACGATTGGCTGTTGTTCATAGGGGTAAAAAGTCGGACCATAGGTCCTCATAACTGGTGCAGCTGCGGCCCCTGCTGGCTGACTGATGGCGCCTGCACAGGGCTGAGGAATAATGCTGATGGGGGTGTGGCCCTCCATACACAGTGCCCGTCAGTGTATGAACTCGACTCGTGCAGGTGAAAATGCAGTCTGTACTGACTGTACGTGCCGGAGGGGGCGTATGTCAGTTGAGAGGCGTCCTCAGTCAGCGGTGAAGGGTCGAATCAGTATAGAGAACGCATTCAGGGTAATTGGACACGACTAGATTAGGGAAGAAAATTGGGGGGGGGGAAAGACCCAGTCCAGGATAAAGCATGGTTAAACAGACAATAAATGAATGAATTGTCTGAACAAGTGATGGTATCATGATTGGGTATACAAGAAAGATCCATCAAGTCTTTGTAAGCAAAGATGGTTCATGACTCACCAATTTGTTCTAACAAATTTTGTGAGAGTTCAAAAAGAACATTTCTGAATGCAAGATTGCAAATAATTTAAGTCCTTCACCATCTACCGTACATAATGTTATTAAAAGTGTCAGTTCATGTAGAGCACGTGTCAAACCCAAATCAGGCCTGCCCCACGAGAGCTTAAAAGACGTATGATTGTCTTAAAATACACTGTAAATCGTACATAAACTGCATCTTCCACAATGCATGCCTATTTTGTGACCTGCAAAGTGACCGCATCCCACCACTAGATGGCAATGCTTCCACATCAGCGTTTAACTGTGATATTGATAAATATTTACAAATAATCTCAAAATGTACAAGAAGAGTAAACTGAAGCAGAAGGAGGTAATTTAATGAAAAATGGGAAAATGAATACAAGTTCATGCTTCAAGAAGAGAAACCGGTACGTCTCTTGTGTTATGAGGCCGTGTCTGTGGTAAAGGAGGACAATATAAATGTATCTATATGTTATAAACATGCAGTATAAATTTGGCATTTTGACAACAAACACAGAATTTAGCCTCCAAGAAAAACAACAAATTGTCCAAAACATTAAAAGGCAGACTGCAATCACAGCAGGATACGTTACAATCGGGCCTTTGGGGGCCACCATAATGCAGATGTGGCCCTCTGTGAAAATGAGTTTGACACCCCTGATGTAGAGCAAAGCTGGCAACAACTGTTAAATGTGTGTTGGCTTCAAGCCTTCAGACGACACACCATGCTAGTGTGATAAATTTAGTCACATGGGCTTGGGGGTGTTTCGGAAAAACATTGTCACTTAACAAAGCCCACAGTCTTATAAAAAAATAAGCCAAACAGTAATGCTGTGCAGAAACTACATCAAGTTATCTAAGCTCAAGCTTATGTCAGATGGACTGAAAGAAATGTGTGCTGTGGTCAGATTAGTCCTTTTTTTGGTTTGTTTTCAGGAAAGCCAGATGTTTTCTCATTGCCATGGATGAAAAGGACAACTCGGACTGTTTTCAGTGAAAGGTGCAAACACCAACATCTGTCTGAGAACCCAAGCCAGAATCTCCTAAATATGGGAGCAGCCCTTACAAAAAAATCATTTTATTTATTGAAAAAACTTTCTCCAGTGCCAACTGGCACTGTGTAAACAAGTAATTGCCCCTTTAGTTAATCACACAATTAACAAAAATGGGTTTAATAGGGCCACTTTATTTTTCTGCCTTGTGCCCAGTGTTTCCTGGTGGAACTGAACCTGCCTTGACCCTTTTCAGGTTAAAATATCGGTAAAACATGAAAATAAAATAAAACATATTATCCTTGTCATATAATATCATAGATAATAGCATTTAGTGTCTGGAAACAGCAAAATAACATCTATCATGGAATGGGGGTGCATTAGAACCCACAGTATGGGTGACTTGCATATGTGTGAAGGTAAGGGAAAGGGCAGGAAGTGCACCTGGCACTCGAAACTCGGTGTTACCTCCGGTCGGCTGGGCACCATCTAGCGGGCATAATTGGCAGTGCCTGCAGCAGATACTAATTGGCCACCATATCTGCAGGATGGGAGCCTGACTATGTGTGGGTGGGTCTTCATACGCTGTGTAAGGACCCTGATTGGCGGAAGAGACGCCTGTGCAGAATTCAGGGGCGAGAAGAGGAGGGCTGTGCACGTGTTGGAAGAGGCTTCTACAGCGACGTGCTCTCCTCGGATGCAGTGGAAGACAAAATTGAGTGTGCTAAATTGGGAGGAAAAATGGGGGGGGGGGGGGGGGGGGAGTGCATCTGGCACTGTGTCAAATCAAATATTAAATATTTGGACAAACGATCCTCTGTGGCGACACCTAACAAGAGCGGCCAAAGAAAATCATTTGTTTATTTACTTTTGAATCGCCTAAATAGAACATTTTCAATGCTCGGGTGGTGCAGCAGTCCATTTCACCAGCCCACCACAACTGGGCTGATCTGGGTTTGAATCTTTGGAATCATGGTTACCAAAGGCATGGATTGGGGCCATGTCCAGGCCTTGCGCCCAGTGTTTCCTGGCAGAACAGGACCAGTCCTGACCATTTTGAGGTTAAAGCGGTGGTACAACATAAAAAAAAAAAGAAAAAAAATATATATATATTATCCTTGTCATATAATATCATAGATAATGTAGGCGGCATGGTGACTAAGTGGGTAGCACTGTCGCCTCACAGCAAGAAGGTCCCGGGTTCGATCCCCAGGGGGGGCGGTTCGGGTCCTTTCTGTGTGGAGTTTGCATGTTCTCCCCGTGTCCGCGTGGGTTTCCTCTGGGTGCTCTGGTTTCCTCCTACAGTCCAAAGACATGCAAGTGAGGTGTATTGGAGATACAAAATTGTCCAGGACTGTGTTTGATATAACCTTGTGAACTGATGAATCTTGTGTAATGAGTAACTACCGTTCCTGTCATGAATGTAACCAAAGTGTAAAACAAGACGTTAAAATTCTAATAAACAAACAAACATAGATAATAGCATTGAGTGTGGGGGAAAAAAACTAAATAACATCATGGAATGGGGGTGCATTAGAACCCACAGCATGCATGAAGGTACCATTGATGCAATGGATCCTCTCCCGGGAAGCAAGCTAATGCCAGGCCTTACTCTGCATGCACTACAACAGCATGGCTTTGCGGATACAGAGTGCGTGTGCTTCACTGGTCTGTCTGAAGTCTAGATATGTCTCCAGTGGAAAATGTTTGTTGGTTCAAGAAAACAAGAATCAGACAATGGCAACCACAGACTGATAAGCAACTGATGTCTCAATTCAAGCTAGAATGGGCAAAAATTCCACTTGCAAAACTGAAACAATTAGCATATTCAGTTCCCAAACTATTAAAAAGTGTAATTAATAAAAAAAGTGATGTAGCACAGCGGTACACTGCCTGGTCAAAAAAGGTCACCACCTGGATTTAACTAAGCAAATAGGTAAGAGCCTCCCATTGGATAATTACTGTATGGGTGATTATGTTTCAGCTGGCAACAAGTTATTTACAACCATGTCGAAAGAGTGAAAAAGAATGTCCTGTGATTGTGGAAAAGATGTTAATCTGTTTCAGAAGGGTCAAATTATTGGCATGCATCAAGCAGAGAAAACATCTAAGGAGATTGCTGAAACTACTAAAATCGGGTTAGGAACTATTAATTATTAAAAAGTGGAAGGACAGTGGGGAAACATCTTCAAGGAAGGAATGTGGTCAAAAAAAAATCTTGAATGATCGTGATCGGCGATCACTTAAACGTTTGGTGAAATCAAATGGTAGAGAAACTCCAGTAGAACTCAGGGATATGTTTAATAGTGAAAGTACGAGCATTTCCACACTCACAATGAGAAGGGAACTCAAGGGATTGGGACTAAACAGCTGTGTAGCCTTAAGAAAACCACTTGTCAGTGAGGCTAACCCGCAAAAACGGCTTCAATTTGCTAGGGAGAATAAAGATTGGACTCTGAAGTAATGGAAGAAGGTCATATGGTCTGATGAGTCCAGATTTACCCTGTTATAGAGTGATGGGCGCATCAGGGTAAGAAGAGAGGCGGCTGAAGTGATGCACCCATCATGCCTAGTGCCTACCGTACTGCCTACCTGTGGGGGCAGCGCTATGATCTGGGGTCGCTGCAGTTGGTCAGGTCTAGGTTCAGCAACGTTATGTGCCCAAAAAATGAGGTCAGCTGACTACCTGAATATACTGAACGACCAGGTTATTCCATCAATGGATTTTTTCTTCCCTGATGGCACGGGCATATTCCAAGATGACAATGCCAGGATCCATCGGGCTCAAATTGTGAAAGAGTGGTTCAGGGAGCATGAGACATCATTTTCACACATGAATTGGCCACCACAGAGTCCAGACCTGAACCCCATTGAGAATCTTTGGGATGTGTTGAAGAAGACTTTGCGCAGTGGTCCAAATCTCCCATCATCAATACAAGATCTTGGGGGAAAATTAATGCAACTCTGGACAGAAAAATATGTTGTGACATTGCAGAAGCTCGTGAAAATGATGCCACAGCGAATGCGTGCCGTAATCAAAGCTAAAGGCGGTTCAACCAAATATTAGTGTGTGACCTTTTTTTTGGCCAGGCAGTATATATGTGTGTGTTGCAGGCATACAATTCCAAATTTGTTTCTATTTACAAAAAACAATGAAGTTCTTCAGTGAAAACCTTTTCTTTTTACTGATGTCAGTTAAATCAAGGATCAAGTGAATGAACAAATCACAGAATCTTTTTTATTATTCAATTTTACACAATGTCTTAACTTTTCAGTATAATGTATTATCTGTCAGGTGCCATTATTTTTCTGGCACAAACGTTTCCAGCAAACAAATGTTTTATTACAGTTATATAATAGGCATAGTCAATAAAACAATATTACTTTGTGTTGTTTGGCTAGATAGCTGGATTTCCAGTTAAAGATGGATGTTTTTGGGATGTGTCAGCATTGCTGTTCTGGCAGGTGTAGCATTTATAAGGCATGACAGTACACATGACTACTGACTGAGGATGGCTTTGCAACTGACATAAATGACAACAGCGTACATAATTCTTAATCAGCTTTGACTGGATAACTTTCAACACGTCTGTTATTATATGAAAACTTACAAACTTTTTATATTTTGTTTTTTATGCATTTTCTCCCCTTTTCCTTCCTTTTAGCGCGTCCAATTGCCCAGTGACGCCATGCTTCCTCTACACCAATGCCGATCCCTGCTCTGACTGAGGAGAACAAAGCTAACCCACGCCGCCTCCGACACGTGGGCAGCAGCCGCATGCATTTTGTCACCTACACTTTGACGAGTGCAATGTGGATCAGCACTGTGTATGGAGAGACACACCCTGACAGCACTTATCAATCAGCCAGCAGAGGTCATAATTGCATTAGTTATGAGAGAGTCCGTAATATCCCACCCCTATCTGAACAACAGGCCAATCGTTGTTCATGTGGCTGCTCAGCCCAGCCGGCAGGGAGAGCTGAGACTCAATACGATGTATTCGAGATTCCAGCTCTGGTGTGCTAGCGTGTGTCTTTACCGCTGCGCCACCTGAGCGGCAAAACTTACCCATTTTAATTATATGTATATAAAGAATGTAGAAATCAACTACATTTTATTAACGGGGCAAAATAGTTAAAATCTGGGAAGTAAAGAGGCATATTAAGGCACTGTTGTTAATAAAACCATTCCTAACTTAAGTATGTAGGGGGTATTATAAAGTATTTGCATGTATGTTAGCCCACTACTGCTGATATCCATGCATCCAGAGTTCACATCTGAGCAGTGCTTTTGACCAGTTGTGCATCTACATCGACTAATATCCAAGGGGGGTGACTGATACCGCCTAGCTGGGTGCACTTGTCAGTGCGCTCTTAGTTGAGGGCTGCATCAGGAAGGGCATCTGGTGTAAAAACCTGCATGTGAACCAGATCCACTGTGGCACTCCCTTAATAATTTCATATATTAAAAAATTGTTATCTAATGCCAACTGGCACTGTGTAAACAAGTAATTGCCCTCCTAAGTAATTACACAATTAACAAAAAAATGGATTTAATAAGACTAGACACATACTTAATTGATGCCAGTGCTTCTGAATCACCTAAGTAGGCCAGGGTATTTCTGCCTTGAGCCCAGTGTTTCCTGGTGAAACTGGACCTGCTGTGACCCTTTTAGAATAGAGCATTGGTAAAAGATGAAAATAAAATGAAAATACATTATCCTTGTCATATAATATCATAGATAATACTATTTAGTGCGAGGAAACAAGCGAAATAATGAGAATTGGTGTGGGGGGGCAACACTTTTCATAGCACTGTTTACGGTATTTAAAAATAAATAAACATTTCTGAATAAAATACACTTATAATTTATACACCGATCAGCCATAACATTAAAACCCCCTCCACGTTTCTACACTCACTGTCCATTTTATCAGCTCTACTTCTCATTTAGGAGCACTTTGTAGTTCTACAATTACTGACTGTAGTCCATCTGTTTCTATGCATGCTTTGTTAGCCCCCTTTCATGCTGTTCTTCAATGGTCAGGATTCTCCCAGGACCCCCACAGAGCAGGTATTATTTAGGTGGTGGATCATTCTCAGCACTGCAGTGACACTGACATGGTGGTGGCGTGTTAGTGTGTGTTGTTCTGGTATGAGTGGATCAGACACAGCAATGCTGCTGGAGTTTTTAAATACCGTGTCCACTCACTGTTTACTCTATTAGACACTCCTACCTAGTTGGTCCACCTTGTAGATGTAAAGTCAGAGACGATCACTCATCTATTGCTGCTGTTTAAGTTGGTCATCTTCGAGACCTTCATCAGTGGTCACAGGACGCTGCCCACGGGGCGCTGTTGGCTGGATGTTTTTGGTTGGTGGACTATTCTCAGTCCAGCAATGAGAGTGAGGTGTTTAAAAACTTCATCAGCGCTGCTGTGTCTGATCCACTCATACCAGCACAACACACACTAACACACCACCACCATGTCAGTGTCACTGCAGTGCTGAGAATGACCCACCATCCAAATAATACCTGCTCTGTAGTGGTCATGTGGGGGTCCTGACCATTGAAGAACAGCATGAAAGAGGGCTAACAAAGCATGCAGAGAAACAGATGGACTACAGTCAGTAATTGTAGAACTACAAAGTGCTTCTGTATAGTAAATCGAGCTGATAAAATAGACAGTGAGTGTAGAAACAAGGAGAAGGTTTTAATGTTATGGCTGATCGGTGTATCATAAGGAAGCATTTTACATAATCATACACACACATACCAATTTTCTGCTGTCAGCAAAAATCTTTTTTTCCTGCAGGCACTGAAGCTAGCCACACTCCTGAGATGCACGTTTTACTGCCATTTCCATCACAATGCCACAGCCCTTTCCTCACACACTTCAACAAGAAAGGCACCATAAAGCTAATAACAGAGGAGTAGCTGTTAGCCCCTGCAGTAAATATAAACCAGTGGTCTTTTCCATTAAAGGCCACAGCTGGTTTTGCTTAGAAATAGAAATGTTGGCATGGTTCTTAAACCTAATTCCCATTACTGTTTTTCACCTGTCTAGTAAGTTCAGAAAGCTGTAACATGAGGGGTTGACAAAAGGACAAAGGAAAAGAAGCGTGCTTAAACATGCTGTATGAAACAGCAGTGGACAACATGGAGAATAGAGAGACAAATACAGCTGAACAAATGCCAGAAATGGGGGGGGGGGGGGGGGGGTTTATATATTTTGTTATTCTCTTTGTTTCGCCAGGTTCTTAACAGACTCAACTGACTGTGTCTGTGGGAGGCGAGACTGAATGGGGTTTTTCCCTACTGCAGCTGCAGCGGTGACTCCTACTGTCTGGTTGTGATGCCATCCATAGTGGTGGAGGAACACACATATCACATATATTAAATCTATATACACTGATCAGCCATAACATTAAAACCACCTCCTTGTTTCTACACTCACTGTCCATTTTATCAGCTCCACTTACCATATAGAACCACTTTGTAGTACAATTAATACAATTACTGACTGTAGTCCATCTGTTACTCTGCATGCTTTTTTTAGCCTGCTTTTACCCTGTTCTTCAATGGTCAGGACTCTCCCAGGACCACCACAGAGCAGCTATTATTTGGGTGGTGAATGATTCTCAGCACTGCAGTGACACTGACATGGTGGTGGCGTGTTAGTGTGTGTTGTGCTGGTATGAGTGGATCAGATACAGCAGCGCGAGTGGAGTTTTTAAATACCGTGTCCACTCACTGTCCACTCTATTAGACACTCCTACTTAGTTGGTCCACCTTGTAGATGTAAAGTCAGAGACGATCGCTCAGCTATTGCTGCTGTTTGAGCTGGTCATCTTCTAGACCTTCATCAGTGGTCACAAGATGCTGCTCACGGGGATATTTTTGGTTGGTGGACTATTCTCAGTCCAGCAGTGACAGTGAGGTGTTTAAAAACTCAATCAGTGCTGCTGTGTCTGATCCACTCATACCAGCACAACACACACTAACACACCACCACCATGTCAGTGTCACTGCAGTGCTGAGAATGATCCACCACCTAAATAATACCTTCTCTTTTGTGGTCCTGTGGGGGTCTTGACCATTGAAGAACAGGGTGAAAGGGGGCTAACAAAGCATGCAGAGAAACAGATGGACTACAGTCAGTAATTGTATTAATTGTACTACAAAGTGCTTCTATATGGTAAGTGGAGCTGATAAAATGAACAGTGAGTGTAGAAACAAGGAGGTGGTTTAATGTAATGGTTGCACCAAGTCCACCCAATGTTTTGGAGTAGAATCAGACCTTCCCTTGCCTTGACTAATATTAAATGTAGAGATGGGACGATCGATCGGCTACGAATCGGTATCGGCCGATTTTTAATCAAAATATGCTATCGGCGATCGGCGATATTTCCTAAAAGTAGCCGATCCGATCGTGTGATATATAAAGACCATGTTAAGTTAACAGCTCAGTGGATTGATCCAGACTTTGAGCTACGAAGCACCAACCATCACATCACCATTCATCAACAATCGTACAGAAACCATCGTGAAAGCTCTTACGATGTAATTTTGCTGATTGTAATATTTACTTTAAAAAGATAATTCAACCCGGTCACATCTGAGTCGATTCTATCAGCACGTTATATAAACTCCTGGTTCACTTTGGCAAATCGTAAGCGGTTCTTACTTGTGATGTAGATGAGAACAGAAGACGTTACAGAGCCAATCCGAGGCAAAAGTTTATTCATTACCAAATTCGTTAGTTCAAGATCATCTGCTAAACTTTTAGCTCCTTAGACGGAACGAGTCTGACTCGGTTACAGATCTGTGGTAATAGCAGTTTAATTAAGCTTTTTAATGAAGCTTTTTAATGTAAGAGAGTCACACAGAATGTTCTGTAATAGCTGGTGTTTATTTAAAACCACGACATTTAATTAATAACAGTAAACACGGAGAGATAACTGAGAAGAGAAACTTACGCTTCATATAAAAACGAATCAACTCATGAATCAATGAATCACTTATAGCGATACAGTGAACAAAGCGTATCTTCTAAAGGCACAAACACACACACACACACGCGTGCGCGCGGCTCCGGTTTATCTTTACTGTGAGGCTCTTTTTAAGTTTATTTACTGCTAATACCCCCCCCCCCCCCCCCGATCGGAATCGGCTATCGGCCAATGTCCCTGAAAGGAGATCGGAGATCGGAGATCGGTGCCAAAAACCCCGATCGGTCCATCTCTAATTAAATGATTAGAATAAATAAATAAAACAACAAATGCTAGTGCTCGGGTGGTGCAGCGGTGCCCTGGGTGTTCCTGCCTTGTGCCCAGTGTTTCCTGTGGAACCGGAACCACTGCAACTGATGACGCTGTTGCTGAAAATGAAATTGAGTAATTTATCTGCATCTCAAAGGTTCCCTAATGTAATTTCTACAATGTAACTGTGGGTGTTTCTATTCAAAAAATAAGTTTTATTTTTTTATTATTAAACATTTGTATTATTTTTATGTGTAATAATATCGTCAGTGGTGATCCGAAACAACACGCGAGATCCGAATGTAGTGCTGAATCCACATTCTAATTTTGACATTATTCCTTTAGGAAAAGCCAATTCAATTTCATGAGCCATCAACTCAACATTCCCTTTAAAGACATACTGTGGGTGAGTTGTTTCACCTCAGTGCCTGAGCAGTACATGAACTGCACACACACACACACACACACACAACACACACACACGGCATCTGCCGAGCACCTTTTACTTAGCTTATATGTGTGTGAGAGAAAGATGCCTGCATCAAGGGGTTCTGCTTTACTTCTAAATGGTTCCTTCATAACATCTGGCCTTCAAGAACAGGGCTGGAATCCACATACACATTACCTGCATCTGAGCTAACCTTTAAAGTCCAAAATCTGATGCTGCATTGGCTATTCACTCTGATCTCCTGCAATCGATGAGATTACCTCCTGAATTGCTTTTCACTTTCAACACACCACTGCAGATTTCATTGTGTTCAGAGGGAATTTCTACGTGTGGCTGAGAGGGGGAGATTTATTGAACAGGCTGCACAATGCTGGTCCTTGCTTATCGTTGACTTCAGACCAGTCTGTTCTACTGGCTCTTCGACAAGAACTAAATGAGCAACTCGCCCAACACACAAACAGCCAATCTAATTAAGTCACAAAATTAAAAAAGAAGGCAAAGCTGGTACATTCTTGAGTATTATTTCTACTATTTCTATTTTTTACAAAGAGAAACAATGTTTCAGGATGCAACGTCAATGGAATTAGGGAACTCATTTATTTGAGTGCTGCGGAGACAGAAGAGTTTCGTCAGCAGAAAGAAACCTGACTGCGGTTAGCTCTTTTAGGATCTGGAGGTTAGAAGTTTGATGGATAGATGGGTGCATGGATGCATGGATGGAAGCACAGTCTACATCAGCTGCAATGTGACGTAACCTAGGGCCTACCCTTTGATTGGTATCCCGTTTACAAAACTGCTGACTGCTTTATTTGGCACTGGATAACAACATGAGCATACAAAAACAGTAACAGTAACGCTCTTTGGGAGGAATTATACATATGGTCTACTAGCTGACCTTACAGATAACATTTTAGAACGTTCACATGATTCATTCATTTTTCAGTTCACATGATTCATTCATTTTTCAGTTCACATGATTAATTTATTCTTTGACCTGAACAGGATTGCAGTGCATCTGGCATCACCTAATAACTGACTAGAGATGAGGTCTGATCCCAACTCCTCTGGATCTAAATCAATATAGCAAAATATCTGCTGCGTCAACCATGTAAAATTATGTTTTTACAAGTCATTTTTACATATTCAATTATTTTTTTACATATAAACATATAACAAATGCTTGTTGTTATGCAGTTCATGTAAACGGGCAAAAAAATTGCAAGGACACATTTTGAGCCTTCAATAATCCACTGTTCCCACTCCCGACAATTGTCAATCCCTAGGGTCAGTGGACCCATATGTCCACTCACAGCCATTGAATGTATTCTTTCTTTTTTCTGTTTTACAGCACCCCTGATACCAACCATTTTAAGGTCACAAAGTACCTAGTCAATGAATGCGCCAAATGTTGTCTTGTAAATATATGGGTTATGTGGCACAACCACAGAGTAATAAAACCACAGTAATTAAAGCTATCTATCACAACTGAATACATTTGAAGAAATATTTGTAGCATCTACATTACATAAGACATTGCGAGGAAAATGTTATGCACATGACTACGTTTTTAGCCATCTTTAGATAATCCCAGCTGACATAAACCAGTCTAATCTTGACTCTAAATGGCTTTACGGAAGGAGTCTTTGGTCCTGTCACTGTACCACAAATGGCAGTTGGAATCAATACCCTGCCAACTCTTAAAAGCACTTCAAACTGAAGTCATTTTTGTTAGCTGTACCAAATGATCTCAGAATAGAGCACAACGGGGAGGTTTAGTAAGTACAAATGCTTTTTTTTTCAAATCATTTTCATTAATGAATAAATTATTTACTTTTAATGAATATGGTTTTATGGATTTCTACTTTATAAAGAATTTGCATAAGCTACACTAGGTAAAGTAATTACTAAACACTAATATGCATTTTATCAGAGGACATCATTATTGACAAGTTAAAATGAAAAAAAAATGTAGTTTGGTCAGAATTTGGCATAAACAGTATGAATTCCTGAACCTACCTTAACCACTTTAGGCTGATGGCAGTGTTGTGCTGATGTGAGCACACAAATACCATTAGAGCTTGGTTTGAATGCCACAAACACACACACACACACACACACACACACATATATATATAGCTTTCATCTGTTAACACTAGTATTTAACTATGCAATGTACTCTAGATACACCACCTGACATGGGACACTCAACCAACCGTACCATAGCCTGTAAATCAATATTTCTAAAAGGGTATCTAAAGAGGTTCTACAGATGTCCCTTGAGGCATTACTGTGGCACAGGACACTGCACAATCTTTATTAATAACAAACCAAACTAAAGGACAATTGTCGGTTGTACCACATGACATCAGTAATTGATGACAAAAGACTATTAATAATTATAAATATGCCTGATTTTGTGACATAATGGGTGTTACAAACCTAAAATCCTGCTGAGCTATTTTATTTAGGATTTATGTGGGTAAAATACAAAAAGATTTAGTTTCTATTGTTTATCCGAATCTGTGAAATACAATTTGTAATTGAAGAAATATTCAGACAGTCAAATCAGACTGGGTTTATATTCTTACATATTATATATGTATTATATATATATATGTATTATATTACTTATATATATATATATATATATATATATATATATATATATATATATATATATATATATATATATATATATATATATATATATATATATTTGTTTATCGGAATATTTAATACAATTTTATAATGAATAAATATTCGCAGTCAATTCAGACTGTTAATAATGTGGGTTTATATTCTTACATATTACATATGTAATATTTTACTTATATTTTATATATATATATATATATATATATATATATTTATTTGTTTATCCAAATATTTAATACAATTTTATAATGAAGAAATATTCACAGTCAATTCAGGCCGTTAATAATGTGGGTTTATATTCTTACATATTATATATGTACTATATATATATATATATATATATATATATATATATATATATATATATATAATTTAACAATCTTATACTGACTTTGTATAATGCACAGGTCGGACGCTCTTATGTAATCAGACACTGCAGCGTGAGCCTGACTTGGTCTGGGCGGGGACAGAAAGTTGGACTGTAAGTGTAGCCCCGCCCCTTCAGTATCTCCCTGCTCCATCACCTCCCACCCCCATCATGCACCACTCCGCTCCCCTACACACCATTTTCATTGTTAGCAACTTCAAAAGAAAGAAATAAACCAAACATATCATTTTTAGGACTGTGGGCGCCTATTTACCGTTTATACCAGTGTAAAATCTGAAGAAAAGCCTAAATTAAAGCCCTACAGTAGATAAAAGAAGGTCTTACCTTGTGCTGAGGTGTACTGCGACAAGAGCTGAGTGAGTGCTGTAGACTGACGTGTGGAATAAACAAACTTCACGGAACGCAGCGGGACACTCGTGCAGGGAGAAAGAAACGCTGAAATTTCACAGCATTGCTTTATCCTTCTTTATCATTTAAAAAATAACGCGGTCGTCTTCTTTGCAGTTCCCCCGCTCACGCGCACTCACGCACACAGTGGGGAGAGCAGCGGGCTAGTGGTGCTCAATGACGGGACCAGCGGAGATGCTAACGCACACACACGCACGCGCGCACACACAATTCCATGCTCACACACCGCAATCCGCTCTCAGCACACACAGCGCAGCCTCCGGCGCTCCGCTCCGCTGCTGTACCAGCCGAAAGCCTTCTCTAATTGGCTAGTGGAAAATTTCCCCTTTTCCTATTGGACGAGAGGGTTTTTTTCACCGCACGCGCTCAGAAGTAGCCCCACCCCTTTTCTTTCCTACAGTACTTCAGTACTACAGTAGCCAAACCGCAAAACCGCATACTAGCGTACTAAAGAGTGTGCCAGAACTGCACTATTGAAGGCGACTGAAAATAGGCTCCTGTGTTAAAGTGAAGGAGGCTAGTATGCGCGTTATGATGGACGTATGTTAATTCACAGTCGGGATACAGGAGGTAGGGAAGGAGAGGGGGGTGGGGGGGTGCTGGGGGAAGCAGGGGAGACTAGACGCAGATTTCCCTGCTCACTCAGCATCCCACCATATGTGTGTGTGTGTGTGTGTAAGAGAGGGTGGGGGTGTTTCAGTAGTTCTGCAGTAGCACCAGCCTCCTCTGCCTCTGATTCTTCTTTGCTTCCAGCATGTAAAGCACTTGTGCATCAATTATTAAACATTATAGTCATGTCGCATGCTAGCACGAACAGCCTGTGGACTTCAAGGGTCTGTAGTCAAAAACTCCAAAATAACACCAGCAGTTGGCATCATCAGCAACCTTATTACTCACTGTCAGCATCTCTAGCACTACACCATGACCACTGCACCACAATGCGCTGCTTTCTACTCGCTTGCATCAACCTGACACTACACCAACACCAAGAATCACAGGATAATACATATGTGTATAAACATGCATTTATTGAAGCTACTTAAATAGTCAGGATGTCTTAACTCATTGCAGTCAAACCGAGACAAAGACTAGTCATTCTTTTTGTTTGCTTTGCAGTTGGATGCCTTGGTTTTAATTAAATTGACTTGAAATCAATCAAATGAATTGCTTTCCTGGCAGAAACTATACAGTACTTTTCACTGAGAAAGAAATTCCAGTCACACAGTTGACAGCCTACACCAGACTTATATTGTATCTGTACATCCAGTTTGCTCCAAAATCATTGGCACCCTTGATAAAAGAAGAAATGCAAAAAGGTTATAAGAATGTCTGTGGTTCATTTAACCTCTGTAACCTTCTCAATCTAAAATCCTTCCAGACATTCCTCTATTGTAGACGCCCTTCCTAAGGTCAAACTAGACGCAGCTTTCCTATTGGGTTGAGATTTTACATTTACATTTTCAGCATTTAGCCGACGCCTTTATCCAAAGCGACTTACTGTGACAGTATACAGTCTGAGCAACTGAGGGTTAAGGGCCTTGCTCAAGGCCTCAACAGCAGCAACCTGGCAGTGGTGGGGCTTGAACCAGCAACCTTCTGATTCAACTGCCCTATAGGTCTGGGAAATACAATGGTAAGGGCATAGGTTTGATTCTTTGGTCAACAATAAAAAAAATTTTAAGGATTTATGTTCACGGTTATTTTCCTGCCAGAATATGCAGCCAGAATCTCATAGCTTCTAGGAGAAATTCTTTTGTTTCTCTACCCTCCACATTGTGTGTTTTTTGTTTATTTACTTGTTTGTTTTGAATTAAATTACTTTATTTAAAAGACAAATGACTTTAATATGAGCTTTTAAAAACGTATCTTTTTAAACGTATTTTACATTTACATTTTCAGCATTTAGCAGACACCTTTATCCAAAGCGACTTACAGTACTGTGACAGCATACAGTCTGAGCAACTTAAGGGCTTTGCCTCAACAGCAGCAACCTGGCAGTGGTGGGGATTGAACCAGCAACCTTCTGATTACTAGTCCAGTACCTTAATCGCTAGGCTTCAACTGCCCTATAGATCTGGGAAATACAAAGTTAATGGCATGAGTTTGATTCTTTGGTCAACAATGAACATTTTTGTAAGGATTTATGTTTATGGTTATTTTCCTGCCAGAATATGCAGCCACAATTTATCTAGTAGCTTCTTGGAGAAAATTGTTTGTTCCTCTACCCTCCACATTGTGGTTTTTTTGTGTATTTGTGTGTTTGTTTTAAATTAAATCACTATATTTAAAAGACAAATGACTTTAATATAAGGTTTTAAAAACGTTTTTTTTTTTAAACCCATCTTTAACCAGGGATGCTGAGCTTCTGCAAGATGATTGAAGGATCAGTGGAAAGGCTGAATCCCGTTTTGATTGACAGCTAGTTTGAGCGCTACACCGTCACTTCTCAAACTCAAACTCAAAAGAAGCTTTATTGGCATGACAAATAGGGACATTCGTATTGCCAAAGCAATACACTTCATTAGTCACTTAATCACTGGGAGCTTCAGTCCCATCGCGGATTTTGCGAGTGAAGTCGAAAGACAAACTGCAACCCATTTCAGGCCATTTTCTTGTAAAAGGAACAGGGCAGAATTTATGTGTAAATAAATTGACAAATTTTATGATGTAAGCCGACAATGAGCTTCCCCTCTTTGAAAGACCAGCAGCCGCCACTGGTGTACATGTAACCTATACATTGCAGTTAAACCACTAAAAATCCAGTGAATTATTCTAGCTTCCTTTCAGCTTTTGTTCACTCTGCAAAATGGTTCCTCGGTTGTAATTAAATGGACCTGACCAACATCTGAAATTAATTATATTAATGCAGGCCTCCCTGAGTGGAGCAATTAATGATTTTTCTTAAAAGAAAATCCCGGTGACACAGTAAATACAACCTACAGTATACTTGACATGATTGTGAATATGAATGATTAACATGTTAAAAGAACTAACTATATTAGTGAAAGGAACAGTAATTTCTGTGTGTTTGGCAGGTTAGAGTTTAGGAAAGGCTTTGATCATTGAAACACATCTTGGCCATTTCAGTATTCTTGAGCGATGGTTGAATTTCTGCTGGGAAATCAATGCTCTAATAGCATCTGGGGTACAACTTATGTCTCCGAATGCTTAATGGACACAAGAACCCAAAAGTGAGTACATGATTAGATTTATTGGAAACTGAGGCAGCAGTAAAGCCTTTTACTCAGTAACAGACATCTAGCTTGTGTTATTTTGCTGTGTACAAAGAAATCATAAGCATCTCTGTATTTTGCCAGGAATCTCTTGATTGAATCAGAAATTTCAAATATTTTATTCAGAATGCATTTATAATATCCTCCTATATAATTGTTTGCAGCTACATGCATCTACAAATTGTTCATTTGAGAACAATAAAAAACAATTATTAATTCAGCAAAATGCAAGTTTTTGCTGAGTTTCTAAGTTGCTGTACAATTTTTGCAGTTGCTTTCAGATGAATGTGGTTCAGAGCGTCATTTGTTTGCCCAGCTGCTCTGTCACAATGGCAATGAATGACAAGTATAATAAACCTGATAGGACCTAATACATCATTCGACAATGTCCTAATTGCTGCAAATAACAATAGGATGAAGCTATAATGAAACCACAGGAAAACACTGGTTATGAATGTTTGTACTACATTAACCCAGTTTAAAATTATCGTTCAAGACAAAGGCCAGTTATATATATTTTTAAATGCAAAGCATCTCATAGTACATTTACTTAAAAAGTGACATTTAACAGGTAAGTGGTAAGACAGATACCATTGTTGATAATACATTTACATTTTCCGCATTTAGCAGACGCCTTTATCCAAAGCGACTTACAATACAGTTACAGTATACAGTCTGAGCAACTGAGGGTTAAGGGCCTTGCTCAAGGGCCCAACAGCAGCAACCTAGCAGTGGTGGGGCTTGAACCAGCAACCTTTGGATTACTAGTCCTGTGCCTTAACCACTAAGCTACGGCTTGTTTATATCACCAGAACACCTTCACTCACTGTCATGATGATTGTGGGATCTGAAACATGTGATGCAAGGTCCAGGCATGATTGTTTATTCAGGCTGACCGATGACCACTCGACTCTGTTTATCTGACCCCAATGTTTGGTAATCCCATCAGGTGGAAGGTCGTGAAAACAACCTCCTACACACTCATGCTCATGCTGATCCAGCAATTCACTCACAGCCAGCAGAACACAACACGATTCAAGTTAATTAGTTACTAGATATTCATTCATTCATTCATTTTATTCACTGTGTGGACATCTGACAGCTTGCTGGACATCCCATTTTAAACCCATGAGCATTAATATGAACAATATACTGGTTTATCAGGTACTGGTTATTCATTTATTCACTGGTGCTGCCACTTTTCACTTAAAGAATAAATTGAATTACTTGCAGTAACACTTTCCTGCCAGAGGGGTCACTAAAACCACCCGAATCAAACGGCTTTAAAGAAACGGCACATAATGGTGCAAGACAGCACAGTTGGCACCCAGATTGCTTTGTGTGTGGAGTTTTACATGTTCTCTCTCCCTAAATTTGACAAGAAGTGTCCTTTGGGCACTTTGGTTTCGTCCGTACTCATAAAACAGGCAAAACTGCCAAAAAGTGTAATCAGTGTGTATTTCGGCCTTGCACACTAGTGCCTCCAGGTGATGGGGACACACCGCAACCCTGACCAGGACAAAGTGGCAACAGCTAAAGTGCAATCCATTCTCAGACTGGCTTAGTAGATCTATAGAAAGACAAAAATCCATAAACGCAAGAACACTTCATCTTACATTAGGTTTATCCATCAAAAATACACACACACAGAATCAGTAATAATAAATAAGTCCTATGCGAAGTCCTATGCGATCAGTCCGATAGCCGCTTGGAGTCTGCTATATGGCATTAAAATTAAAATGGCAATATGAAAAATAATTCTCTGGTCTAATGAGATTGGACAAAAAATTTAACACTTTGGGCAGCAAGCATTTTTTGTCACCAAAAAGGTACTTCCCATCAGCTGGCTGATACCATCCCCACAGTGAAACATGGTGGTGGCAGCATCTTGCTATTGGGTGGTGCTTCTTAATGACAGGAACAGCAAGACAAATGACAGATGAATGCAGCCAAATACAAAAACATCCTTAAAAAAACCACCTTTAAAGTGCAGATAAACTCAACAAACATCA